>NC_137627.1:29922627-30242627 GCF_963383615.2 Lipophrys pholis | reverse complement strand
GTGGTTATGCATGCTCTGTTCTGTATGTCACTCTGCCACGTATCCATCAAGTGGTTGAAGATTTTGTTAGAGGGCACAGATGGTCTGCAATTATCATACAATGAAAAATGCATTACCCTTGGTCTTCGTGGGCGAACTCGTCCATGGACAACTCGTCCACAAAACTGCAACCCTGGACAACTTGTCCATGTGGTTCTGGACATCTCATCCACGACTAATATTTTCAGCCTTATTGATTTGAAGAATTTCAAAGTATATTTGACACATTTGGGAGGATTGTTAAGTATATTTGACACAAAAACATAAGACATATTTTTCATTATGAAGCAGTCTTTAGGGTTAGGGTTAGATATGAGGTGTGACCAGGCCAGTGTAGGTGTGATAAGATAAATCTGAGCAATTCTCTAGAGGAACAAAGCCATATGATACTATACTAAATATATATGGACATATACTAGATATATGAAACATATATAAAATATTAATTAGTAATAACAATATGTAAAAGTCCATTGTACAGGATATATTTCCTCCAAACAATTCTGAAATCTCATCTGTCGTCGAGTTGTCCGGGGTGGCAGTTTTGTGGACGAGTTGTCGTACAATCAACAAACGGACAAATAGTCAGATCACCACATAAACGCCGATTCATTTTCATATGTCGACTGGAAACTCGCACGTTCAATGAAAAGGGGCAGAGCATGCGAGTGCCATGTGCTGCTCATTAAATTATAATTTAGTAGCCTCGAATACTTTCATTCCTCATGGTGTCTGTGGTTGAATTACTTTCTGGTGTGACCTCTTTTAACCACATTTCTCCCGATCCATCCCGACGCAGGGGGGTGATTAAGCGGTTCAAATGAAGACGTATACACATTCATCTGCAGCCACGTCCCCAAGCCTTCGGCGGGGCTCAGCATTCCTGCTTGGTCAGCTGTGAGACTGTGGTGTGCTGCCCCTTTCACCACGGGACCCCGCCCGCACCAAAAGCCAACACCGAATGACCCCATGCTGTTTTGCATTAAGAGATGCTAATGCCGGGAGGTTGTAGTGTCTTCAGATCCTGCGGCCCAGCATGACAGCGGGCTCGCACTGGCAGTCTCCACGGGAAGAAGCCCCTCAGAGAAAGCCCAGGGCCACACCGAAACACATGCTGCACAAAAGGACTGTAGGCTTCAGCGAGCAGCCTCATCAGCTTTGGAGAAACCATTGCTCGGTGTTCCTCACAATCGAAATAGGACCCCCCCCCCCCCTTAAAATAAACACCGCAGCCTGGGAGGTTACTAATGTGAATAACGGCACGCTGCTGAGAGCATTTACTTGTTGGAAATCCAGCAGAACATTTTAAGTCCTGTATGCAGGCTCGGAGATGACCTTGAGCAAATGTAATCTGAAGTGATAAAAAATACCACCTGTTTTCTAGAGCAACAGATACACCGAGCCAATTATTTTAGGCCTACACATTTTCTGTGGTTGTTTACCGACAATGAAAAAAGTACATTTTCCCTGCGCTGTGTCAACTTCAATTTCAAATATTTCTTCAATAGCTGACCCGCATGTCAAAACGATGTTGATTTGAATCCCAGTCATTTTTTGCCATGGCGGCTTTCAAATTGCCTCTTTTTGCTCAGGTAATTCCCACTGGAGCCCTGAAATGCATACTCAGTTCCTGTCAACATCAACTTACTTTCCACAATTTCCAACATAGGCATAAAAAAAATGATAAAAAAAGTCAACATTACAGGTTCATTTTCTTGATGTCTGATTAAACAGTTCAGGAAATGTGTGATCTTCTTCATTCTACACCTTGCTGAGGCTTAAATTAGCTTTGCCACCTTATGACGCGCTCGCTAACTCTTCCACTAAACACCGAACAGGTTTCGAAAAAAGTCTTTTAATTCTGCAGTAACCAGCCTGAGTTGTCATAACTATTTAGTTAGATATAATATTTGCCACCACTGAGACAACACCGTGTCTTTCTAGTGGAGACATAGAAAGTTATCCCGTTGTTAATTGAGCCCCCAAAAATCTGAGAGCTTAAATATATTTGCACCGTTATGACTGCTCCTTGTTAGACTCTGTGATTGAAGTCTTATTCATTACATTCTTTACAATGTCATTTTGGTGGGAGAATTCTTTTAATGAAGCAATTTCATCCCAATTTTAGATTTTTAGAATAGAAATGCGATTTTGTTGTAATGCTGGCAAGTCACCTCATTTATATGATCCTGATATAGAAAACACAAAGACAAAAGACAGACTTCAATCATGCTCTATTAAAACTATGTTTAAATAAGCTGCGGTTCCACCGTGCAGTGCGTGGCGGAGCGGGAGGCTACGGTACGGCAAAGCGCACCCAGGCCCAACTCCGCGGTCTCACCTCAGAAGGTACGGTTAATATGTAAGCAGGGTCGCGAAGGAAGCCGGGACGCGTTGGGCGAAGAATGCAGAAGCCGCCGCGAGAAGCCGCCCGCCGCCGTCCGAATCGTTCTTTGTGACACAGCACAAACTTTCTCATTGTAAACAGCAGCGTCCAGCTCCTGCTGAATCTCTTCCTCCCGTTACAAGAGGAGCTGCTGCACCTCGTTGTTGTGTCGCGCGCCGACGTTTCAATAAACCCAGTGAACAAAACAACCATTGAGCGCAAAGCGGAGTATGTAAACAACAATGGGAGGGTTTACGGTCAATGACATATTTAAATATTGCGGGCAAGTCGAGAGTGTGGCGATTGTTACTGCCAATCAGCAGACAGCTGCGTTGTTGCTCCTCCTCACAGACCCGATCCTCAGTGCTGGGTACCTCAACGAGGGGTGATAGAAAATCGTAGCCGGTGGTCGCGGTTGTATCCATACCATCCACAATTCTTTCTGTGGGACCACTCAAAAACCCGGTCCATCCCGGCCCAAAAAGCGTGGCCTTTCACATTGGATAGTCTAGGACTCAGTGGACAACTTGTCCACGGATGAGATTTCAGAATTTTTCAGAGAAAATAAATCCTGTACACTGTACTTTTACATATTATTTCTAATTGATATTTTATATATTTTTCATATATCTGGTATATGTCCATATAAATTTAGTATAGTATCATATGGCTTGCCCCCCCCGCCGAAACTTCAGCACTGCCGTGTGCTGCATGTTCCAGCTTGCTAATGACTGTATCAGTCATATTTTAATCATGTTTAGCATGTAACTTCGCTACTGTATGATCCCGCAGCTCGTTAACACGTAGGAAGGCGGGCTTACCTGATGCTCCTGAACGCTTCACTCAAAGCTAAGAAGCAGTGTTTTAACTTTTCAACTGCACAGCCTATTTGTTTCCAAAAAAGACCTTATTTGAGCCAGTGCATGGTGCGCCCCTGTTGAGTTTGCGCTCTGGGCAGCTGCCAATGTTCATGTTTTTGTGTCAAATATACTTAATAATCCAATCCTTCAAATCAATAATACTGAAAAAAATAATTATGGACAAGTTATCCGGGGTTGCAGTTTTGTGGACGAGTTCTTCGTTCACCGGGGACTAAGACCCTGTTTACACGACAATATTTCACGTGACAACACATGATCCGCAAAAAAAAAGGAGTGTGTTTACACTGCAGCAGCGGACACAGAGACAACGATGTAGTTAGAATGCCGGGCCACACGAGGGCGCTGTTGCTTGATTCTATGATGAAACTACATAGACGTCTTGCAGAGAACAATACACTATAAACGTGAAGAAAATGGAGAGAACCCAACATCCGTATGGACTGATGACACATCGGATGCTATCAGTGAGTCTAAACTATTAAACTACTGATCTGGATGATAAAACTAGAATATGGACCGCAGGTCGTACCACTACGTGGCCGCCATGTTTGTTTACAACTGGATGAGCAGGAGGGAGGGGGAGAGATGTGAATGCGCAGTAACAGGCTCTGTAGCCTCCATCAGTCTCTGCAGGAGGGATTTGCGCCGTGAAAGAATTTTTCCACCTTAGGAGCCGGATTAAAAACTTTGCGGATACAGTGCATCCGCAAACTGGTGCCGAATTCGTTGTCGTGTAAATGGGGCCTTAGTTCACTTGGGAGGAGGGGAGCTGAGTATTTTTCACACCAAACCATCTGTAAAATGACCAGAGAGGAAGTAAAGAAGAAACACGACTCATTGATTGGTCCGGACCGAAACCGGAAGTCTCGCCACTTTAGCTAGGCTAGGCTAGTTAGCCCGTGGCTAATGGGTAACCACAAACAACTGCGATTAATAGTGTTCAGACCAGATATCAGTAAGCGCCTTTATCACTACTTCTTCCTCTTCACTTCTTCCTGACTACTCCACGTATACCCCTAGTCTGAGATATTTTGCAACTTTTTCTTTCTGCTTCTGCTTCTTTTGATTCGCGGGGTTAGCTATTTGTTTACTACCCAGAATGCATTGCGCACATCATGTTCTCCCCTGTCCTCTCACCCCACCAGCTAGAAAGATAGTTTGTAAAGGAACAACTTCCTCACCACTCCACGTCTGTGCAGGAGCCACTTTCCAGGAGAAAACAAATGTTACAGGACTCTCACTTTCTTTTCCGCGTCCTTTTCAGATTCGCGCATCCAAAATGCATTGTGCTCTATGTCACGTCCTCTCAACCCTCACCCCGCCCACTTGAAAGTCTGTTTGAAAGACGACCGAGACTGATGTTTTGAAGGGGACCAGATTCTGCTTGAAAAATCCATAACCAAGTTTTGGGTCCGTTCACATTTCCCCAAACGAAACAGACTTTTCCAGAAAGTCCGTAAAGAGAACTCTGGTCCACATCAAACAGGGGCATGTGAACGCGCCCGACCTTGGTCGTGTGTCCAAAAGAACGTCCATAGGCTGTTAATGATTATAACGTACTGTGCATATGTGTGTGGTTTCGTTACAAAAACAAACAACAACCACTAGTGACGTTACATACAAACTACATAATTGTCAGCATTTCTGTAAACGGACATTATTTTCAAATCATTGCTGTGTAAATGCCAAACTTTTTCTGAAACAAAAACACAAAAATATTTTCACTTGAAAAGTTGTGTAAACGGGGTATAAAATCCATAACTAAAACTGGATTTGAAACATTTCCAACACCAGCAAAGAGGGAGTGGTTAAAAAATGACCACGGTAGGTATTATCAAGGCTCCTGCTCTAATATTATTGTGATATAAGAAAAAAAAAAGGTGTCGTGCCCAATGGCATGATCCAGCAGTGAAACTTGAGTCTTACAAAGCCTGAGGACAGTCAAGGTGCTAATACAGGGCAGATAACGCTTCAAAGTCCGAGACCCCTCACTGACGGCCCGAGGCTGACCTAAACGATGCACCTATGCAAATCAGTGTCATTGTTATGAGACAAATCTGGTGCAGTAAAGGCCATTTTGGCCCCCACCCGCGTCCCCTTAAGCACAGTCATGTCACTGCGACTGAGGAATTAGTGCGGAGATTTGCGGAGGGATTAATAACTCACTCTGCAGGCTCTCCGAGCAGTCAGCTGGGGCACTTCTGAGTTTGATGTAATTCAACCCTTTGGGTAGTTAACTTGTAGGCTTGATCAATTATTTAGATCTTTTTATTTTGGTTTGGCTTGGCTGCACCAGTGGCTTAGAAGCAAGTGGCTGCAGCTGTTGAGATAGCGCACATAACCACATTCAAATACCATAAGACACCTTATTCTGCATTTGAATGCAGGCTTGTGGGCGATATGCATTGCATAAATCACAAAGTTGGAATGACAATATTTCATACTTTCATACAGATTAATCATAAACAACAAAATATAACTTGATACACTTCCAAGTGTGATATTTTGTGACCATAATAATAAATTTGGTTTTCCTGCCTAGAGGAAATACTTGGAAACGGTCTCATGCCCGTGCATTTTTCATATGCATGAGCACAATAATTTTTGTTCTTATAAACAAGGGTACAATGAATTAGTAAGTATGATGGCCTCCCAAGCCAGCAATGAATACACAAGAGTCTATGAATCCATCGCGATCAGGATCGAAATGCAATACATCAGCAACACAATTCCAACCAATAGACCAGCCGAACCATTATGTTTCCCACACACAACTCGCTACAAATTAAATCCCCATAATAATTATATAATTGAGTTAAATACGCAGAGAATTCAAAACAGATCCTGACTGCAAATCCTGCATGTTTTTTAGGCACTTGTGGTTTTTTTTTTTTGGTCAACTGTCAACACCATGTTAGCAGTCTGAGCACAAATGTCATTCTGTCAGTCTGAATGAGGAGTAAGTCAACAGCAGGAGACGTTGCGTTTCATGAGGAACGAGTGGCTGACATTTATTAATGAGAAGGCACGTAGGGAATCTTCAGAACTAATCTAACTCAACAATCACTGGTTCAGCTATCACAAAAGTTCAAGCGTGTGTTTTTTGATACTGTTTTGTGTCCGTTAGCGGCGTTACGTGAGGATGCCGCATTCCACCAGATTTTAAAACATTTTTCTTGTTTACTTTCAATCAGAGCTGTATGCAGGCTGCTGTTTCTGGAACTTCTACAGAGAGCCTGTGGATGGATACTCCCACCACTGAGCTTTGAAATTGACGAGGAATATCAGTGACAAATATCTCCCGCTGAACCAAAATCGTCCATCTCTTTGAACGAGGCTCTGAACTTTGCAGACCTCGCTTCAGAGAGTTCTGTACATTTCCTCAGGCTATATATCGACTCAAAGTTTCTGCACTCCCTCACGGTGTTCAGAAAAAAAGGGACATATTCTTGCCTGTAGCCATCTGCGTGACCTATAACACAACATATCCAAGAGCAGGGGAAGGCTAACCTCCAGAAAGCAACAGTAGTTTGAAAACCAACTCACCATCAGCAGTTGCAGTGGCAGGAGCATACAGGTTCCCTGAGCCAGTTTTAACTAAGAATGAATTGGGGCCAAATTCATCCTCAGAGTCAGAGTCCTGGGCTGGCTGAGCCGCACAGTTACCTAGCAACCCTCCTAGGCTCTCATTGGCTGCAATGCAAGGGGGAGGGTATGGGAGCTGCTCAACAGGGGAGGAGGAGGCGGATGAACAATGCAGCGGAGGACCTGTGGACCACAAACAGAGACAACACATGGAGGGGGGGATGAAACACACCCAAACACAAGCAACATCACACACAAGCAGAGCACACACACCCACACACATACACACATGTAAATCTGCAAGATTTAACTCTGACACTTCAAAAATGAACAGGGACACATCTGCCTTTGTCTCCTGCACCTCACCCCAGCTGGTGAGAACCATACAAACAACAGACTTTGAGACAGAATAGAAAAAAACAGAAACAGGTAAATACCTGGCAAGGTTTAGACCCTGTTTACACGACAACGTTTCATGTGACAACATCTAATCCGCAAAAAAAAAAAAAAAAGACTGCGTTTACACTGCAGCAGCGGACACAGAGACAACGATGTAGTTGGTATGCCAGGCCACTGGAGGGCGCTGTTGCTTGATTTTGTAATGAAACGACGTAGACGTGTTTGCAGAGAACAAAACACTATAAACGTGAAGAAAATGGAGAAAACCCGACATCTGTATTGACTGATGATGCATCGGATGCTATCAGGGGTGAGTCTCAACTATTAAACTACTGATCTGGACGATCAAACTAGAATATGGACCGCGGGTCGTACCACTACGGACCCCCATGTTTGTTTACAACTGGGGGGGCAGGAGGGAGGGGGAGAGATGTGCATGCGCAGTAACAGGCTCTGTAGCCTCCATCAGCCTCTGCAGGAGGGATTAGTGCCGTGAAAGAATCTTTCCACCTTGGGAGCCGGATTGTTAACTTTGTGGATACAGTGCATCCGCACACTGGTGTCGTGTAAACGGACCCCCCAAAAGTGAAGAAAGTTTTGCGGATACACTCAAATTCGTTGTCGTGTAAACGAGGCCATAGAGAACTAAAAACTAAACCTTTCGGGGCAGATTTTCAACCCAAAAAGGGGACAATTTCAGGTTTAAATCACATTTGAAAAGCAGGAAAAATGAAACAATAGTTATTCAGTTAGAGTATGTGTATATATCACAGCCTGGATTAGGTACAGAGCAAGAGCATGTGAAATCAGGTTTATTAAAACTACTGTGTAAACGCTCCATTTCAAAGCCCTTGTCATGTTGTAGCATCCATATAAAGAATATCTATACCAGACTGAGCTGTATGCATATGAATGACATGTCCTTGGATAGGGTGCTGCAGTCAATGCCCCATCCTGGGTATGTATGCATAAAACCCTAATGCAGCCGGCAAATGATCCCTCTTCCTCTACATCCCACATACATTGTCACTCTATACAGTTGATGCATAAAAACAGAAATAGAGACAATATTATGTAAAACTACTGTGTTGACATAGTTTAATAATAGCAGTTTGGTTGTGTATTTTTTTGCACAAAGCTATGCAGGTGTGTTAAACATATGACTCAGGGATTCCCTCACGCGGTGAACGAACAACTCGTCCACAAACTGCAAACCCGGACAACTCTTTTTCAGCATTATTGACTTGAAGGATTGAATTTCAAAGAATATTTGGCACATTTGGAAGGATTATGAAGTGTATTTGACACAAAAACACAAGATATTAAGTATATTTGACACAAAAACATAAACATTGGCAGCTGCCCAGAGCACAAACCAGAGCACAAACTCAACGGGGGTGCACTGGCTCAGATACGGTCTTCAGAAATACGTTTTCAGAAATGTTTTTCTAAAACCAAATAAATCTTAAAGGTTAAAACACCGCTTCATAGATGACAGCTTTGAATGATGTGTTCAGGTGCTCGTTAACGTGTCGGAAGCCCGCCTTTCTGAAATCGCATCCGTGGACAAGTTGTCCGGGGTTGCAGTTTTGTGGATGAGTTGTCCATGCAAGAAGTCTGTACCAAAAGTATAAGGCCCCATTCACATGCACAACAGGGTTTCAAGTGAAAATGCACCTTTTTTTTGTGTTTTCCTTTTAGAAATATTTCACATTTACACGGAAACGATAGAAACACAAGTGATGTAGTTAGCAGTAGCATTTCAGGGTACATCCACACGATGATAAAACGATCTTTTTTCTCCCTGGCCTTCTCCCAAAAAACTTCCGGCTCAACACGAGGCTTCGGGGCATGCAATACACATGCCAGGCCTTTAGGGGCGCTGTGACTCACCAAACACAACAAAAAGCAGAAGAAGACAGACCACATAGAAATTTAGACGTAGACTGCTGCATATAAACCATTATATAACTCTAGTTTTAATAACTCTTCTGCTTCCAGCTTCAGTAGCTTCACCGGAGCTTGTAGTCCGTGATTGTTATGGTTAATAGGTGACGTTGCGGACCGCGGTGGGGGGAAGAAGGGGGCGATTACGTCACCTTTTTTCCACGGATGATCGTCTTTGCCGACTTTGCCGTCCACACCCCGGGGGGGTTGGACGGCACGAGCCGGGGTTTTAGAATTTTCCCACTCTGGGACCAGTGTTAAAAAAAAACCGTCTTCAGGCTCCTAAACCACCGCGGTCATGTGGATGACAGGCCAAAAACAGCTTGTTTAGGTTAACCGGTTTCCTGGTGTGGACGGCCCATCAGTCTGAGCCTGCGCTTTTTCAGAAAGTGTCATTTTTGCTCATTTAGACGGTCATTAGGCCCCGTTTACACGACAATAAATTCGAGATGTGCCATATATAAAACAATATACCCCTGACTGTGCAATATATAATACAATAAATCTCTGAAATATGCAATATACCCCTGATATGTGCAGTATACAATACACCCCTGAAAATATACATTAAAAGTATAATGTAGCGTCAGAAAAGTTGTAATTGTCCATTGATATGGATGTGTATAAGGCCGGAGGTCAGATGATTAGTGGGACTTGAAGCATTGCAGTAGCAGTAAGACTTTTAAAAGTAACTAATGTGACAAGCTTCATTTTTTTTCTTCATCTTGTTTTGGTAATATTCACATATGGAAAATAGATAGGCAGGGATCAACCCTTAAAACTATTAGTTTAGTAAACAGGCTTGTTGCCCTCTTGAAGATTTATATTCCATGCAAAGCTAAAGCTTTTTTTTATTATTCAAATTTGTCTCCATTATACTTACAAAAGATTTAGAACTGAAAATGAGTGGTTTGAAAGAACAGTTTGTAGTTTTACAAGTCCTTTTCTATCATGATTTCGTCTCAAAAATCAAAAGGGAAACTGTAAAAGGCGCCATCCTGACTCCTAGCTTTCTGCTGCCCCTGCAGCTCTGTGGCGTCTCCCAGGGGAGGCCCGCCCCACACTTTAAAATACACTGCTCTGATATACAAACCGACATCTCACATATGAACATCACACAGTATCTCCTTCCAAGGCTTATTGGCTCCAGTCCCATGCTGTCTGTGAACGTTAAATCACCACATAGAGCTCCTATTAATGTGTGATTAACTCGCAGGGCCGCTCTGCACCACGCTGAACATCCAGTGCTTAAGTAACGTCACTATGGCGCACAGAGCCATCAGTCTGGAGCTCTCCCTCATCTTCCCATCAGTACCTCGGTTCTGATGTCAGAATTCCTGCTGACCTGACTGCCATTCATCGGGAGAGATGAATTTCCTCTCTCTCAGTAATGATCCCTGAAGAGTATTAAAACACGACTCACTGACTCGCATCTAATTAGGAGACAATTAGCGATATTAACATATCAGGCACAGCCCCTACACAAGCAGTAAATGTCCACTGTCCCAGAGAGTCACAGTTTGTGCTTCATACACACTTCACGCCGCACACTCCATTTCTCCCCCAGCCCTCCAACACCGGTGCAGTAATGGGCACGGAGGCACAGTGGCCCTGCTGCGGGTTAATGACCATGACACGGCTGTGCTTCAATGTACAGGAATGTAGCACTGCAAGTGGAAGAGCTGTTGAAAAACGGCATCATCACAGCCATTTCACCAGGATACATCTGAGATGAGATATTTATTGCATCCAGACAACAACGCTGTGCCACTCATTCGGCTGATGGATAAAGGACAAGTGGGAGAGGAGAAGATGAGGTTCTTTGGATGAATATTACAGCATTTCTTCTTCAAAAAGAGATTTCACAAGCTTAAAAGTCCTCAAAAATTGTTCAAAGTCAAAACTTAAATGAGGTCAGGGTAGTTGCATTCAGCCGATATTGGTCTTGCAAGCAAAGGTCCGACTGTCTCACTGTGCTTAACGCCGGCCTGTGTGGATGCGTGTGCATGCCACATGCACCTAGACGAGGCCTCTGCGGGCGAGGATCGAGTACTCCAGATGGCCAGGACAGGTTTCTGGGGCTGCCAGAACTGATCACCTTCGCCTTCACTCACTATATAACAGTGGCAAACGGGGGACCTTTACTTAGGAGGCCTTGGACTATGCCGTCCTGCTTCAGTTGCTGACAGCTACAGGAAGTGCCACTCAATGCCTGCTTTGGAAAACTGCTAACACACATCCCCATCCACCGTGTTTAAGCCCTTAATCAACTCATTAGCAACCCAATTACAAGAATGGACAAATAAATTGGGCGACATGATTTGTAGGTAAGGATATTTTTGCTAATGATTTTGTAGCATTTAGCGTTTTCTCCCCAGAGAAACACGTCTTTTAATAGATTTTGTAATGTGCCTTGTTGCTATTCAAAGTCAAAAACTAATGTAAGAGTTTAATCCAACACGCAGGTACAATAGATAGGAAACAAACACTTCAGAACAAGTTAAAACTACACATTTCAAGTGATGAAAGACAAGTGGCTCACACAACAGGAAACTTCAAAGATGTAAACTTTACATCAAAGCTGCAGTTCAAAGAATGACATTTTATTTTCAAGGGATCGAGAGGAAGGAAGCGTACGTGGAACTTGTATGGCAGACAGAAGCTGAACAGCAGGAGGAACATGCAAATGTGGGCTGACAGTCATGCATCATTTTTTTTTTTTTTTTTACAACTCACTCTCCCATTTGTAGTGTCTCCAAAGAAGTTAGAACATACATGTGTAAGGCAAATATACAATCTGTTATAAAACAATGAGACAAGTAGCAGGGAGACGCCGAAATCATTTCTCTTCATCCCATTTGTAGGTGCACAAAGCAAAGCAGAAAAACTGGGAGAAGGACGCATAAATGACAACGGGCTGCCTATTTTCAGCATGCGATCACATATCAATCACTCGATCATGTAACATATGACTGCACCTCAGATTATACATAATGACAAAGTGCATGCAGTCGTGGCCTCTCACGTCAGATCTTTTCGTTCAATAATGTGAGAAATGAATGCATCTTTGAAGTCCTGCTGGAAAGTCTGGAATATCAATAGTTTATAATGACTCACAATGTTTTAAGTCACACATACATCTGAAATAATGTAACGATTAGTGAGCATGGAGTTTTCAGGTAAGTGTGCAAAACCTTTCAAGAATTCAGGTGGGTGACTTTGGTTGCAGGGAAGTAAGAATCAGTGGTTGATTTACTATGATGAACATCATCGCAAGGATTTTTGCTACATCTTCTTTACAAGACTTAGATTTCCCAGAGGCTTTAACTGTCCTGACATTGTATGTATTCCTGTGCTAGATTCCAGAAAGAGCATTGGTAAAGCAAGTCCAGCCTAAGAACACTGACAAGCAAGCCAGTGCTCAGGATTACGTTGCCACAAGGAAGTACGACAACTCCCCAGGACAACACACCAAAGTGGAATGTTTTAATAGATTGTATGATGCAAAATCCGACTTCAGTTCACAAGCAATACAAGACACACTTTCTATTTGCACTTTTTAGTGTTTTACTGTAGCTCGAGCATTCAACCACATTGTTTATGTTAAACTTGAATGCAAAACATTTTTTCTGGCATTGTCATATGATGCTATTTTGTCTATTCTATTTATAGTTTTTAAATATTTTATGTAAATGTATACGTGTGTACTTTTAACATGTTTGGGTTGTAAAATAAATATGTTGTAAATTCAAATCAGAGCATCTTCTGTGTCTGAAATTGGCTCAAAAATCAATCTTTTCTTTTTCTCCTGTTTTCACTTGAAAAACGTTGTTATGCAAACAAGGTTTGAATCAGAAACAAGTGCACAACAGTTTCTCGACAGAACCAATAATGCTCCAAAATGAGGATTTTGTTGTCTTCTCTTAACCCTGAGTCTACATTTGCTGCAGGTTTCATCAGGTACAATGGCAATTCTTTGGGTTTTCTCTATATTTCAATGTAAAGTGTCCTATTTTGTGACAGGTGCTGCATCTAGAAAATAAAATAAAATTGAATTGTTTTGCTGCCGCGTGCTTAAGATTAACAGTGTCGTCACAGAGGTAAAAATAAAATAAACGAGGCTTCTACTTTAATTAAAGGTTTACTTTAATTAATGATCCTGGCAATTATGCTAAGTGATCCGGATCGACACACTCACCACGCTGCATGAAGGACCAACAGGTGTAGGCTGCGTCCGGATGAATGCTTCGGGTGGACTTTCCATCTGTGACCTTTTACGCTCTCGCATGACTTCCGCCTGAAGTGAAGCAGTGCACCACCTGTCTGCTATTTTTGACCATTCCTGTTGTGTCGGGCTGCTTGATTTATGTCTGTTAATATTGCTTACATAAAATCTAAGGACGCCTGCTGCGGTTTATTGTTGGCCATTCTTTATTTAATAGTCTCTGTTTTGACCGCTTCTCTGTTTACCCATTAAAACCCCAGGCAGCGTTCACATGTATTCATTTATAATTGTTTGTGTGAAGTGCCCTGTCCAGATTGATGCAAAGTGATTTCACTTCCTCCCATTTGTATTTTGTTAAGGGTACATCCAAACGATGATAAAATGATTTTTTTCTCCCTGGCCTTCTCCCAAAAACGTCCGTCCACACTTCACTATGAACACGGCTCAACACGAGGCTTTAGGGCATGTAGTACACATGCCAGGCCTTTAGGGGTGCTGTGACTCACCAAACACAACAAAAACGCAGAAGAAGACAGACCGACCACATAGAAATTTAGAAGTAGACGCCTGCACATAAACCAGCATATAGCTCTACTTTTATAGGTCTATGGCCCCGCTCCGCCTGCTTCTAGCTTCTGCAGCTGGACTGGAGCTTGTAGTCCGTGATTGTTGTGGTTATTTGGTGACATTACAGACAGTGGGGGGAAGAGGGAGGTGATTACGTCATATTTTTTCCATGGATGATCGTCTTTGCCAACACGAGCCGGGGTTTTACAATTTTCCCACTCTGGGACCCGTGTTAAAAAAAAAAAAGGTTGTCGGGCTCCTAAAATACCGCCTCATGTGGATGATAGGCCAAAATGAGCTTGTTTCGGTAAACCGGTTTCCTGGTGTGGACGGCCTCTAAGTAACAATGGATTTCATTGGATAAGAGCCTTTCAAAACAATAACAACATCTAAAGGTGGATTTATCTATCGGGGGTGGGGGTGCAGCATATGTTGTCTCTGGTTTTAATTGGATAAATTTAGGACAAAGAAATGTGACATCATGTCTATCCATTGCACACTCACAAACACGACAGGTGTTTTTCCATAAACATGAATAAAAAGGTATATACAGAGATGCAATATACAATGTTGAAGTTGAATATGCTTAAGGGATTTGCTCAAGGAGACAAGGCAGTGGGATATGAACCTTCCCTAACCTCTAGGCCAGGGGTCCTCAATTAGTTTCCCCTGGGGGCCAAAATATGACCAGCAAGCCAAACCAAGGGCTGGAACACCCGCAGGTTTTTTACACTATGTCAGTAAAAGTTGTTTTAATTGCAGGTGTTTTAGCTGATGTTACCATTATTATTATCATTATTATGATGAGCAGTAATAGTCAAGATGGTTGTAGTAATAATTTAAGCCTGGGATTTTCAAAGTTTGTGACAAGGGTCACATAAAAAAGCACTCTTGAAAAAAGTAAGTGTAAAACCATGTAATTATTTACACACTGAGAGAGACAGAGACAGAAATACAGGGAGAGATTTACAGTTTGTTACTTTTTAAATACCACAATTGTTGTTTTAGTGCTGCATTTGTTTCTGTTCTATCATTTCATCCATTTAAAGTTTTTAATTGCTCTGTTGCATTTGAAGTATAAAAACTGCTACGGTATATAAGTGAACTTATTAGTACTATTGTTGTTGAAATTTTTGTTAAAATACACCAGTTCGATTGACAAATAAAGAAAAATGAATTAATTCACTCACCAATCAGTGAGAAAAGCGACGGCGAGTGGGAATTAGGAAATACCTCTGATATATCCTGTCGTCTCAATCCTGAGGCCAAGATGTGTATCAGAAAGTCTGTTACTGGATTCTGTTTCTTTAAGTCAGTGATCAGAGGTGAAGAACACTCCTCCACTAAATCCTCTATTCTTCGTTTTATCCAACAGTGGCACCTGCTTTAAGGTGGGTTTACACATCAGCACGATGAGTTACCAATATAATGTTCCTGCCACATTCCTGACATTTGTTATGTGATGTAATTAGTTGTGATGCGTGTTTATGCGTCAAACAGCATGACAGCATTCGCTCCCTGCAGCATCCTCCTCTCTGACCAACTGTATGGAATTTCTTTGAATGCTGAGCGATCTGGAGTGTGTGAACTTTTCAGCAGCTGATGGTAGAATAACTGGGGTGTGTGCAGTCATATATATATATATATATATATATATACACCCAGTTGCAGACCTGACTTGTTTTACGGCCTGGGCGAACACCGGCGCCTCCACGAGACGCAACTGAGACGGTGATTCTCATTTCCTCTGGTGCGCAGTGCAGCCTGGCAGCTGGACACATCTCTCACAGCAAAATCCACAACTGAATATAACAAATTCTCCCGATTTGCCACAATCCCGACAGATTAATGATAGAGATTGACGATTGACACATCGGCGCAGAGCAGCTCATTGCAGGGCACAGCTTTGCGCATTAGTTTGCAACACCGCGGAACAATATTGGTGACCGTGCGAAATGATTTGTGATTGTCCGCCACATTTCGTGCTCCCACTTGTAACGCATAATAAAAGGTCACGACTGTCCGTGACGGCGTGTGACGCCTCAGCCCTGAATCATAGGGTTCAGGTCCAAATCGTCATCCTCGGTCAGGAATTTAGATTTGTGCCAAACTTGTCATCGTTTAACGCACTTTTAACTGCTTTAACAACAATTCTCTATATTCGCTATATAAATAAACCTTACTTACTTACTTACTCAGAGGCTGCATTCGTGCCGATGGCATGGGCAGCTGACACATCTGGAAAGCCACGATCAATGCTCAAAACACCTGCTCCCATCAAGGCAACAAATCTTTCAGGTACATCTTGGCAAAGTATAACAGGACAATCTTTGTATGAATGCCTCTGGTGTCGTGTCTGATCAGAAAGCTGCGTGTACCGACTAATGTGTGGAGACGAGGGGGAAACAGTTCATGGATGTTCATGCAAAAACTGTAAAGTTGAGCTTTTGAACTTAAACATAAGAATCAATGTGTGTGCGCATGGAGGGGAGACTGAGTAAGGTATTATTGCTGAGCAAACAAGCACATGTTTAAAAAAAAGTTTATCTGAGCAACTTTTTCTGGCAAACCATGTTAAATTAAGTAAATAAGGAATATAATCCAAAGCGCGGTTTTAATTTGAAAAGGAGAAAATCGAGTGAAAAAGTCAACATCTATCCAACGAGTTTTGACTTTTTTATTTATCTCTTTTTCTCTCTCTCTCTCTCTCTCTCTCTCTCTCTCTCTCTCTCTCTCTCTCTCTCTCTCTCTCTCTCTCTCTCGCTCTCTGTCGCTCTCTAAGCCAAACTAATCTTTCTGATTTGTAAAATTTGAATCTACACATAGAGAATGAGTCATATTCAAGGATGAAAAAAGAGGATTAATAGATCTGCTGGTGAAGCAGACGTGTGACTCCACGTTGACGACAAGAATTATGTTTACTTGAGGACTACAGCTGCGGGCAGCATCTATACATAATGCAGCATATTTGCAGTTAAGCAGTGGAGGGAAGAAAAAAAACATTACAAACAAACATTGTGGCGCCTGCCTCGTGGAATCAACTGATGCTACACAGTGAACAGACGGCCAAGGACAGGAGAATGACTCAGATTCTCAGGGGGACAGAGAGTCTTCATCACAGTCCAGTCGCAGTTTTGTAACTCAACATGGCAGTATTTTAACTTCAGAATGATACCGCGTGCTAACAAATTGACTCAGACAGTTGTGTGGTAACACATGAAGAGGTCTGCGAGAGGTTGGCAGCGTGTCGCTGGCAGATCGGGGAAATGTTGCATAATTTGCTCGTAGGTGGAGTGGGATCGGGTTCAAGATGCCGTGGCACGACTGAAAGCTTTTGTCTGATTTCTCTGCTAAATTTCATTCGATTGTGAACATTGTGCTTCTTCATGGTCTTGTGTATTTACCGTGCTTGAATATGAAGGTCAAACTGGCTTGGAGAGCTCTATTTGTCTGTCAGCAGATACTCTGTGTGGAGTGGTTCTCCCGATGACACTATGGGTTTCGTAACGTTCCCGCTGGCTGTTGTGCAGCGCAACAAATCCCTGAGAACCTCCCCCGACGATCACATTCTTAAGATTTGGGACATTTTGCACAAATGTAGAAGCAGTTGTGTCTTTATACCTTCATTTTATTTATTTTTTTAAATAATGTAATTGATATTGCTTGTTGTTGAATTAAAATGTTTTTTAACAAATATGCTGATTATTCAGATGGCTAGTTCAATGAAATGACTGGAACTAATACTTTTGATCAGGAGTGTCAAACACATTTTAGTTTAGGGCCCACATACATCCCAATTTCATATTGAATGGGCCGGACCAGTAAAATAGTCCCATTATCACCTTTAAATATAAACTTTAAAACTTTTTTCTTGTTGTGACGCAGAGTATAGATGATAAAAATGTTTATTTTTGAGGGGGGGGGATTGAAACAATCCCTTTGGAAAATTAGTACAATTTCAACATGAAAACTTCTGGTGCAAAATACAGTGAAATGTTAAAAAGAAACTCCAATAGCTGCTTGTTTTTACAAACTCACACTGACAGCATGGCTTTGAGATTATAGTTTTATCGCCAAGAGGTAGCTCATTCTCATGCCGATATCTCAAGCTACTCTTAACATATTTGTTAAAACATCAATATTCTTTTTGAAATCTTTACAATTTGCTTGGTGAGTTGGCCAGATTGAAGTCTCTTACAGGCTGTTTCTTGCCTAAAAGCCTTATATTTGACACCCCAGTATTTGGGAACAGGTCTTTGGACTTTCACTTCAGTACTTTTACTTGTAATTGAGTAGAATTTAGGCTTAGGAACAATAGTTTTACTTGTTAAATGTACTCTGTATTGTACTTAACAATCTAAATCTTTATTATTCTTTAATATCTAACTGTCTATTATAATTTGTATTCCAAAAGAGTTGGGTTTTTTTTTTTTTGGGGGGGGGGGGGGGGGGTGTTGAAAGTAAGATGCTTTACAAACCAGCAGCAGCACAGCTGAAAAAGAAAGTGGTGCCAATAAAAGGTTATTAAAAAGAACTAATTAATAGAAACCTCTGGAGAAGCACTAGCTTCAACTGCAGCATGTTAACAGCATAACTGGGTATACAATGACTTTTTAGAGGGATAGTGTGAAGTCTGAATTCCCGAAAGATTCTCCTCAATACCATTTAGTGATTACGTTGAAGATCCCACTATCTACAGTGCATAATATCATCAAACAATTCAGAGAGTCTCTGTGCATGTGGGGCAAAGTGAACGGTTAATATTGGATGCTCAATGCACAGCCATAATTCTCTGCTGTAAACACTGCACGGGCCCAGGAACACATCCCTGAATTACTGTGCCTTTGGCACCATTAATTAAAAATCATATACACCTTTTAAGCATGTTTGCCAGTCTGCTTCACTCTCATTGTACATTCTCCAATCAGCAGAGATCTAATTACCCAGGTTTTTGTTTTTTTTAAACTTTGATTATAAGCGTAATGCCAGGAGGGCACGCTACAGATTAGCAGCTTTCATGTATGAAGGCCTTTCCTTTCAGTTGATTAATTCTCTTTGGAGGCATCTGAAGGCAGCAGGTATGTGCTCCTTTTTGCAGTGTCTAATTTGAGTGGCACACATTGTGCCGGTGCGATTGTGGACGTACGATCCACTGAATCAATATGGAACCAGAAATCTATGCAGGACGGGTTGAATCCTGTAATAAATACAGCCTATTGTTGTTGGTAATCCTATACAAACCATCCTCGGGAAATACAAAACTATCGATGTTGAAATATGCATCTTTGGCTAAAAGACTGGAGCCCCGTTTACACGACGACGTTTCAAGAGAAAAAACATTGTTTTTACGTTTTGTTAGACTGGAAGTCATGCCATCTAGTCCCACATTTGCAGAATTATTTCCCATGGCCGTGGTACCATGTATTGACCATGGCCGTGGTGCGGCGTTTTCACAAAGCGAGACAATTATTACCAAAAATTTGTACAATTTCAGCAGAAATTCAATTTATTTTATTATTTAACCCAGTGTTTTCAAAAGGTTGCATTTTCATCTGTTTTCACAGAGACACAGTGTTTCACGAACAGTTACAACTTGGGAGCCGTTTTTAAAGGCCGCATTTTCAGCGGCTCCGAGCACCGTTTTGGTGTAAACAGGCAATTCAAAACGCAACAGAAATTTTGCATTTGTATTTTAAATCGTTGCCTCGTCAACAGGCCCTGAGCCACGATCAGTAATATACACTGTAGGGCCTGCAGTATCACTGCAAACCATTAAGGAGACCCATTAAATCAGTTCAAAGTGGAAAAGGCAAATTTTATGAATGGGCCTATTATGCCAAGTCAAATAAAAATAATGGTCAATTAATGGAGTTGTATTTGCCTACAACGTGGCCAACATTGTACTATAATTAGATATTTAACAGCTTTTAAAGCACCTGGGAATCATGAATTTGCTTTTTGAGGTTTGACTTTTGTGTTTTTCCCTCAATATTCCTCTTCTAAGCATAAACAGACACAAGTGTTTGGAAATGTCGGAGCCCTGACCGTTTCAACGTGCCCTCTTGTGAACTTTACCACTGCTCTTGGATTGAAATGACTTTCGAAGGCTGTGAAAAGGTGGCGCTAATCCCGCTTTTGTGTCACTGACAGTCTTAGAAATTCAGCGCCTTTGTGACTGAAGGCAGTAAGTCTCTGTCGAGACGCGTTTGCTGCATTGCATAAGGTTTGTGAGGCAAAAAAAAACACATCAACCAGCAGGTTCAGGACAAGTGACATAACTTTGTGGAATGACAGGGCCTTTTCAAAAGATCCACTTTAAAATGGATCCAGTTTAAAATACGAGTATAAAAGTTAAGCCAGATCAGATTGATACCACAGCTAATACCTGATGTGAACATAGTTAATAAAAACATATATTTTCCTCTTTAGCATCTACTTATCACAAGATAAATGATAACAAAATATTTAGCAAAAAGGAAACAATGAATAATGAGAAAATTGAGGTAAAGATGATAAAACATGTCCTTAATATTAGCATGCACATGTACCAGAGAATGAATGAGATATTTACAGTGTTTGCTAAATTAATATAATAAATGTTTCTCTGTTTTGACTTGGCACTGAAGTTATTGTTGTGCATGCTCAGGTAATAATTAAACTTATCACAACTCTCCAGGCAAAACAAACAACAAAATCACTTAATTCATTTTTTTTCCTTTTTCTTTTTAATTTCCCAAATTAACATAATAGTATGCTTATTGCATAGCTGCAAGTCAGAAACTCACATTTTACAGAGATAATACTTGATAAGCCATCTTATTTCAGTCAAAAATAATAATTAGAAGTGAAGACAGTGTGAAGCTGAAAATTACAATTTTGATATAGGCTTCATCCTGAATGCAGTAACAGCCAAGTGTGAAGCTGTTTGGCTATGTTGTGTTGCATCTTTTTAGCATTTCTAAGTTTTCAACATAGACCAGGGATGTCAAACACATTTTAATTTGGGGACCACATATAACCCAATTTCATCTTGACTGGACCAGACCAGTACAATAGTGAATAATAACTTTTACATTTAAACATTAAAGATTTACTTGGTAGTGGCGCAGAGTACACGTGATGGAAATGTTTTCACAAAGCGAGACAATTATTACCAAAAATTTGCACAATTTCAGCATAAATCCAATTTTACTAAAACTGACAGAGAAATGTGCTAAAAACGTCTGCAGCTGTTGCATATATTTTTCAAACTCACCCTGACAGACGTGCTTTGAGGCTTGTTTGCCCACAAAGATGCAGCCTCCTTCTATAGCAGCATCACCGGTATCGCAGCTCGGGTCTCAGTCTTTGGAAATGTGCTTTGTTTTTTTAAATCACTGTTTTCTTTGAATTATTTACCATGTGGTTTTGTGCCTTATGTTTGACACCTCTGGTTTAGATCATATGACAAGTTAAGAAAACTAGAAAGAGTTCTGCAGAAAAACTTCACATCCAGACAAAGGAAGTGAAACAAGCTTTTATGAACCGATATTGGAAAATTAATCAATATTTCTTTGGCCGTGGCATTTACCTGCTGAGGATCAATATCATAATAAGAGTGAACATAATGTATGACTGAAGACAAATTGTAAAGACCCATAAATGCTTTTTTTATAGACAAGGCCTGACCATTAATGAGAAAATGGAAATTATATTTGCCCATAATAAAAAAATATTACCACAGAAGGCGCAATTCCATTTAAAGCTGACCCGCTACTTTTCCAGGAGCACTTTAAACCCAGCATCCATTACTTACAGCGCCTGTGTGCTCTTAAAGAGACTTCCAATGCCAATTTATAAATGGATAGCAAGAATAAACTCAAAATCAAGCAAATCTTTGGCCATAAACACTGTGTTGCCTCAAGCAAAAGTAGAAATTGGTGATTTATATCAAATTAGCAAATGTCATAATTTCCATAAGCATGTTTTCAGGCCGCGGACCTAAAACAGATCAAACACCCACCCTTCACTCCTCATTAAATTATACACTCGCAATGATGCTCTCATTCAGTGTTAATCTATTCAGCTGCATGGAGGGTAAGGAGGGAATAACCCCATCTAAAATTGAAGAAGAAATATTTAAAAGTCAGCAAGAGTGCACAAGCAGACAGCAGAGCAAAGACAACCGCTGGCATCCCAAGGTTTTACCTCGGAAGATGAAAAGGAGGCCAGAATGGCTGTGGGACGAGAGATGGCAGTTCTTCCCGGGGTGATTTTAAGCACAGACTCCTTCCCCAGTCTTCCTCCACACGCACACGCACACGCACACGCACACGCACACGCACACCCGCCTGGCTGCTGCTACTCACACACTCACATCCATCCAGTCCACTCTATTCTGTGCAGGGGAGACGGCGCGCCCCGCCATTCAGCCGAAAGACACCATCTGTTTCGACTTTTGTGCGACAAACATGAGTGAATCAGACTGGAAGAGCAAAAATTGGAAATCCTAAATAAACTGAGTGGAAAATTTCCCCTCTGTTTGAAGGTTAACTTTGGTGCTCTGCAAGCTTCAATCCAACATTTCTACGCCAAAGAAAATTCTTAATCGATTAAAGACTTCTTGGTTTTTGGGACTTAAGTCTATTTTTTTTTTGTTGCTCTTTCTCTCGCTCCTATTTGGACTTGATGTTCTGAAGCAGTCCAGTAAATCCCTTCATACAGCCCCATTTGAGCATCCCTGGGGTTTTCTTTTGTTCCAAGATGAAAAGTAAATGCTCCAATCTCCCCACCTTTCACTGTTAACAGCGTCCTGCGGACATGTATTGGCTGTTTTAAGGCTCGCCCGGTCAACGCAAGTGTTTGCAACCGACAATGTGACAGGACATCTTCTGTCACCGGGCTGAAAAAAGAGCCGTTAAAACAGGCTTATAAATGGATCCGCGCCCATCCGCCGAGCCCTCTGCAGAGGATTGCCGACTTCAAAGAAGAGCACATGATAATCTGCTTTAAATGGATCTTTCTGGGCCTCTATCATGGCTCCATCATCAACTGAGCCGACTTAAACCATGGCTGTAAAAAACAATGCTAATATTGGATAATTATCAGCTTTTACTCGGTCTGCACTGGCTGCTCCATTCCCTCTGCCATCACACACAGGGGCTGGTGAATAAACACAATGGTATGAATAAATAATGACCCCACAATCCTCTCAAGGTCCCCGAATTGTAAGGGTGAAAAAAAAAAAAAGACAAAAGTTTACTTTTGGTGTTTGAGCGCAAGCGGAGCCTGAAATTGTAAGCGACTCATTAGGGCTACATGTGGCTTGCCCGGGGCCTTGCTGAACAAAGATGGCACCATCCCAATCCTGTCACTCCTCAGCACATTCTAGGCCTGGCCTACTAAAATTCTAGAAGATACCCTTAAGAAAACAGCTACATTTCCAATAAAAACATTTTTTTTAAAAAGACAGTAAAGAGCTTAAGCACTGCCTCAACTAAACAAAAACACTTGCATCTATCAAACTATCTTCTGGGAATTTCAACTACCGAGAGTAAACTCGGAGCACCTTTGCAACGCTGCGTGTAGAAATCCAAATAGTATGCATGCTCAAAGAGCACGCCCCTGTCGCAACATGATTTCCTCCTCTGCAGATAGCTTACATAAAAGCCCACTGTTTTTCATTTCAGACACTTTGTCAGTGTTGGAGAATTGATTTGTGTGTGTGTGTGTGTGTGTGTGTGTGTGTGTGTGTGTGTGTGTGTGTGTGTGTGTGTGTGTGTGGGGGGGGGGGGGGGGGGGGGGGGGGGGGGGTGTGTGTGGGTGTGTGTGGGGGTGTGGGGGTGTGTGTGTGGGTGTGTGTGTGTGTGCAGATCCCACTGAGTGCATGACAGTTCAAAAGGCGATCTAAAATACATGCTGTCAAGGGGCCTGCGTTCCTCCACTAAGTGCTTATATAATTCATCGCACGGTAAAACTTAAACCACCGAGAGTCAGCAATGTGGCCAATTACACTTGTTTAGAAGAAGTTACAACAATTCCAGAGTAATGCGACTCTGGTGTGGAATGAATCACTCAAACAGGTAATCCTGATCCCTGTATGAACTGTTTAGGAGCGTCTCATCACTCTATTTCCTGAAATAAATCCCAAGTATGTTCTGAACACTGTGGTAGGGCAAAAATGTAATAACAAAAGATAACATGTGCAGACAGAATACACTTTTTTTTTTTTTTTTTTTTTTAAGGGAAATTGTACGGGCTGGAAAGCCCATTTGTACTTTGAATTTTCTACCGAGACGATGAATAGAAATGAAGTTGCCTGTGGTAGATGGAGCCCTAGTAACTGGAGATGGGCAAGACCATGAACACCGTGGTTTTCCTTTAATACGCTGTCGAACCAGTTGTAACTCTGAATGGGACTTTCAAATATATCTCTTTTCTTTGGCTGAATACTGAACAATAACTCTTTCATATGTTAATTTTAATATTGGTAACTTGAGTCAAAAGCATGAATACTTTTCTGCTTTTTTCATTTATTTTTTTTACTCCAACCTGTTTTTAAAGGTTTTAAACTATCTTGTAAAGAGAATCCAGAAGAACGTTTCACAATATAATGCCATCGTTATGTTAATCAACTGTTCTCATTGCTTCCACGATTCAAGCCAAAGAATATTCCCCAGTATTTGGATTGTGGAAGTAAGCTACAGTACCAGGTGAAAACCTAAATGCACACAGGTTAAAAATGCAAACTCCAACCTCTACACCACTACGCCACACAGTGTGTAGCATCCCTCTATCCTTCCATCTTTCCGGGCCAATTTATTCAAATTAGAGTTGCAGGGACCGGAGTCTTTTCCAGCCAACAGTGAGCAAAGTGCAGGGTGCCCCCTGGAGAGGTTGGGAGTCTATCACAGGATTAACACACATGCATATCCAACGGGAATGGTGTGATTCGCTCAGTTATGTGGAGGGAGATAGCCAACTTTCTTCTCCATACTTCCTGTGCCGCTTAACCAGTTTTGAGGCGGGAGTGGCAAAAATTTTTATTTTCTTCATTGCAACTAAAGCAAGCATGAACAGACCAAACAAATCACATCAAACAAATGTGTTTTAAAATCTAAATGAGGCAGATTTATCAACTCTCATGCACTGAGAAAGAAATACACCCAATTAACTGTCATGTCACACACCATGTATTACATTTTAGTCACATTCTGGACTTAATGTCTTTTCAGATCCAACAGCAATAAATGATTAATGCTAGTTAGAGGCTTTGACTAAAAGTTATAATAAGTATCTGCAACCAACTCAAGTCTAACAATTATCATTGTGGTTGAACCCATATGCTTGAAAAGCTTTGTGTTATAAGAATACTTTTTACACTGTAATTATTGTTAAGGCCCTGTCTTTTTGTTATGATGAAAAATTTCAGTGTGAAAACTAACATTTCGATAAATGCAAAACATCTTATAGACGCATGCACTCTGATAACGCAAGAATGGAAAAAAAAGCCGAAAAAAAAAAAAATGTACTTGGAGAATGATTAGACATAAGACAGTGGCAGTATTTCTGTCCCAGTTTGGGTTGAATTTGCAATTTTTGGCTCTTCTAGTTTGTTGGTGGTTGGATGATTTAGATTTGGTCCATTTGTTAAATGGTATTCCCTCTGTTGCTTGTTTTAGTGGCTCATTACACCATCTTGTGGTGCTAACTTGTATTGCAATACTAAACAGGCTAGGTAAACTCAAAAAAACTGTAAACTTTCGTACCATTCACCAAGATTTGAGAGATCAAGTGTGGCTCCTTTAACCGATTACATAAAACAAATATATTACACATTATGTCTTTAAACAAACCAGCTTTTAATAGTTTTTGACTTTTGACTATCTTGCACTAAAACATCAATGGCTGTGGAGTTTAAGAACCCACCTTTTAATTCCCCTTATTATATACTTCACCTCATCTTCAATGTCTTTTGAGCAACTTTGAAATATCAGCATAGCAAATGGTTGTGATTATAACAGTTAGTATCTGACCCACGAACTGAAGTGTCAAGTATCCAATAACAGATGACTGCAGCTCTTCATAAACACTTTGCAGTCACTCATGCATTATATGGAACCGGGGTCATTGGGGTTGTCGCCCACATATAAAAAAACAAATCGTTTCACCAACTATATAAACAGTGAAGCACAACACACTTCTTTGTCCACACTTTCCAGGGTGTTTTTGCAACAAAGAAACCCCTCCTGAATGTAATCGCCGCCATGCACCAGCTGTCTTCTGTGAGCTCATATAACCAATGTATTTTTAATGTAACTGTTTATCAGGCTGAGGACTGACACAAGACAATTTATTTCCTACTTCCTGAATTAAGCTGTCCAACTTGACATTTTGAAAACAACTGCCTCGGGGTGCCGTCCGAACCTCAGTGCTTGCTGGGGAAATGTTTCTGTCTGTCCTGAACTGTATTTCCCTCTGGCACAAAAAGAAATACTAAAACTATTACATTCTCCGACTACTGTAAAAACTGTTAGTAATAATGCAGCTCAAATCGTCAGTAAGTGCCTCTGCAGCAAAACATTTTGGTAATTCACACACAGCCAGCACCATGGTTTAAAGACAGATAGAACTTAGCCCTGTGTGACCTGCAGCAGAAACTAGTAATTCATACAACAGTGATAAGACCAGTGTTTCCAATGTGACAGCAGCACTTTAGAGGGATCCTCTGAAGAAAAAAAAAAATGCCAAGCTTATATCCTGAAATATTTTCTTCTGAATTCTCAGGCTGCAAAATTTCACTGTGTCTCGCTATTTTCACTCGGAAAAAATGAAGCAGGAAAACCCTAAACTGACCTGCAAGATCCTGGTGCATGTGCAAATTCAATGACTAGACCTTGCTTTGAACCGCACTGCATTCATGATCCCTTGGAACAAAAGAGGGAGCTTTGTAAATAAATAATCACAGAATTATGGCCACAGATTGGGTTATCAAACTTATGATCTTGTATTGCACAGTTCAAGGCACCCAATGGCATCTGCAGCTGCTCAAACTGATAGTTTACAGGGCTGTCTTTTTCACACTGAAAGTTTTGACTTCTGGCGTGACACACCGATACCACTTTTATAAAGGACGTGTACAAGTACGAGTACGAACCGTTAGCTACTTGCTGATACTGCGTACCAGTAGGAGTACTCATTAAATGCCATTTCAACCTGAAAAAAGCTTTATTGGCTTAAGAAGTTATTTGGCGTTCAGATCCTGGTGGAAGTCTGCAACAGTAATGAATGCACAGACGCGATGATCGAGGATTAGTCTTCCCCCCGGACTCTGGACACTGGTGGTGGCGAGGAAGACGATGGCCTGGGGCAAGCCAGAGATTTGGTTCTTTTTGAACAGAGAGAAACCCAACTGAACCAGGTAAGCAAGCAGAGCAACTGTGGAAAGGAACTCAGAGGTGGCAGCTTTTTGCTATGGAGGATGAGACGGGCGGTTCAGGAAGGGTAAGGATTCAGACTGGATGATGAGCGTTGATGGCAGCATGGATGCGAGACCCAAAGGAAGAGGGTTGGCGGTGGGTCGCAATACTGTACTGCTGGAACAGCCGAGGCTTGAACGTGAGGGCTTATGAGCCAGAGCCTGGCCGATGAGTGGCTGGGCAGAGGCGACCTGCGTCAGGGACTGGCTGTCGTGAGTGTGTGTGTGCCTGAAGACGAGCAGTGGTTGGACGATGGCTGGAGGTTGGTCTTCAACATTGATTTACCGCTTTAAGCTCCATTAAGCCTAATTCCTACTACAGACGCAATGGCTACGCAAAGACTATACCTTGCCGCAAATCGCCTCCACACATCCTCTAAGTCGATGCCACGCATAGTTCAGTGAGTAGCGTCTATCTACGCACTGCGCCATGTGCACTGTGGACTGCAGACCGAGGGACTGAGCTCATTGTGCGGCACCACACGCTCCAACTCGCTCTTAATGAGTGCATCAGTCATACTTTAATCATGTTCAGCATGTAGCATGTAGCACAGCTGAGAGCTACGTGCTGAGCAGTTAAACGAATGAGCGACACCGGGCTAACTCTGCTGGTCCAATTGTCTCTGCTGATTAAGTTGCTGGTGTTGTACGTAGTTTTCACCTCCTCTGGACATTTTGGCAAAACATAATTTACATATGCCTTACCTTTGACTTTAATATTAAAGAATCTCCAAACAACTGACATTGCTCATCCTCTCTTGCGTACCTGCAGGCGACACTGCTGACGCATGACGTCATGTTATACTCGCAGGGTTGTATCCAGGATCGTTTCCGAGTACGCGTATTCCATGAAGCATCGGACCCGATACCTGATACTGGTATCGGTGCATCTTTGATCCTAATGATATATGTAGCCTTTCAGTTTTCAAACTGCACTTTCAAAGCAATCCATAGAAAGCTAATAAGCACAGGATACATGTCAAAAAGTACTATCCACTTCTGGGAAAGATAAAATTTCGCACACGCCCTATTTAAATCGAAGAGTATTGACAGACCCTGGTAACATGACTAGGAGCGTTGTAAGTAATGAATTGCGTTATCCTCACAGATTGTGTCATTACACGCATGACGTTGTATTGCACACAGTTCAAAGCTGCAGCTGTCAGGTTTTCTGAAGGAAGAAGCACAAACGATTGCACACTGGCTGTCATCTGCAGCACTTGAAAGCTACCAATGTACCAGGCTGTCTTCACACTCAAAGGTTTGCTTTATGTTAGATGTGGATGTTTTCACGATGCCATACTTTAGACAAGACGGTAATCCAAACAGCAAAGTACTTCAAATTGTACAGTTATCCACTGAGGTTATCCACACAGGTTTTTTTTGGCATGTTCAAGTCACGTTATCCTTTAAGAAAAAGACAGCATTGATGAATTCCGTCGTCACGTAAACGCAAGTTTTGCATTTTCACTTCAACTACAACCTGCATATCTTCGGGTTAAATAAAGCCACACTTTTCCCTGAATATTTCCATTTGGTTTGATTTGTGTTTGTGCAAGACGAGAAGATAAAAGCAGGACGCTTCTAAATAACAATACACTCTTTCCTATTTTGCTAGAAAACCAATTCAAACATTCTCAGCCATCTATTTGCGAGGAAGTGATGACAGTTGTGGGAATGACGACAGAAATAGAGAAATAGTCTGGACTCTCTCGTCATTGATAAGTGTTACCTGTTTAGTACTTAGTATAGTTTTGTTGGTGTATGCATTGAGGGGGAAAAAAAAATGAGGTGATTGTTGAATGTGGAGGAGTAGCTGCTCGTCTCTTTTGAGCTTTAAGCAGAGCAGAAATGACCATGTTCCTGTGTAGATCGTCAAAGCCAAACGAGCCGCCAGAGGCAGACTGAAATGTGAATGACGAATCCTGGAACCTTTGCTTGTTATGTTTTAATTAACGCAATTAATTTTTGTGAAATCCAAGTGCTTTGTGCATAGTCAACAAAGTACACCTGAGGCACGGTCTGTAGTTTAATGTAAAGTTTACTGATTGTTAAACTTTTACTTTAGATTTGCAATTGACAATATATTTTTGCCTTCTGAGTTATAAAAATGTTCGTTAAATATCTTCATCCTACTTACATTTTATGTTTTCTGTGTGGCTTTAGGTCCAGTATGTCAAAATGATGTGTTAAAATTAGGGTTGCAAAGGGGCGGAAAATGTCTGGTAAATTTCCAGAAACTTTCCATGGGAAGTTAAGCTGGGGAATCTTTGAAATATTCCAAATTGGAAACTTGCTATGGAATTAAGGGGATTTATGGGAATTATTGGGAATCTATGGGAATTATTGGGAATTTACGGAAAATAACTGGAAATTGGGGGTAATTTAAACAAACTGTATCATATACAAACATAAATGTAAATATTTGTGTTTTGTCATAAGCAAACATCCATGTAAAATAATACAATTAAAAAACATGACATTTCAACAGATTCATTTGAGTAAAACCTTTGTTTTAATTCTTGAACAATGAACAATCAATTATTTTAATGAACAACAAAAACATGAACGTGAACTCCCCCACCCAATCAAAAAGTAAAATGCCCCCCACCCCCACCCCCCAAAAAAGTCCCATTCAAAATTTTCAATGAAAGGAGAAGAAACAGCATCACATTTGAAGTAGCTATAATAAGCTTAAATGATCAATGAAATGAAAAATAACTTACATTTAGCACCTAACTTACCAGGGAGCCAGCTACTGCATGAATACATTATTTAATTTTTGCAAGTTAAACAGTAATATCATTATAGATCAAATATATTTACCTCACAATATTATAAAAAAAACTTGCTTGACTTAATATAATCCACAGGCTCAACCGTGTGGCTTTAGTAGTCTTGTGCGCATGTGACTGAGGAGTGTACTTAAATTAAATCTGGTTGTGTTAGCCAAGATTATTCTACAATATATTTTCCCCAACTATATTCAAGTTCCCTGTTGAGGGCCAACCTTCAGTTTTGTAAATTTCTGTTTTATTTCCTGAAATTCCCGTTAATTCCTATAAATTCCTGTTAATTCCCATATATTCCCATTAATTCCCATGGAAAGTTTCCAACTTTGAAAATTCCTGGAATTTTGCAACCTTAATCAAAATTAAATGAAAACTGTAAAGTCACAGCTGTGAGACTGTACTTAAAAGAATGACACCAAAGAAGTAAACTTAAACATGATTTAATTCGAAATATAAAGCTAAAATCAAAAGTAGCCACAGCCAAACCTTCCACAGGGTTAAAGAGGCAGCAGGTTGCTCTACGGCTGTGCAACCTTTCTCCATAAAATATGTTTTTGAACTCAGAGGGTTTTTTTTATGCTTGATGTTCATTATGTACCTGCATCACGAGAATCACACTGCAGTATTAAACAAATCACAGTTTACACAGTCCAAAGCTGCGGCAGTCATTTTTTGTTTTTGTAAAGAAGAAGAAAGAAGAGAAAAAGAAAGCACACTTGCAGTCACAGATACTTGACTGCAGCTCCTGAAATGCCACAAAAGTAGCAGGCTAAGGGCCTGGTTACACCACAACTTTTTAGTGAAAATTCATCATTGTTGGGTTTTTTTCATCTCAGAAGAGTTTCACATTTGCACAGAAATGTTCTGAAAACAATGTAGTTCTCATGTTGGGCCACTAGTGGGTGCTGTTGCTTGCTTTTGTAATGAAACCACAAAGGCGTTTTCACTTGGGATTCTTTCCATGTAAACTGGCCTTAAGTCTTTGAGATGTCGGTTACTCATTGTGTGTGAGCGTTCAGATTTCACACCGAACATTGATGCAGAACGTTACATAAGTTCTGGGTGATGAGGCGGCAGACTAATATCTCACATGGTGGGTGTCAGCCGATGGACCTTTTATAGATCAACCGACTCCAAAAGTTCTGCGGCTGGATTTGTATCATAGACTTACACGTAGCAAAGGTGACTGCTAATGAGAAAAATCTCAGCATGGAGGTTTAATTATTTTTATATCGTGCTATGGCAACCGCATGTTATGATCCCTGCTTCCTCAGCCTCAATAACAACCGCTAATTGCTTTCACTAAAGATAATCGCTCGTTCAGAGCTATCAGGAATATTTCTGCAAGACTAGTAAACAATGTCACCTGCTAGAATATAGGAAAGAAGCATCACATTTTGCATCTCTATATTGTACATTTTTAAAACTATATGACAAAAGGTATTAAGAAAGATGATGTGCTTAAAACGGTCTGCACGTGTGCTAATACCGACCCAGAATACTGAATGAGAGCATCGCTACTCGAATCCCATCTTAAGCAGGACGACTACACCCGGAGACTAATATAAATATAACATGAGCATAGATAATTGACTATGGTAAATGGATACAGCTAAGAGAGGGACAGAAGTTGTAAGGCTGGGTTGAGATGATCCTCAACAGAGAGGGCCTCATCTGGCTCAGTGGCGTGCTTTGAGCTGTAGCGAGGCCCCTGAGCCTCAGTGGTAAGATGGGCCATGATGTGTGTTGGTTTACACTGTCAGAGGCACTGGCGGCAAGTGGGGTATGCAACTCCACAGATAACAGCCCAAAACTGTCCACAAGGGCCTCTAAAACCCAGCAAATTAGCCTGCAAATGAGCCAGAGAATATCTCTACTAATCCATGATCTGAGCAGGGACTGTGTTAAAAAAAAGTAAACAAATAAATAACTTCACAAGAAATACTGGGGGTGGAAATAACGGCGGCTGTGAGCTGGGAAACCATTAGTGATTTCTTTGAAGGATCATTTTGCCTGATATTCAGCTGCGAGGATTGCTGTGTCCGCTTCGAAGCAAGCTTACATGTTGTGCTCGATGAGAATGCAGGGAAATTACAGAGCCCTGCAGATATTGGACTTCCGACTCAGCGAACAAGATGGCGGCGTTAATTTTTTTTTCTCCCGGCAGCTAGTTTAAAATCTACCACCTAAAACCCATAAAAGAACGCTGTTCACTCAGATTCAATGAGCGGGGGACTCGAAACAAGAAGTAAGAAGAAACAAAACAGCAAAGAAGGACCTAATTCAAAGGCAATGGATTAGAATGACGAGGGCCGTGAGCAGCTTGCTAATGCTAACTCGCTAACAGACATGATGCACTCGGGGTTGGATGCGATCAGAAAGGAGATAAGCGATCTTAAAACCGAGATGAAAAAAGACCTGGCCACGCTCAAGGCCCAAGGACCACAAAGGACGAAGGACCACAAAGGACATTAAGTCCGAAATCAACAAGCTGAGGCAAGAAATAAACCAACAACTCTCTGCTAACACTAAAACTTTACAGGCACATGCAGCCCAACTAGCTGAAGCACAGGAGCACATCGCAGACGTACGGAGACGTGGAACATGGAGGTGAAGGATGCTCTGTGTAAATCCTTGAGACAACAGCTGACAGAGTTTGAAGGGAGGAATAGGAGGAACAATACCCGAAGACAAAGAAGGGGACTCAGCCACCACATACGTCCAAAACTGCAGCTTCCCACCAAGATCCATGATCTTTAACTTTTTGAAATTCACAGTTAAAGAGGCAGTCCTGAAAAAAGCATGGCAAAAGAAAGTCGCTGTGGAAGAGCGGCAGCTGATTTTTGATCATGATTATGCAACTGAAGTGGTTCAGAAACGGAAAGAATACAGCGGGATCAAGAGGATATTGAAAGAGAGAGGGATTCGTTTCCAGACCCCTCTCACCAGGATGAGAATCCACAGGGATACCGGACTGAAGCTGTATGAATCCGCACGGGAAGCAACACTGGAACTGAGGAGGCGGGGCCTCACCAAGGAGCTCCCTGCACCCGCCACAGTCCTGGACACTGGACCGACTGCAACAGGGGCTGACATGGCAACGCATCGGACAGAGCGACGCAGCGACGCAGGGGCAGAGAGGAGACGGAGCAGCTCAGCGCACAAGGGAAAAGTTGCAGGAAATTGAAAGGATCCCAAACAATAACTAATCATTCCCAAATGCAGATATCAATACAGCAGCCTCCAAGGAAAGGCCTTTACCATGACTATTTACTTTGTGGATATATTTTTTTATCGCTCTTTTTTTTTGGGACAAACCTCATCAACATAGAGGCTGCACATAATTTAGAGTCCTATATACTGCTCAAAATACTGAATTATACAGTCTACCTCTCGAGATTTCTTAAGTCTAAGTCATGAAGAGTTGGACTGGTAGAAGGTGTGAACATTCTTGTTTCACCACTACTGAGGGGCCCTCACTTTTTTTGAGGACCCCCCCTCCACCCACCAACAGCGACTTGGGGTGGTTCCATAACACCCCTTATTGGAAGTCAACACTTTTTGTTTTTTTATTCCATGTTTTGACTCCACTTTTTGGTGGTTGGGGTTTCATCTCACGGTATTATACATTAATAATGGCATTTAACAGCGTGAAAGTTGTATCAATTAATGTAAATGGTTTAAATAACGTGTTTAAGAGACGTTAGATTCTATCGAAGCTTAAAAAAAAGAAAAGGCTCAAATACTATTCATACAGGAAACAAAGTTAAATCAAAAAGAACACGAGAAACTTAAACAACTGGGTTACAAAAAAACTAATTATAGCTTTAACAAATCTGACAATAAAAGAGGGGTAGCAATGCTCATACCAAACTCAGTGCAATTTGAAAGTTGTAAAGAAATAAGTGATAAAGATGGAAAATATATCCTGGTCAAAGGCAAAATACTAACCGAGATGGTAACACTACTTAATGTATGTGCACCCCCAGAGAGCAGGAAATGTTTGTTCAAGACCCTATTTGATCTTATTGCACTGGAAAGCGAAGGTATTCTGAAATGTGGAGGTGATTTTAATGTCATATTACAACACAGGCTCGATAGTACAAGTACTCATGACCACAAAATAAACGTATCAAAGTTTATAAATACTACACTGCAAGAAATGGGAATGTTTGATGTTTGGAGAAATCTACATCCTTTACAGAGAGACTATACACATTACTCAGGAGCTCACCCCATCTTTTCTAGAATTCATTATTTCTTCCTTAACTATGGATAGACACTGGTAGGGCTGCTCAATTAATCCAATTTTAATCGCAATTACGATTATGGCTCCAGACGATCTCAAAATTCATATAATCGAGGTAAAACGATTATGTTACTTTATTCTCCATTCAACCACACTTCTCAGTAACTCTTTTCTTTTCTCTTTCTCTCCAACATGAGAGTGCATATGCTGTGTAACACCAAAATACTTCCGACCAGAAACCCCGCCTCGCTACAAAATAAAGTAACTGGGTGAATTATGAACTTAACTGATTACCACAATGTGGTGTTTTCGTTCTGAAAACACCACTTTCTCGCTAAATCTGTCGACTTTTCAGGTCCTGTTGGCGACTTTTTTTTGTTGTTGTGAAAAGCGACTAGCGACAAATCTAGCGACTTTTTCTGGTGTTATTGGCGACTTTCTAGTGTGTTTGGCGACTTGAAAGCACGTATGGTTCTGCAGTCACTGTCGTCAACAAGTGATTGAACAAATAAGTGATTATGATTTTTTCCATAATCGAGGAGCCCTAGACATAGGGTAGACAAATTTGAAATTGGGGAGATGAGTGTCTCAGACCATAGTCCCATATCAATGACAATACAATTGAACAAAAGAAAACCAAATACTGTATGGAGGTTAAACACTGTTATTCTACACAATAAGACAGTAGTGGAACAAATAAGGACAGAGATTAAGAAGTATCTAGAAGAAAATAACAATGGAGAAGTGGACCCTGCCATATTGGAGGATGCTCTAAAAGCAGTTTTGCGTGGAAAACTGATTGTCTTAACTTCACTACAGAAGAAGACCAAGGCAGCCAGATATAATCAACAAGTGGGAATCCTGAAGGAATTAGAAAGACAGCATAAAAAAATCTCATGATCCTGAAGTCCTTTGAAATTAAAAAAGCAAGGGAGGAAATAGACGACATTCTCAGAGAGGAGATAGAAAAGAAATCCAGATTTTTAAAACAAACATATTATGAATCGGGCCCAAAGGCCACTAAATTGCTGGCACAACGACTACGTAAACAGCAACCCAATTCTACAATTGGTAAGATACGATACCCAAAAACACAACAATTATTAAAAGTGTTTGGGGATTAGTACAAAAGCTGTATTCAAAACCTTCTCTAGCAGATGAAGACACTATTAGAAACTTCCTCAAAACACTTGATCTGCCATCGATAGGCGAAATGCAGAATAACAGCCTAACGGCCAAAATAACAAAGGAAGAAGTACAGAATGCAATTAATAGATTTAAGGCTAATAAATCGCCTGGTAGTGATGGGTTTCCCTCTGAATGGTATAGAATATTTAAAGGGAATTTACACCTTTACTCATGTCTTCCTTCAATTGGACTCTGAAAGAGGGAAGGCCCCCCTATCATGGCGAGAGGCAATTATATCATTGATTCCAAAAGAAGGCAAAGATACAGAACAATGCAATAATTACAGACCAATCTCAATCCTAAATGTCGATTACAAAATATATACTTCAATACTCTGTAGAAGATTTGAGACCTTCAGACTACAATTGATCCTAAAATTGAATTGAATGGCATCATCCAAACTATAGTGGATGCGTATAATCAGGGTAAATCTCGGGTCATCTCAGCTTTTTATAAAGCCTTCGAGGAAAATAGAGAATACTCAACACTTTACCTTAAAAACAAATGGGAATCAGAGTTAAAGATCGACATTTCAGATGATGATTGGTATAAAATGTGCCTGACACAATGTTCTACCCCCAGCTCACAGATACGAAGGGAATTTGGTTGGAAGAATCTGACTAGATTCTTCATAACGCCCCAAATTAAGAGCAGACAATTAAAAACCCAACAGCTACGCTGTGGTGGTCAAGATGGACATCATTCACATGTTTTTTGGTGCTGTTCTGAAATAAAACCATTTTGGAGTATTTTAAATACAACTATTAATAATATATTGACCTACGACATACCAAACAACCTACAACTTATTGCCAGTAAAAAGGTCATAACCAGGAATTAGCACAAAGTGGAAACACCAAGCATGGAGCAATGGTTTGAAATCATCAAGGAATGGAAAAGTTGACTCATTACTTAAAACTCAAGGGCCACACATTTGGGAGAAACTGGAAGAAATGGAACTAAATGGACTAATCTAACTCATCGAGAAAGAAAAACATGCATACTGGAGAGGCCCCATTGTATTTTTGTTTGGCAGTTTGTGATTAAAAAAATGGAAGAAAAAAAAAAAAGAAAAAATACAGACTACAGAATACCCCCCCACCACACACACACACACACACACACACACATACAGAGTAAATGATCACGGCCTCCATCACACATGCCAAAAGGCAATGATCCACCAAAATCATGTTTTTTTCTGTGTGCAGGAAAAGCGGAATACTTATTTAAAAAATCAGGTAACTTCTGTGTTTCCTTTCATTTTGAGTATGTTTTTTGGTGTTTTTTTTAATAAAAATTATAAGAATGACAAATGTCATAATGAACGTGAAATTTACTCGTCATCACAGTGTGCCACTTTTCACAATGACACAGACAAAACGTAATTTACTTTACTTCAGTACATATAAAACTAGTGCGAGAGACAATGTGTGCATTGTCAAACACACTCAATGCATGCAGCAAATCACAACCTAACCCAGTCGATGCAGTGTCTTGTCGCATAGTAACATTCAATAGGATACAAACGTTCTACAGTAATCCATTATGAGATTATAGAAATTTGAAAAGCATGAAATATTGAATTATGTAAAGATAGTCTTCAGGTTCAACCAGACTGGACATAAATGGCCTCTATTGTTTTCTATTTTAATTGTGTGTGTTTATACTGATTTTATAAAGTCCACAAAGTTCATTTTTATTTTCTGAAACAAATTTCTTAAGAGTAGCCAACACAACACAAGCTGAGATATCGATGCTGCTGCCATGAAAGCCATGCTGTCAGGGTGAGTTTGTAAAAAACATGCACAATGCACTATAGCCATGTTTTTTGAACATTTCACTGTATTTTATACTAAAAAGAGTAATTTTCTGTAGTATTTGATTGTTTTTTGTAAAAAAATATAGACAGTTTCATGAGGTTTACTATGCAAATTAAAAACTTTTAAAGTTTAAATTTAAATGTTATTATGGTACTATTTTTACCAGTCCAGCCCACTCAAGATGAAATTGGGTTGTTTGAGGAACTGAACTATAATGTGTTTGACACCCCTTACATAGAGCATTTTAAAGGGTCAAATCTTGACTGTGAAAAAAGATTTAGAGGTAATCGAAAAGCATTTTGTACACCTTGGTTTTAATAAGTCCTATATCAATCAAATTCACATAGGACACATAACAGTGCGTAAAAAGAGTCTGTCTACACAAAGTCCTATGTGTACTGAAGACGATGTAGTAAACTGGAGCCTTCAAAGTTGTCTAATAATATAGTTAAATGTAATAAATAGCTAAACTTTAGTACTCGTACTCATCCTTTAAAAAAGTGGAATCTGAGAATTTTTAATAATCTTTATCGTACAGGGTTTTTTTTTTTGTCTTGATCCCTTGAATGAGCTTCTAACTGGATTGTTTCTTTAGTATCTTTAAATCAATCATTAATCATTAGTTAATGTATACTTTATATGCATTTTTTTTTTTTAAAGCTGTACAAGTGTAGCAGTTGTTTACCAACAGCACACAGTGTGCTATGACTGTGCATATTCTGTGTGTAAATTTTAGATTTGAGCCTTTTATGTTTCTTGCCAATTTTATTACAGTACATGTACAGTAATATAGCTGAAGCTTTATGGCCAAACATTAAGTACTAAAATTTAAATGACTGATCTTACAGTGTATTCTGGAGCGTGCACACACACACACACACACACACACACAGAGAATAAAAAGCCAGGCCCATGATTAATAGGAAAACCCCGCAGGGCAGCAGTACGAGGTGAAAAGAAACGCTCCATATAGTCTGTTCAAACATTCAAGGTAAGCTGTCTCTCTCAAAATGTGCCCCTTCATTTGGTAATTATTCAGTGTCAGTGTGCTCACACATGCAGTCCACTGGAAGGTGATTCATGGCCGCTACATTCAGCAAAAACACATAAAACAGCTCAGGTGCGACAACCAGTGAAACACATCTCGACAGAAACCCTACAATTTACAACAAGAAATGATTGTGGACCATATTAAACGCTTCAATAATGAAATAAGGTTCATTATAAGCTTGATTTGCATGCAGCTGCAAGTCTTATCAACCCTTAAAACAACTTCTTTCTTGAAATTCCCTAATCATCTATTTTATTTACTCCATGTGCACATCTGTGTTGATGCCTGTGTGCAAACAAGCTGCTTCGCTGACAATGAGAAACCTAATATCCGTGGTCCCACTCCACACCTATAATGCTGTAAAACAAGCTCTAATGAGTCAGGCCCTTTAATAAACAATATAAAAACATCTAATTGGAAGTGTGATGTCACCTCACACCAGAGGCTCCTAATTTGGTGACTAAGCTCCAGAGACTCACTTCAAAGTTACCGCGCATCTCAAATGTGGCAAGTGCATCAAATAAAATCTGCAGGGTGTGGCCGTCCGCATCAGCGTTTGGGTAGTGTGCACAGTCTGAGAGGTGCAAAGATTAAGGTACAGGGGCTTCAGTATTAAAAGTGGAAATGTACTCCTTCTTCTGGGTCTATTTTTAGAAAGAAAAAAAAAAGTATCATTATGCAGTGGATTCTTTTCTAATGTGATTTCTCATATCGGTTCATCTGCTGGAATGTATCAAGGATCCAGTGAATAGCAAGTTATACTGGGCAGCAATAAAGAAAGCAGTAAACTTTGCACACTAAAGATCCGATTATCATCCGGTTTGTGGAGATATTGGATTATTGAACCAATCATGTAAACAGTATAATGTGATATGCTTCAACTAGTTATCTGATTAAATTACATCACATCATCACAATTGTGTCCATCAGGCCTGATGTGATGATGTTGAGTAATGTGATTAGAAAAAGACTTAACAACAACAACAACAACAATAATAATAATAATAATAATAATAATAATAATAATAATAATAATAATAATAATAATAATAATAATGAATGAATGAATTTATTTCGAACATGTATAAAAAAAAACATGTAACTATTTGTATATACAAAAGAAAGAAAAAGTAAAAAAAAAAAGAAACATAGAGCCAATACATAACAAAACACCGCACACGGTTCAAGAAGAAGAAGAAGAAGAAGAAAAATAATAATACATTACACTTATATAACACTTTATGAACACTCAAAGATGTTTTACATAGCAAAAACAAAAATAATGAAAATAAAATAAGAGTTAGGGAACAGCAAGTTTGAACAGGTGGGTGTCTTTTTGAAACTTTTTTCTGGAACTGTAAGTTAGTTTTGTTCCATTGGATAGGCAAAATATGCAGAGCGTGATTACATAGTGAATTGAAACATGTTTATTATATTTTCAAATATGAACAATATATACAATGACAAGAAATTTCAGACATATAGTTCTGTACTAACTAACACTAGATCTCTACACAATACATCTTCCTGTATGTACACCAAATCTGATTCAGACAACTTTTTTTCCATGTTCATTTCAGAAAGGTTCAACATTTAAATCAAACCTGCTGAAATTGATGGAAATGGCAGAAATGCTGAAAACAATGTAGTTAGCATGTTGGCCACTAGTGGGTACTGTGGTTTGTTTTTGTAATGAATCCACACACACACACACACAAACACACACACACACACAAACAGGCGAGCAGAGATCAATACGCTATAAATATTAACAATGGGAGAACACAGACATTTATATGGACAGAAGTTGGTTTGCTATCATGGTGACTCTCAACTATAAAACTTCCAAGTCCCAGGAGAATATGAACTGGAAGTCACGACACTCTGGAGCCATTGCTGTTATTGTCCATCTCCTGAGCATGTGCACCTTCAATATAGCTAACACTAACATCGTTGCCATATCCAACAAGACAAAATCAGATGTATTCAAAAGTCTGAAAAATTTGAATATAACAGGAAGTTTGAGTCTTACATCACTACATATCGTATTACTCTCAAATGAGAAACATACAAACACAATCATCTGATTACTACCAGTTATTGGGTTTTCATGGTGGCGTAAACACGCTCACTGTTTCTGCATTTTCAGAAATTACACAGTAATGACAGACATAGTCACATCATACTGGATTAATGACTAATGCAGCAAAGAGGAAATTAGAAAAATTCCATATAACAAACAGGCCTATTTCTACACACAGTGGAAATGCGGCCTAAACGTGGTAATTTAACAAAGTCTCTTTTTAATGCTTTGGATAAAGGACAGGTTGATTTACTCCCCACTGAAGTTGAAATCCGTGAGAGTTTCGCTTTTCTGAGGCTGTGACACGTTTCCACGAGAAACACCTGTCCCTCGTAGACAGTTGTGCTGCGTTCAAAGACTGCGTGACTGAGCACCGCCTTGCAGCTCTTAACCTCAATCTTTCAGCAGTTCAAAGTTCCTGCACAGCCTTGAACTTTCCACAAAGCGCCCGATACGAGGAGCCGAGGACTAAATCACTGTCATTGCGGAGATTGCGCTCACGAGTTTTTGTAGGTTGTAGTTTGTTTTGTAAGTCAGTGAAGAAAATGATCCTCATTACCTGAATTCTTGTTAATATGTTCTCGTAGGTATAGAGATTTACCTACTTTGTAGTTTTGTTTTCTATTGCTTTACCAAATTCTTGGTTGCATAGCAACCAATAATATGAAATAAATTCAAGAATGGAATAGTTTACCAATAATTATTTCAATTTCTATTCTTCTATCATATAAAAACTGTTGTTTCGGTGCGGAACATGCACTTTAAGCATTTCACTGGACCTTATCCATCTGTCTTCCCTGCTCAGAGGTGCTGGAGCCGATCCCAGCCTACTGTGGACGAGGGCAAGGCACACCCTGGACAACATATATAGACAAACAACCACTCACACTCAAATTCACACCAAGGGGCTATTTAGGGTCACCAATTGACCTTACATGCATGTTTTTGAACTGTGGGAGGAAACCGGCGCACTCGGAGGAAATGCATCGAACCCACGACCTTCTCACTGTGAGGCGAGAGCGCTAACCACCGTGTCACCGTGCGGGCTACTGTGCATTATACTATGTGTAATTGTTGTGTGTGATGAATAAAGGACTTGACTTAATGTAAAAATCATGACCATAACGAAAATAAAATGCTGCATAGTATGTATGATGAATGAATGAAGGAATATGATGGCTATGTCATCCACTATACTTATTTCTTATAAGCAAACTGAACAAAAACTGTTTTATTTCCATTATTTTCATTAAATTCTGTCCAACACAGTAGAACCTCTGAGGAGCGGACCCGGTAAGAGTGGACACCCTGTACTGGGCAGACACGTCACTGTGCACAGACACCTATTTAACAGTGAACACACCTTAATGAGCAACAACCTTTCTGACGCGGACAATGGGCAGGTGTTTCTGCAAATTTCAAGCTGAACAAACACTGAAACGGCCAAAATACTTGGGCTGGACCCGATTATTAGAATATCCAGGCCCCGGGTGCTACACGATTACATCCATACTACACTCCTGGTTCACTTCCATGCGCATTCCATAACGTAACATAACGATCCTGAAAATATCTCTACTTCTGCTGCCCGGCGTTCGCCACCTTTCCTCAAGTAGTTTATGTTTCACTTCAGGAGTTCTGATCCGTCTGGCTTATTATTTGCTTTTAAATTGTGATTGTTCAGACGGAGAGACGGAGGATCTCCTCACACAAGCGTCCAGTAGATCTCTGGTGCATGTACAGTCAGCGCGCACAGATGGACCGACTGCAGAGGGTCGGAGCGGAGCCTAGCGCACAGGGTGAATGACGATTTTGACTTCACGTGTCGTCTGCACACACGAAAGTTTCACTTTCCCTTCAGAACAGACAATATAAGGCCCGTGGGCCAAAACCGACCAAGAGGTACCAATCTGGTCCCACCAAGCAAGGTGGTTATAAAGGGTTTATACATGTTTTATTTTGACATTTTATTGTATTTTGCACTAGAATGTTTCATTAAATTGATTTTATGTTGAGATTGTAATAATTTTCAGTACTAACTGTTTGATCTTAAATATTAAAATATAGACAATTTCATTACATACAGTGTGACCACAACAAAGAAAAAACGTAGGTTATTATAGCAATATTTTACCAGTCTGGTCCACTCAAGATGAAACTGGACTGTGTGTGGTCCCTGAAGTAAATGATATCTTAATTAATAATTATCTTGTATACATCTTATATACATATGTATATATGTATTTATATTGTATACATCTTGTATTGGTTCAGATATATGCTTTTAAATAACCATAACATATTTGGTGGTTGGTTCGTTCAGTCCTACAATTTGTTCTCGTGACCTGTCCCTCTGAAGAGAGGACACCTGTCTCCAGGGTACACGTGCCCTTGGATTTTAGGGCGTCCCTACATCAGAGGTTTTACTGTATTTTCATTCTCTCCAGCAGTTACTTCATTCTTGAAGGGTTTACTTGACTTAATTGAAGTTAATAATCTAATAACTTGTGATTTATTGGCTAATGTGTTATTGGCTACATATATGATTACATTATTGGCTATCACTAGATTGCTACAAGGCAGTGTGCACACTCGGTAAGTCATCAGAGAGGAGAAGAACATGCGAACTCTAGACAGAATATAATATTGATCATGAAAATATATTCAATATTCTCACTGTGAGTCAGGAGAGAAATCTAACCATTACATGACTGCTTATTTCCACACTTTCTTTTAATCTTCGGTCTAAAGGCTAATGATCACTATATCCCAATTAAAATAAAACACATATCAAGCATTATTTGGGGGCAAAGGTAAAGCAACTAGGGATGCACCAATCCACGTTTTTACGCTTCCGCTCTGATCCCGATACCTGAATTTGGATATCTGCCGATACCGATATTATTCCGATACCAGAGCTCTGTTTGCTTAATATCATTATTATCATTATTGTTGAGTTTATATGAGGCTATAATAAACTCCTGTCTACAGCCAAGTATGAAATGTACTAATGTATACATGTATTCTCTCATAAGACAACTTGAGGTTAGTATCAGGTCAGAAAAGGAAGCAGTACAAACTATTTTTGTTCCATTTGGACAATGAGGGGGTCTGTGTGACGTCATCATCTCATAATAAACTAGTTCTATCTTTAAAACCTCAGAATCACTTTATTATTCCCTGGGGAAATTATTTAGCAAAGCAGCACAAACTGCAATTTTTCCAGCACTAATGCAGAACAAATGATTGGGACTATTCTTTTGCGTGGAGTATGAGGTAGCTTCACGGAGGTGTGAATTGCCTGCTGACAGCGTGGGGGAGCTGCTTTTCATTGTTTTGATGCCGCGGTCAGTGCCGTTCTCCTCGGCGAGCAGGTATTTTAAAACTTTGACACCTGGCAGCAGAGCGGCGCCTCGCTGTACAACGGCTTTGCAAACATCCACGTTGCTGTGTTGCTTTGTTGCTTTGTGGTGTTTGGAGCGTAAAATACGTCCAAACAGCAACGTGTTGTCATGAAGTTGGACAGCACAGTGGTACTACTTTAAATCCATTCCACATTTTGTAGCCAGCGAACAGAGCAGCCGGCAAGGAAACACTTGTGGAGTCATTTCAGCAGAGTAAAGCACAGACAAGGCTTCATGGATCGCAAATCTCCGCAGGTTGGATCGGAAATTTCGATGGTATCGGAACCCGATACCGATACCGATACTGGATTGGATTGGCCCCATCTCTAAAAGCAACCTAGCACTTGTTTACACATAAGGACTAGTTTCGCTTCATTTATGGTTACTTCTCACTCTGAATTTACGTATGTGAGAGCCCATCGAATGAAAAAACAACAGTTGTTTTTACTAATTCTGCATTCGGTAACAATGCATATACACCAGTTTATAATCTCCAATTGTAGAATACCACCCCCCATACTTTCTAGTGTCTTTACAGAAGAAAAATCAAGAGTGGAAATCGTTCATGTTTTTCAAGATGCAAAGCTAACTGTAGATAAGGAACCTGTGGTGTTTGGTTTTGGATCAAAGTTATTTATATCTTATTTATATTATATCTTTACATAAGTAAAATTTCTCTATATTTGCTGTAGAAATCAAGAGTATATCAAAAAAATTTGGGGGGATTATTGTAGGTGAAAAACTGTGTTGAAAGCCACACAGAAGAGTATATTAAGTGAAAACTATCATGTATTTTATGTGTTGAAGTATGACCAGAATTCATTCATTCATCCATCCATCCATCCATCCATCCATCCATCCATCCATCCATCCATTCATTCAAAGCCAGACAAATTTTAGTGCCTTCTGTACAAGAAAGCACAAACATGATGAATCCACATGAATGGCCACTTTTCGTCTGACAGTAAAAATGGATCTCATGCTGAGCGCATGATCACATCATCACATTAGCCTAAACACATTTAGAAGGTAAAAAAAAAAAGTTGATTGATGACGCGACTTTAATCATGCTGAACAAAAACCAGAAGTCAATTAAGAAACATCATTTATCTTCAAACGGCTTTTCTTGCTTGCCACTTCAAATCGTTTCAAGGAAGAGCCTGAAAAGTGTTTTGTGTGGGATAGAAGATTGAAGGCTATTCCATTACTAACACAGTGCTGAGATATACAGGACAATTATCTATATTATTGTATTTTCTACAAACAACTCTCAGTAAATCAAGGATAATATTGCCCCCATACCTCTCCTTCAGAAAAAGAAAGAAAAAAAAAAGTGAATATGTCATTTGTAGGCTCATCATGCTCTGTCTACTTTAATGAAATTCCCTTTCAGTGACCAAAAGGCACCTCTCTTCAGCTCAGGAGAAGGGAGGCAGTCACAGATTTTGACTGGCACTCAAACCAGAACATGCCACAGCAGTTCTTGCATCATTTCTTTGGGGATCCTGTGAGACTGTCCGATTTATACCTGAGAATTTATTCACTACTTCTACAGCATAGACGTGTCTATCACTCAGTGGATTCAAACGTGCTCGACGTTTGTTGAAAAGGAAAATATAATGTAAATCTTTAGTATGTATTTATTTAAGAAAAGGTGCATTCAGAGCTGTTTTCCCACCTTTTTACATCACAGCTAGTTTTGCTGAGACAACCAAAAATTCTTTTTAAATTCCCAAAAACTAGGGGTGGATGGTTTTTTACTGTGCAAATTCAAGTTTTTCGGCATTTTTCGCGTTCTGTTCTACCAGTCCTTGTGGGTTTCTGTTGTTGCTGTTGCACTTTTGCTTAAATCTGGGTTAAAGCTTGAATAACAGTCCGACTCGGTCCGGTAGCTCGTCTTCCGATTGTGGGGGGGGGGGGGACTGAACAGAGCAAGAGCAAGTTTAAGTAGCAGCAGCTCCATTTCACTGCAGTTTAATGCAGCGAGACGTCCAGACGTCATTTGGACGTTCAATCTTCGCAAAAGACGACCAAAATAATAGTGCACAGCTGCTAAAAGTCGTCTAACTTATGTGTACAGTAGAACCTTGGACTAGGGACCTGGTAAGAGCGGATAAACAGTCGAGCACAGAGAGGTTTTAACTGTTACCACCTTAATGAGGGACAGCCTCCCGCAGCACAGTGCTGCTGTGAAGTTTATTTCTGTCAAACATAAGGCCCGTGGGCCAAAACCGGCCACAACAAGCTCCACTCTACACACATTTTCACACCTTAGACACAGATAAGGATTGTGAGGTTACTTCCTTGTCATTACAAAGCCCCAGATTGCCAATGACCACACAAATGAACAAATTGGATAATCACATCCACCAGGTGTGGAAGCACACATGTGCTAATTTGAAAACGCAGCATTCAGGTGTGCTACAAAAGGCAGCAGGTGAGTTCACCTGTCTTCAACAAAAATGGAAGGAGCGAGAAGAAGAAGAGTGACAATGAGAGGGGGAGCTCAAAGAGGAGATGAAGGAGGTAGAGGAAGAGGAGAAGGAGGTAGAGGACGAGGCCCAGGTAGAGGAAGAGGAGAAGAAGGACTTGAAGAGTTGATAGAACCTGAACAAAGAAGACAAGGACCAAATTTGACTCAAGAAATCTGTGCAACACTTATTGACCATGTGTCCTAATAAAGAGAATAGGGTGCATTGTTTTGGGAAATGTCTGCTATTTTTCAGGAACAGTGTCTTATCAATCGAGAAAAACTGTATTACAGGAATGTTCTACTTTCTATTGTTTTCTATTAATTTATAACATTTTAAGTTCATTTTAAATTATTTTGTTGTCATTTAAGCCAGATGGAGTTATGTTAAAGTAATCTGTATTTTTATTCTATGAAGGTTTCTATTTTATAAAATTTATTTTTACTATAGGGACAGTGCATATTAATATACATTGCTGCAAAATATGCCAGAATTAGCCTAATGGCTATTTTCCATCTGTAGTCCTTGTACAAACAAATACAGATTTTATTCTGATAATTTGGGTATTTTGCAATAAAAAGAAATTGTTAAAAAATTTGCTTTCAATGTGTTCATATCACAAATAATATGCATCTACTAAAATTCAGGTTCAAGTCAGATAGTAAAAAAAATGTTTCATACATAGAAAGAAAAGAGCTAAAAATATGTCACCACGCCAGGAATGGTGAACGCAATCGGGTCGGCCGGCCGTCCCTGCCAGTGAGGTGTCCCTTTTTTTTTTCTTCAGGGAGTTGGCAACCCTATCCAGAGGTCTTGTTTGGACGTTCATGTGACGTCCAGACAGGACATCCATGCAATGTCCAGGAAAGACTTACAAAAAGACGTGATCTGGACTACTGTTGCTCAGTGGGCTAAATCACACTCTATACACAAACGATATATAAAGGCTTGGTGTTGCCATGAAATGATACTACAAACTTCCAACAGTCAAACAGTAAGCATAGGGCAGTGTGTAGCGTATATTTACACACTCGTTATGCACTGTAGACTGAGCTCGCTGTTAATGACCATAATCATGTAGCATGTAGTACTGGTGTGTGAGCCCAGAAACTCTTTAGCATGTAGCATGTAGCATGGGCAGCGTTACGTGCTGAGCAGGTAAACTAATGAGCGAAATTGGGCTAACGATGCTGGTCCAAATGTCTCTGGTGATTAAGTTGCTGGTGTTACAGTCCGTCTTAATTTTGTCATTGTCATTAATAAAGAATCTCCAAACCGCTGACATTGCTCGTGCTCTTTTGTGTACCTGTAGGCGATATTGCTGATGTGCGTAGTTCTTGCCGGATTGCATCAGTGATCTATTTCCATTTTTTCAAGTATGAATACTCCATGCAGTATCGGACCTGATACCGATATGGGTAATAATAATAATGGCTTGGATTTATATAGCACCTTTTTCACACTGACAGAGACCATTATTCATTCTTACTAATCCCACCAGTGATGGTAAGCTACGTTGTAGCCACAGATGCCCTGGGGCATGCTGACAGAGGCGTGGCTGCCATTTTGCTCCGACCACCACCAACATTCACGCACCATTCATACCCATTCATACGAGGCAATGTGGCCAAGTGCCTTGCCCCCTTTTTGACAGAGTGGGATTCAAACTGCTAACCTCCGGTTATTGGACGACCGACACTACTGCTGAGCCACAATCGCACGATCGGGTACTGGTATCGGTGCATCCCTACCTAAATTACAAATGTTTCTCAGCCAAAATAAATAAAGTGTGTTATCTCAGTCAGTATGATGAAATTCAAATGAATTGAAGAGACAAAAAAAATCTGAGATGATTGACCGATTTTGAACGTTTGTGTGACTCACATCAACAGTGACAGCGCAGCCGAGAGGCCGTGGAGCGACTTTCATTGCTAGATTTAACTAGAGTTCCTCGAGGCTTTGCCCTGAAGCGATGCCTACAGCTACCACAATCTGAGTAATGAGCATTATAATTAAAAAAATATATTAATAATGGATACCAAACGGATGAGTACCCCCCACAATGTAGGCTGTAAGCTGGTTTAAAAAATGTGTAATTTCTAAACTAACATGTTAAAAAAAACGGCAGTTGGCCATAGAACGTTAAAAGAAACCATTCATCTCTAAAGATTCGTTTAAATTTGTCTTCAATATTTCTGGGTTTTCGTTTTTAAACAGTTTTCTGACTTGCTTGTGACATTTCAGTCATTTTCACTTCAACACAAGACTTGCCATGACAAAGACCAAAGAGCTGAGAGAGAACTTGAGAGCGTGCACTGTAAATGCCAAAAAGTAAGGGAAAGAAAAGACAGTGGCAAGTAACAGTGCAAAGTATCATCAAGAAGTACCAGTATATAGGCCTGTCACGATAACAAATTTTGCTGGACGATAAATCTTTCTCAAAATTAATGCGATAAACGATAATATTGCCGTTTTGATACCATTTTTCCACTAATATATTAATAATGGTATAATAATGCAAGTATACCCTTTTAAAGATAAATAAACTTTTATTTCTTAAGAATATTTAAAATTGGAATTGTACTTTGAAAAAGACATTGTAAATATCCAGAATAGATAATCAAAACAATCTCTCTCTCTCTCTCTCTCTCTCTCTCTCTCTCTCTCTCTCTCTCTCTCTCTCTCTCTCTCCTCCCCCCCACCCTCCCTCCCTCCCTCCACTCCTCATGGGGCTCTCATGCTGCTCTCAGGTGTGCCAGGTGCCTCGCCTCCCCACACAAGAGTGATTGACAGGCAGTGTTGGGAAAGTTTAGTTTCTACATGAACCAGTTCAAAGTTCGGTTCACAAATTTTAATATGAACTCATTCAGTTCATAGTTAGAAATTCATAGTTCCAAAACTGAACTAGTTTATAATTCTTTTTTTTCAATATGTTGCTGCGAGCATTGGAGTTACATGATGCACCTGAACGCATCACTCACTATCAGCAGCATGAAGCTTGTTAACCCTTAAAAAGCCGAGTTGTCCGCCGCAGGGTTCAAAGCATGTAAAAAAGAAAAGTAGCGGCTTGTCGTCCTGAAAGTACGGTAACCATACGAAGATGAAGTATTAATGGTGGAGGCAGAGTCTGAGGTGGTGCTGCTGTCTTCTACTTGTTTTTGTCGTGATGCTTCGCATTTTGATGACGTATGCAGCGGTGCCACTCTGATGGCTGCTGTTGCCAGATTGGCTGTTTTCCCCCTATATGTTAAGGCCCGTTTACGGTGTGCCTTACCTGGGTTTATCCACTGGAAGGTTCACAAATCTGGCAACTCTCTAAACAACATTAAACTGTGAGAGCGCCGTTCACTAACACCAGAATGAGCGCCGCTCACAGTGACGTCTTTGGTAAATGAAAAATTATCGAGCCTGGCAAACTTATCAAGCTCATTTATAATTATTGTTCAATTAATTGATTTATTGATTATCGCGGCAGGCCTACCAGTATATCAAGATTCTCAACAAAAACCTCAAGCAGGCAGCAGAGAACCTGAAGCTGGGGGTTCGTTGGACCCATCAGCAGGACACGATCCGAAGCATACAGCCATGGTGGCAAAGAAATGGTTCCAGGACAATGACAGTAATGTAGTCGCCAAGTCAGAGTCCCTATCGATAACCTTTGGATGGGGCTCAATCAAAAGGTAACAGCAAGAAAACCCTCCAACTTTAAGGATCATGAAACATTTGGAATGGTCCACAATTCCTGCAGACGCTTGCGAAAAGCTTGTGAGCAATTACAACAATTGCTTGGAGCCCATGATAAAAAAAAAAGAGTTTTGCAATTGGGTATGAATATTTTTGGACAGTGTGAATTTTAGTTTTTACCCTATTACAGATGTGTCTTTGCACTTTCTTTCTTAAATAAATTGGTTATAGCTCTATATGAGTGTGTGTGTCTGTGTGTGTGTATATATATATATATATATATATAAATATATATATATATATATATATATATATATATATATATATATATATATATATATATATATATATATATATATATATAAATATATATATATATCCTCAATCAATATCAGCCCTCCCAGAGGAGCAGAATCAGTACAACACTAACCACCCACTAAAACTAATTACATTTTGTCCTTAGAAAAAAACAGCACCATTCATACAAGTGTTTTTCTATCAACAAGAAAAGCTTGTGGACCCCAGCCATATTATTGTCTTTTGCAGGTTATAGAACACATGAATAGCGCTCCCCTGACGGATGTCTTCGGCCATCTCCGCTGCCGGTTCTCATGGTTACGGAAATGTAATAGCCTGGCCATGACAGTGGGGGGACGTTGGGATTAGAGCTCACATCTGGATAAACTGTTATTGGGTAAAAACCAAGAACAGCAGCCTTCTCCTGAACCCAGCGGTGTGTCGGGCCTCCGTGCTGTTTGGACTCTGTAGGATGTGCAATGACTCAACAGTCGCAAGCAGCTGGAATATCCCCAAGGGGCTCCCGGGGACTGGAAGCAGCATGTATGCGATATGCACAGGTACCTGTACAGGCCGCCTGCTGCTCCACATATGTGCATGTGAGTGAACAAACATCCGCTTCTCTTCCAAAGCACGACAAATATTCCAGAACTGAAAGGGATCCTTCTGCAGTGCTATACTCTCATTTCACATGTTCATAATTATTATTTAGATCACAGCACTGGCGTGATGACTCGGAATCACAGCATCCAGAAAATTGTTTCAAAATTGCTGATCGCTTATTTGCATGCATTAAAAACCAGGGTCAAGCAAGTCACATGTGAAGGGGTGTGTGTGTGTGTGTGTGTGTGTGGGGGGGGGGGGGGGGGGCTGCCCAGCGGCATGAATGCATTAAAGCAGAGTAAATGGTTTGTTGATTCAAAGAGATTAAAGCACACACAAGCAGGCCTGCTCGATGGATTTTAATTAACTTGCCATATATAAATTGTATGTTATCAGGCATTACTGAATTAAATGCTGAATACAAGTGCTCTTTCTGCTTGGGCGAGTGGAATAAAAAGCTACTTAGAAACTCGATTGGGTCTCACAGATGCATGATGCTGCAGCTACGGATGCTCTGAATACATTCCAGCATACCAACCCAACCGCCCTCCTTCTCCCTCCTCCATCCTCCTCCTTCTGAACAGCCATCCAAGGAGATTGTCTTTAATTATGTACAATACAGCCAAATTCAAGTCCCCTGGCATCTCAGATGATCAAGCAGAGGGATGCCACGTTCTCTCCCTGAGTCATTCGGGCAAATGGATTCCACTTCCAAGAGTCATTTCTGTCAGTTATAATAAGAAACTAATACATAATGTGACACACTCTGAAATGCAAAACTATTCAAGGGGTTCTCTGGTAGGCTGTGCAGGGGCAATTAGAATTTCGCCCCAAGGTCCTTGATGAGTTCCTGTGTCTGTGAAGCATCCTGGGAAAAGTCTTATCAATCTGCCAGTTAAAATCTGAAATTTAGGTTGAACTTAGAAAAACGCAAAACAGCTTAAGTTTCAACCACATAGCACCTCTGCAAGTGGAAATTTAAATAATTTGCGTTGGCAGAAACTGAAGTAAACAAATGCGGAGGGCAGTTGACATTACAGACACAAACGGGGTTATAAGCGTGAAAGAAACCCGTCGACTTTTAACTGCTACGTTGTGCTAAATTTACATTGAGAGCTTCTTCTTTATCCTCAAGTCAGATCTCTATCAGAATGAATAAATGCATGCTGGAAGATTTGAAAATGTATTTTTGATGCAAACATTCATAATTCTACTAAATCCTTTCAATATATAAATTCAAATACGTTACAAATAATTTTTATGGACATTATACGCCTACATTAATATGTGATTCTCGCTGCAGGTATTTGTGAATCTTTGAGACATGATCTGATCCATAAATTCCTTTTTAACTCAAAATCTCTTCAGCCAATCAGAAGTTACCATCATTTCCAGACAATCACATGAGGGTACACATCTGAGTATAGGTGAGTAAATGTGATCTAAGTATGCTAAAACTATTCCGTTTATCATCAATCTTCTTGGTATAACACAAAATAGGCGTTGAAGCTCCAATCAGTTTTTATAAGCTGATATTTGTATAAGATCATGTCTATTTGTGTGTGCTTTGGATAATGCATTTGTGAAGGCATGCATTTATATACAAATCAATAATTCCTGTGAATCCTGTGGGGATATATTCTCTGCATATCTTTCAGCCATCATCCAGCAAATAATAAAAAAGTACTGTAGCAGAGGTTTCGAATAAGGACAAAATGACTTCCACAACATCAAGATTCAAAAAGCCCCAATCCACAATTTGACAAGTATCTAAAAACTGTTATTGTCCCCTGGCCTTTACTTTGTTACAGGTTAAGAGCAAACGCACATACCCAGCAAGCCCACTAGGGCATGAAAAAAGAAAACGTGCATATAGCTGGCTGATTTCCAAGCACTTATGTTTGTAAAAAGGTGACTGCCACACCGTTTCCACACAGTTGATGAAAAACATGGTGATTCATACAGTGCAACACAGAGAGAAAGGCAGAAAATGTTCCAGGAATGAACTGCAGAAGGTAGCTGCCAATATTCTGGCTGCGCTGGTCTTTTCTTCAAGAAATCAATCATCATACAACGCTTAAGTCTCAGTGCCAGATATTCAAAATATACAAAAAGAAAAAAGAGATCATCAGCTTTAATTAGAGCCCCGTTTACATGACAACATTTTTGTGTTTTTGTTTCAGAAAAGTTTTTGAAAACAATGTCAATTTAAAAGGAAACAGCAGAAACACTGAAAACAATGCAGTTAGCATGTACGGTCACTGGTTGGTGCTGTTTGTTTTTGTTATGAAACCACACACAAGCGTGCAGAGAACAATACACTATAAACATTAAATATGGCGAGTATACAGATATTTGTATAGAAAGACAATGAAGTTGGATTGCTATTACAGGTGACTCAACTATAAAACTACCAAGTCTCAGGAGAATATAGACTGGGAGTCATATCACTCTGGAGCCCGACATTGTTGTTATTGTCCATAGTAGTTTCAATAAAAGCATGCAATAAATGCAATAAAAGTTTTGTATCTTTCTGTGTAAAAAACTCAGTTATAATTAAATACGTTTTTTTTTAATCCATCTTTAGTCATTTCGACTGTATTTTGCGGTGGAGCTCAGTCCAATTCTCCTGAAACACTTTGACGTGATTAAAAATGTCAGAGAAAAGTTTGAAAAAGATGAAAGAGAAAAAAAAAAGGGGAGCAGCGCCTCACCGTTCTCCGTGTTCTCGTGCTCGGTGTCGGTGAGAGTGAGATTGGAGTTGGCCCTGCTCGACAGGCACGAGCTGCGGCCTGACTTGGTGTTGCTGCGGCCCCATAATCTGACCGCGTGCTCCGGGGACATGATGCCGTCCGTCTCAGTGTCTGCGTCCGAGCCCACGCTGACCGAGTAGTCACGGTGCGGCATGCCCATGTCAGTCCTGTACGTGGCTACGTGTGACGGGAGGCCGTCTCCAAAGCCCAGGTCTCGGAGGGAAAAGTCTGCCCCTTCAAATTGCACAAATACACAAAATCCAAGTCATTGAAACACACATTAAGTTGCAAGTACATTCAGCAGCAACACAATTAATAAATCACATGCCTGATTCTCAGATAATTACGCCATCTTTAAATGTATTGCTTTGGCCAAACATAGGAGCCCCTGGTTAGCTGTGCTCAGCAATTTGGTGAAAATTAGGAATTGATTGCAATTACTTCACAAATTAGTGCTTAGACAGGCACCAATTAGATAGTGGAAAAATAAATTTCGCAACACATTTAATTGGCTTCCTCATAGTTCATATGAATGTGCACATAGCTGTATATATCAGAATAGCTGTGACACATTAGCTGAGCTGTCACGACTCCGTGTCAGTCGATTCGCTGACTCACTCATTAAGGTCAGCTGAAATTAGATCCGTTCGTTTGAACGAACTGCGCCGCAATCTGGGAGTTTCCTGTCTGCATGTGTGTAGCTGCTGCTTCTTCTCAATCTCATTAGTTTAAATAATTTCTCGATGAACCCAGATACTGTATGTATGATCAACATACCGGCTCCAACTTTAACATTTAAAGCATTTTGTGCAGTATTTTATTGTATAAAAGTGAAGTTTTGTTTTGAAGTTTAACAATAAGACGTAGGTAATGTAACAGGTTGGATATCACGGGGAATGGAAACATCTGGATTAAAGAGCGAACAGAAGTTTAGAGAAACAGTAACAGAGTTGGTTAGCTTCAACTATTGCTTTTAGTGAAATCTGAAGGATAAAAACAGAGCTGTAGCTGTGTTTTTGTTTCTATAAAGTGGCTACTTCCTATTGCTGCCACAGTAACACATCAGTGACATGTTTTTTTACAACATCTTCAGTAAAACTAAGGCCCAATTTAAACAATGTTTCAAGTGGAAACTGCAAAATTTTCATTTAAGATCAATTTTACATTGACATGGTAACATTTGGAAAATGATGTGCATTTCCACAGAAATGGCAGAAAGAGCGATGTGCCAATCATGTTGGGCCAATAGTAGGCGCTGTTGCTTGATTTTGTAATGAAACTACACAGACGTGTGCAGAGAACAAGACACTATAAACGTGAAGAAAATGGAGAGAACCCGACATCCACATGGACTGATGACGCATCGGATGCTATCAGGGGAGAGTCTCAACTATTAAACTACTGATCTGGACGATAAAACTAGAATATGGACCGCGGGTCGTACCACTACGTGGCCGCCATGTTTGTTTACAACTGAATGAGCAGGAGGGAGGGGGAGAGATGTGCATGCACAGTAACAGGCTCTGTAGCCTCCATCAGTCTCTGCAGGAGGGATTTGCGCCGTGAAAGAATCTTTCCACCTTGGGAGCCGGATTAAAAACTTTGCGGATACAGTGCATCCGCAAACTGGTACCGTGTAAACGGACCCCCCAAAAGTGAAGAAAGTTTTTCGGATAAACTCGAATTCAGTGTCGTGTAAACGGGGCCTAAGATAAACATCATAAATGTCGGAAATAATTTTTCTAATTTTGACAGAAATGCATACAAAATAAATTTTATAACTGGCTGCTGTAATAACAAAAAAGGCCAGACTGTCCTGCAGGGACTCATTATTTGTTCATTCATAACACCTTGGGCCATTTCCAAATACCAAATTATTATATTCAAAATGTCATTTTAGAATAAACACAGACAGGTAACTAAAAATTACAACCAGTGGGGTGTGAGACTTGAAATAAATAAACTAAACTTCACCATTTGAGAAACTGAGGGAACTCTACCTGCTGGAGAAAACATATCGAAAATAATTCAGGGAGGTTGATGTTTTCCTCCTTCAGTGCACTTCTGAGCAATGTCTGCACGATGAAAAATTCATTTTTCAGTGAGATTCAACACCTATGTTTCAGTTGGATTTAAAGGGACCTCGACTGTGCCGTCACATTCAGTTTAGAACTTTGATAATCAATAATACATGTGAGGGGACAGGTGAGAGGGCGTGTGTTTTCCATGCAGTTTTTAACACAGTGGTGACGAGTTCGATCCCCGGCCCATCTCTTTAATCATCGGGTTAGGAAGAATGACCGCTACTGTGACTGATGTGAATAACCAAGAGGCTCCTCATTAAAAGGCAATGACATAATTTTTAAGAGCAAGCAGTACCATGACCTTTGACTGATAATCAGCCGCTGTTTAACTATTATTGGAGTAAGAGGCACGTCTAATGATATTAATGAGATTTTCTTCCCGGTGTTCGGTCTCACCTTGTCGGCTGAACTCGTCCACTTCGTGATGAACCATTTCCTTGACACGGCTCCCGTACGCCATCCTGGAGTCATGGTCGAAGGCCTTTAGTGTTTCGCTGGAGCTGTAGGATTTGGGGTTGGGTTTGCCATCCTCGCTGTCTGCTGAGGAGCTGGTGTAGCGGCGTTCAGTGTCCTGCCGAGCGGCAGTGAGAGAGCGGTAGGGTCGGCGTTCCTTCACTTCCATGGCTGCCTCCACGCTGCTTTCAAATCAAAGGTGGCAAACAGGTCCGGTTTATTTTGAGGAATTCTGTTGAAGGCAAAACACAAGAAAGGATAGTTAATGCTGGATGAAAATGACTTAAGAGCATCGACCGGCACAGGAGAACCCAGCGAACCATGGCATACCCCAGATGGGTCACCAATCCATCCCAGGGAAAACAGAGGGCCTGATTTAGGAAGATCCTGCATGAAGCATGGTAAACTGCATGCTCTCCCAGATAACTTGCTCTTTGGTTTGTGTGCATTTTGCTTATGACAACACTAAATAGTAACATCATGTGCTAACACAAGTATTCAAATGAAGGTCTTGTATGTTTTAGACAATGGGTGTCAAACATAAAGCCCATGAGTCAAAACCGGCCAGCAAGAGGCACCAATCCGGACAAACCACCAAGCAAATGGTAAAAATGTCAAAGAAAACCGTCATTTTTTCTAATAAGTTTCTAAAGATTGGCAGACACGACCCTGGGAACCGTTAGCGATCTTGTTGCCATCAAGCTAGCCTCAAAGCCATGCCGTCAGGATGATTTAGTAATAACATGCATCATGCAACAGCTACAGGAGAAGTTTTTTGGACATTTCACTGTATTTTGCACCAAAAGTTTTCATTTGAATGGGCATTATGTTGAGATTGTAGTCATTTACGGTCGTAATTATTTGGATTTGTGAAACTATGGAAATCTTTACAGCGTCTACTCTGCTCACGCCAAAGAAAATCTTTCCATTTTAAATTTAAAGGTAATTATGGCACTATGTTACCGGTCCAGGTCTCAAGATGAAATTAGGCTGATTGTGCCCCCTGAACTAAAATGTGTTTGACCCCTCTGCTTCAGACCTATCTTTATTTACTTGTAGTTACCATGGAACACTGAGACTGCTGGTGGAGGAAGTTATCAAACATCTAGAGCATTACAGCAAATTAATCTGAGTTGACATTAAAAAATGCAATTATTGTGATGATTGTACAACATGTGAGAAATGATGAAGTCTGCAAGCAAAAGTCGTGGGGAGCCACTTAAGGAAAATGCTTCTCTCCACCACAGCAACAGCAACTCTGCTGATGACTGAGCTGATTATAGAAACTCTACTAATGTTGTGAAAACAGAAGCAGTCATAAACAACTCAAGTCTTTTCAGGCGATGAAAATCACATTAAACACTGTACACTATTCCTTTACATTATGCACCATCAGAGACACAGCCACACATATTCATGAAAGACATTGCGCTAAATTGAGAGTGTGTGTTATTTGTGCTTCTGATTTTCAGTTAGCAGGTAAGTAAATTTAGAAAAACAAATCTACCTCAAGTGCATGTTTTTCTTAACTGTAGGAAGAAGAACATGCAAACTCGAAAGAAAGATTACTAACTAGAACTAGAACTCCCAGACTAGAACACAGGACTGTCTTACTATGAGGCAGGAATACTAGTCACTACACCACAGACCAGCAGTGGTATTAGATATCACCATATATCAAGCCCAAGTCAAGCCAGGAACATTCAAAGATGTTGAAAATAAACCTAATTCACAAGATGTAAGTTAAAAATACACAGAAAGTTGAGTATATACATACATAAAGTTGAATGTTTTAAATGAGAATCCCTCATATTAAGAGTGCAACACACTCGACGAGCCACTGTAAAAATACATAAAATGCAAATACATGTTCCCAGCCACGATATGCATGGCTCAGCACACACTGCGAGAGCTCAGGGCACCGCCTGGATTAGATTTAATAAAATATGGCACAACAAATCTTGCACCTATAAAGTTTACGGTGCAGGTCTCCCCACAAATATTCCATTTTATGTGCCGCATAGAAACGCTGGGTCGCCAGCATCTGTAAAAGTGGCAGGTGTCCTTCCCTGAATTGTGTTGTTTATAAGTTACAAATCATCACCACTTGGAAACCGATGCGCCAAACAAATCCGGGACTGCTCTGAACCAGCAGAGATGATTAAAATCTGCAACATAAAACCACAACTGCCAACCAGCTCACTGGGTGTAAGATCAATAGCGAGAGGAACTTTGAGCATTTTATTTTCATTCCTCCAAGGTCAGAATATTAAAGTGGAAAAAAATAAATAAATAAAGATAAAAGTAGAAGACTGTGCTCTGAGTGAATGAAGACACAGAGTGGCAGTTTGTTTGGCTGTAGTTCCATGGTGGCGATGATTTTCAAGCAGTTCATTGGAGGCGACCACGTGGCGTAAAGCTATTGAGCTGGATTAGCAAATGTCAATGTGCACGCAAACTTTATTGAAAGCTTGGCCACTGTTTACTTTAAAGCTCAAGTGCTCAACATGGGAAATTAGATGAAGCAATCTAATATATTATCCCGCTTCTTCCGAATGCGGTTCAATGATGATATACCAATCACATGACGACGGGAGCAAGAGTCAAGGAGACGGTTTTTGCCGCCATCATATCTGAAAATACATGTCTGGATAGGAGATGAGGAAAAGAAATATACTAAAAAAGAACTACTGCAGGCAAATAGGGGAGTTTTTAACAACAATATGCCTGTGCTGTTCCGACAAGGATTTCTCCTCAAGATAAGCTCTTTATGAATACTGTATGAGATTTGTGGCGGACAGAACAGTAAACAATAATCCTTAGTGAACTAAATTTGCCCCGTCTCCTAAAAAAATGTTTTATTTAAGCCACCATTGTTGGCTTTGGGGGTCTCTTTTTGTATATATTGACAGCTGAAAAGATCCTGGTGATTAATGACTTGAGGCCTCAATACCAGGACCTCCGCCACATGGGGAGGCGGAGAGGAGGGGGGAACTCTCCCTCTGCGGCCACAAGAGCACTTCAGTTGCTCCCAAGATTTCAGATGCAGCTTGTATAAGTTGCATTTTTTTTTTGGGCTCAAGAACTTTGATGTTATGCAAATGCGAGAGGCAGCTTCGGAGAACGTCCTGTAAAGTGTATTGTTTTTGTTTTGGGCTCTGTCTCTTGATCCATCCCTCTTCTCTCCTTACTATTCATCAGCCAGTATGCAATGAGTCGCACTTTTGAGACCATGGGAAACCCAGTGGAGTTCTTCAAAGAGGCCACAGGCCATACAGTGACAGATGATACGGGATGCAAATGCTTTCGTGTCGAGGAATCATATTCGCCGTGAGTGCTGCGGTCCCGGTGAGACGGAGCCATAACGAAGGAAATGCCACCAATGCGTTATTTTAATGTGCTGGTGTGTGAACACAGTAAAGAGAACATTTTATTAAACCACCACGTTTCATCACTCAGACAAACGTAAGCAGTAAGTGATGAGGACTATTTTTAAAGTGCTATTATCATCTTATGCAAAGACACGAGGGACTGGAAGAAGTGCATTGAAGCACTCAACGATAAGGCTAATGAGGTCACTTTCACAAAGACTCCGTTGAAAAAGTTATTTACAAAGGCCGGTGAGAAATAACTGCCGTGGATGGAGATCTGAAAGCCGACGGAGATAAAGATCCTGCTTTTATTTCAACGAAAAAGTTGGGCTGCAGAGCTCCAGCAGTGCCAAAAAGATGCTAACTGGATATCTATGCAATGATCCAAAATCAATCGGGGTCCGTATACACAAAAGAAATGATGGATGATCTGTTTTTCTCTTTAAAACAATTGCAGACTCCACATTTTTCAATTACATTGTCTACAATTGGCCAGGGTAGCGTCAGGTTTGTCTATGGCTATAAAGCAAATGTAGAACAGCTGTGAGCTCTGCAGTGAAACAATGAATTGTCAATTGATTGCTTCAGATAAAGTGAGATTACTGTGTGTTTGTATGAGGAGGAATAGGCTGCAGACTTACAAATAAGATGAATAATCGCTAGATAAACATCTCCTGACCCACTGTGCTCCAAGGTGTCTATAGAGCATCCAAGATTGCAATCAATAAATGTCATCAATAGGCCATCTTAGGTTGAATCAGTGGCAAAAAAAAGTTAAATTACCTGATTAATTGAAACTTCAGTAAAGTAGATGCACATACTTTGCGATGCAACTTTGGAATCCTTACAGATGGAGAGGTCATATAGCTTGTCTGGTATTGACAGTTGGTTGTTTATTCAGCTGTGGTCAAGATAACACTGCTTATAAAGAAAGATTAAAACCACTTTAATACACTGGACAAAAAGAGCTCATGCAGCAGGAGCAGCAGTGAGGGAACTAAAAATGCTGCTGGAGTGAGAGGAAAGCACCCGACCCATTAACTGCATTCTCAATGAGGTACCATTTAGATATAACCTGTAGTTTTTAACACAGACTGGACTGCTGTGTCAGGCTGTTAAAGGGATTCTGCTTATTATCAACGCAGCACATGATTTACATGGATTACATCACGATGTAGTGTTAACATCTTGATGTTGCTTAATTTTCTTTAAAATAACTTTTTCTTAAAAAAAAAAAAAAAGGAAAACTAGACTAAGTTGAGGCTCATTTATGATCAGCTCAACTAAAAGCAGGAATTGATGTAAAATTCAGCAACAACTTTCCCGACGACCCTTCAGAATATTTCATTGTCTCAAATCCGAGATTGTCAATACAACATGAACAGTTCCCAAACTAGACCCGCTCTAAGTTCAGGCGAGTTTATTGGTCACTTTACAAAGCCGTTGGCGAGCAGGTGAGCAGACCGCTGAAGATTCAACACAGACTTGACAATATTCACACTGACATCCAATAAATAAAATGCTTTGTTTCATGCTGATCTAAAGCAGTGGTTCACAACCTTTTTCTTGAGGGACCCAACATTGTTACCATCATAAACCTTGGCAACTCCCCACCACATCTCGTACCAACACAAAAAAAGTGTTAAGAGCCTCATAACACACAATGTGACGTTCCTTTTCTCTGAGGATAAACTCTTTGGATTTACAAATGATCTCGAGGTGTTTCTTTGACAGGTGTCATTTCAGGTTGCAGTTTCAAACCTTCATTTGCCTGTTTGTCACTGCATAAGTTGCATAATGATACAGTTTTAATTTTACACTTACACTTGATAGTATTGTAACAAATAAATTTGACAGCGATTCACCTATTTTTAAAACATTAAAAGCTGTTATAACCCGTCAAATCAAGAGGGTTTCACAACTCCCCTTAAGTTTTATATAGAACTGCAACAGATTTTGGGAATTGTCACTTATTATACTCTATTTGTGGCTTTCAACAATTTTTCATCTACAGTCACTCCTAAAAATATTTAAAATGCACTTTCGATTTGTACCTAATGTAAATTCACTTGAATTTCATCATTAATGCTAGCCCCTCCAAAAACCATTGATTGTTTTATTTTCATTTAGTGATATTTTATTCACATTAAACTATTGTTTTAACCACAACCAATTCCCTTTATACGATTATGAATACTTTTTTTATATAAGTTCCTGAGCAAAATATATTATTATCATTAGCAAATATCGCAAATTTTAACTTATTGTAAAGATGTAACTTTAAAAAATGTATAAATAATTTTGGTCCCAAAACTGAACTCTATGGAACACCACAGGTTACTTTTCTACAGTGTGATTCAGTGTCATCGATGTCAACATACTGGAAGCAGATATTCCGATAACGTTAAGGCCAATGTTGAGATGTACCTGTTATGCCATTGTAGGGATTTCTTACCTTATAAGGATCACTAGGTACCATTTATGTAGTGAGTTCAGGCACGGGGTACCATTTATGTTGCGTTTTGGCAGTTTGGCTATCGATAATGATTAATAATTATCAAAGATAGTTTTTGATTATGTTATTGGAATTTTAATCTGATCTGTATCAGATACCTCAGGAGTGCCACCTGTTTAACAGGACCTGATAGCCAATTCAGTTATATCAGTCTCATAAGACATACTAAACAATTAATTAGGAATTTGAATTCATAGTTCAATTAATTACAATTACCAGAATTAACATTAATGTTTAATTAACATTAAAGCTTGAAGGATTTTTGAGTTCTTGACACAGAAGAGGTTGACATTTCATTCACCTTTGGGTTCCATTAATAAGACAGCAAGTACGATTCCAATTATTTTTTTTTATTTACAATGAAAACAAGTAAAACACAGATTCTAATTACCTATATACAGCTTGGTGTGTGTGTGTGTGTGTGTGTGTGTGTGTGTGTGTGTGTGTGTGTGTGTGTGTGTGTGTGTGTGTGTGTGTGTGTGTGTGTGTGTGTGTGTGACAAAACAAGATGGCGGATCACAAGAACCGACATTCCAAATGTTGGTTATCAGAGAGCAGGCGGTCTGTTCTCGGTCTCCACCAGGTGTTGGAGAACACTAGAACATGGAAGCTCGTCTTTAGCGTTGCTTCCTGTGTCTCTCTGTTAAAGGCCCATTTCTAAAATGAGTTGATGTGAAGGTGATTTGCTTTGTAAACGTCTGGAGTCATCAGATGGTGTTCAGTTACGTGTGTGATGTTGTCTTTGATGTGATATCTGTAGGATTGTGAGTTAACAAGTTAGTAAAGCAAAGATTAGCATGCAGACCCTGTGTGTGTGTGTGTGGCAGAGCTAATGTTGGTTCACCGGTTGATAACTACTCCTGATATCATTATCAATAGAACTCAATCACTGTAATAGAATCAACACATCTTCATAAAAGTTAAACAGTTCTATGCATAGCGTCAGATTGAACTAATCTCAGGTATTTTCCCAGTTGGTTGTTACCACTTCCTTGATGTCTTTGAAGAAGGAGTTTGGTTGTTGTCCAGGCTGGAGAGAAGCTGCTGGCTCCTGTAGCAGTTAGAACCTCCTGCTAACTGGGGTTTGCTGTGTTCTGCAGGCTGAGGAGAGGGAGACCAAGTTGAGGATTCAGGTGACTCTTTCTTTGCAGCGTCCTGGTTGTTCCCTTGTCCAGACTGGAGGAGCTGGTCGCTCAGGTCTGACAACTTACTATAATAAGTGTATTATCTGTAACATTTCAGTGACCTAATCTGAATAATAATGTATTTTCCCACTTAAATACACATAGTTCCTTTAAAAAAGTGTCTCAACATTAGTTTAAAATCGCAGCGGGGAAGAAAAAAAAGCATGTCGGACTAATAACACGTGTTTTATAAAGACACATAAAGTAGATCAACAACGGCCAGGAAAAGAAAAATTAAATAAAAAGCTGGATCCCGATGTTAGACTAAAAACATGTTTCATGAAGCCATAAAGTAGCTGAAGAGCATCCGCCTCCCTGCCGGCAGCGGTGAACGGACAACTTGTCCACGGACAGCTATAGTCAGCTGCTTTGTCAAGTGCCTCTCTGTCAAATCACTTTTATAATCATTATCACCATATTATTTCCCCATTTTTCCACACCATAACTCAGATATGGAAGAGCGAGGAAGTTATATATTAAGTTGAGTTTATTCTGATCTAATACTGATCAGATTTTACACATTATGGCAATCTTATTTGCTCATTTTGACTTCAGAATATTTATATGCGGCTTCCAGTCGAGCTTTTCATCAAAAATAATTTCTAGAAATTTATTCATCAGAGTTCACAGAGTTCACATGTCATGACTGTATATCATGACAAATGAAGATTGTCTTTCCTGAGAAATGAACCAACTTTTCTGTGGTCTTGTGAGATCCCAACACCATAATGTTCCAATTTGTGCAATATCACAGAATGGAACTCCTGAGCCCATATTGACGATCATCCAGTAACTTGTATTTTTCAATAATATTATCCAGTCTGTTTATAAATATTTTTTCAAATATATATCCAAACTGGGGTAACATAGAATAATATGAGATGATGCAAATCCTTTAAAAATCTAAGAAAACATCAATAGATAAGTAGTTCTAAGGTAAAATTCCCTATATAAATGGTGAAAATGTTCACTGACTTGATAGCTGCCAAAGCAGGACCTTTCATAAGCGTCCACCCAAGGAAGCCACGGGCCCTAGGTTTGAAACTACAGTCTTGTGTTTTCCCAAAATCTGTCCATCCATCCTGTTAAAATAAGCCACCCGCAGTGTGCACAGCAGGTTTCAGAGGTCGCTGTAAAAAAAAACACCTGTTGAGGTTTTTGCAGAGCAGTTACTGTGACCATTGCTCCAGTGTCAGGAGTTAAATATGGGATCTAAATAGGGGGGAGGCATTTGGGGTACAATATAAATGCAAATGGCTCTGTACTATCCATCAAACAATTAGCAGTGTGCTGAGAATTGCAATTCAGTGCCGGTGCATATAAATCTAACCTTGTCTCTCCGCACAGCCCTGTTTTCTATTATAATTAACTGCTTGCTGCTCTTTACATGTTGTGGATTGTTTTCATGCAGAACCCTGAACTTAATGCAAAATCACAGAAAGCAGACAAAGTAACACACATCCACAATATCTGCTGAAAACCCTTGCGGATAATCGAAAGTGATCACAGATTATTTGTCTGTGAAATCACTGAAGTAATAGCTAACAACAAGACATTTTGTCTAACTAATGAGTGATGGCAGTTTTTATAGAAACACCAGAGTCTATTGTAATTAAGCATCATATTTTGTTGCTTTTTCACAATGATAAAAAAAATTATAAGTAATGATTTTGATTCAAACAGCAGTCAAAGAAATAGGCGTAAGAAGGTTTTCACATATATACCTTCAACATTATATGTTTTAATGATCTGGGCTTGGATTAGTGACAAAAAGCTCACAACGCAGCAGAAAGACTCACAAAACACTGAAACTCGGGGAAAATTTGGGCCGATATCGAGAACATTGTCTACAAGTTCCATTGAGCGCGAGGAAGGCTCCACACAGGCACCACTTAATTCTTTTCTGGAAATGTTCACATGCCTCTCCTCTATAGAACCCCCTCCCCCCTCAGTCAACAGAAAGGTGTGTTTTCAATAGAAGGAGAAAGACTTGGGTGGGTGGGGTGTAAGGGGGGTGGGGGGTGGTAGCAGTTGAATGGGTTGCCAAACAAATTTGAATTTAAGATGGGGGGGGGGGGGGGGGGGGGGGGGGGGGGTTGGGTATCTCAACAGCCGCCTTCTTCCGGGATCAAAAGCTAGCCCCGACAGCGCATAAAACAAAACAGAGTGCGTAAAACCCTTAACATAAACAAAAGTAGCCTGGGACCACTGCTGCAGCACGCTCCCCGCTACTAATCACTCTCAGCAATTCAGGGTTTAGTCCTGACAGGGCGGGCGGGCGGTGGAATAATGCTTTTAAACCAGGCTGGTAAATATCCGGGAGAGGCAGTCTATCCATTCACCTTCTGTACTGACGTACACCGCTGACCTTGGCAGAATACGGCATGTGAGGATTGATCCAGAGTTACATTCCCCAAACTGAATTAATAGAAATAAGTCGCATGTGCTTGTGGCGGTTGTGGCAGTCCCGAGGAAGAAGAAATGAATTTGAGGCTCACGTAGGTTGAAAGGAGGACCTTTCCACTCGGGCTGAAGTAGTTTGCTGGTGATCTGCCTCTCATTAGTCTGCTCATTATCCCGCAAAGGCTTTACCTGAATGAGATTTATAGCATGGCCTGCAGAGGAACCAAACCTAATACCAGCTCAGGAATAATTGACTTAGTGTAAACATACTACTGTCAAACTCTCGGCTACAAATATTTTAGGTTTGCAGCCATAGCCCGAGGACGGTTTGCGGAACCCAAAAAAATAAATACTGCTCCAAATAAATGATCCACTAAACAAAAATATTTCAAGTGCTGCTTCCATGCCTCGAGGCTTAGTGGTGCAGCAGAATTACAGAAACACCTGTTCCACCGCACCGAAACGTTTGAGCTTCTTATGGCAGGCTGTGAGATGTCCTCCTTCGAGACTGCAGACGCCATCTTAAACACAAATTATAGGAAGTGCAGCTCAAAGCTTAAGGAATTTACATATAAAAAAAATAAATGTCTGCAACATCTGCTACGTCTCTAATATTGTAATAATCGTCAGATCTTGTAAACGCCACAGAACATCTCTGAGAAGGTTTTCCTCATTGCTGCAAGAGATTATTTTCCATATGTTGTGATGGAGCGACAGTGGTTAGCACTTATGCCTCACAGCGAACTATACCCAGCTAGAGTCCAAGGCTCTGAGTCCGGGACTCTGAGTCCGGGGCTCTGAGTCCGGGACTCTGAGTCCGGGGCTCTGAGTCCGGGGCTCTAAGGCCAGTCTGTGTGGAGTTTACATGTTCTCCCTGTGTATATATGGGTTTTCTGCAGGAACTCAATTTTCTGTCTGTGAATTTGAGATTAATTATGACTATAAAGGTGTAAATGTGTGTGAATTTGTCTGCCGGAAGAGTAATAGTAATCCTTCTTCTGTTAAATATAACGTTTAGATATTTCTTGCGGAGCTACTGTGACATGTTTACAAGTGAAAACAACACAACAACGGTTCTTGGGGCCACTGGAAATGCAACTTTTTGAAAACACTCCTCCCCTTGTTTCTACAGAGAACGTTGTGTTTTCACTTGGAACATTAGCTGTGGTCACACGGACCAAAAGAAATCAGATTAAATGCCGACCCCTTTAAATTTGCACCACATAAACACTTCAATCTGTTTGTATTTGCAGCACCCGATTGAAAGTACGATCAGATCCTAGGGGGTGGTGTAGTCCCGTTGTTGATTCGATCATAGTAATCGATCAAGTAAACGGCACATTGGGTTACTTCCTACTTTGCGTGCATGTCTATAACCTAATCCATGCCACACAAAGAAAATGACCCATGACCCAGTTCTATAAAAAATTCAAAAACAAGCACCATAAGCATAATAACTCCAGTTACTTCCGTTTTTGATACTGGCGGGCTTCCAGGGAAAGCTGAATGTAGGATTCTGTGTGCATGTCACAAACAGCAAAAGACACAATGCAAAGCATTATGGGATTGATCCACTGAAATGAATCGGTTCACATCTTGGTGCATATAAACATAGACAACATTCTAATTACTTTATTCAGTGTTCATGTAAACAAGACAATCAGATTGACAAAAAAAGAAATTACCACGGAAACGCAGTTACTCTTGTGACATTTGGAACTTAGTGTCCTTTCTGTTAGGGCTTTTCCACCAAAAAGAACCAGGAGCTCATTCAGGGCCGGTGCCAGGGCCAAGTTCTTAAATGAGCACTGCCAAAGAACCGGTTCTTTTTCCATTGTTAACAGAGCCAAGTGGGAGCCACGTCATTGCATCACTCCAAAATGTCGTACGTCACTGATTTCATCAATGTACTGATTTCACCAATGTAACGCTCATACAGGAATGAGGAGACGGACTGTATTCATCGGTTTGGTCCGGGTCGCTCCATCTAGTCTGGCCTGAACCTCGGACGAAGAAAAAAAAGCCAGAAAACATTGCATCTCCTCGTTGCTCTATTTGTGTTTTTTCACGTCTGTCTTGCTTTTGTCCGGAGCCCCGGAGTGGTCATAGAGAAAATAATTATAATAATATTGCGTGAATGAGCTTGGGGCTTATTTTTAAACATTTCGCCATTACATTGTGAATTACATTTCATTTCTGGATGTGTCTGAATCAGCAATACAAAACATGGAAGTGGTGTTAGTTACAATGGTGTTACGATGAAAAGCGTGAAAAAAACGACAATGGAAAACTGCTTCTAAATAATATATCTGACGCAGTTGACAGGCCAGCGCCTGAGCTCTGCAGTATAACAGTTGGAGAGCTCCCGGCTCCCGGATCTCGTTCCCTCGTATTATTAACTTGAGGGAGCGACTTATTATATTGTTCCAACGCGTTCTTATTATTTTTTTCTCTATAACCACTGTGGGGTTCCGTGTTCGCTGTAGATTTCAGAATGTCAGTTCAGCGTCTCTTCCGCCTCATAGGTAGTGATAACTCCGCCCCCAGCTGATGACATGTCGGGCCCCGTGCTGGCTCCGCTCTGGCCCAGCAACGATGCGGGGCCAGTTTAGCACCAGTATAGCCCCTGATAGGCCGGGGCTTTGGCGGTGGAAAGACAAAGCACTGGTGGCTCTGAACTAGTACCTGGTTCTATCCAGTATGGAGTTTGCATGTTTTTTTCACTTCAGGTACTTCAGTTTCCACAAAAAAGATGCACCTGAAGTTAGTTGGTAACTGTAAAATGCACATCAGTCGGATGTGAATGAGTTTTGTGGTTTGCTGTTCTCTGTTTGCTCTTTGATGGATCGGCAGCCTGTCCTTGTGTCCCTCACCTTCACCCGGAAACAGCTTTCGCTTCCTGCAACCTTAAGCTGGATAGATTGACTTCTGCTCTAATGAGTCTTTTCCAACTTTGTTAAACTACAAAAATCCTCAAAGTGTTTGGCAGACTGTCTTTCAGGTGACATTTAAAGCCTTGGCAGTTTCATCTGAGATCATCTGCTATTTAGCAAAAGTAGCTGGAAACAGCTGATTAAATTATTTAATGTCTGTCTTAGCATCCGAGCAGATTTCAGTCGAGACAGTTAATTAGCTTTTTTTTGTGGGAGCGAGGAAAGGCTGCTGAGAAAGTCAATCATTTGGCTCCAATAACTCTCTCTTTCCTGAATATCACCTGGTTAGCTAAAACCTGTACAGGTTTGACTTTATAAGCATGTCTGAATAATGTGACTTGACTTGGTCTTGCTCGGAAAATATCAGACTGCACTGTAGCGACCTTTATTTCTGTCTTTTTTTGGTTTTAAGTTTTTTACTGGCCTCAGAAGTAATCATGCAATTGTTGTTGCCACTTAACAGAGGAGACAAAATGAGGTGAAAGCTAATGTTTATTGTTTTTCTCCAGCACTTTATTAGTTTTCCATCCAACCCTGAAAGTAGACTGCCTAGGTAATTTGAAAGGGGCTGAGGAGTAGTAAAGCCACAGAAATGAAAGCGGGTGACTTTCACACTGTTATATTCAAATCATGGAATTCTCCAGTTTCTTGGGATTCCGATATTTACCAAATGAGTCACAGATGTTATTACACCTTCATGCCACTAATGACCCTGCAGTTAGTGCAGCCAATGTATGAATAATGTTTGGGAGTATAACACGGTGACTTAAGTGTAAATCCCATTAATAAATACAGATTCACATACCAGAATTGGAATAAATGCATCATTATTTGAGAAGAAAAGCAGATAGCAGATATAAATGTGATTTGAATTGAAAGAGTGAAGAACTTGAGGTAAAAATGCAGCTTCACAGGCTCTGTTCAGATGACGTTTAAAATGAAGACGCATTGCTTTTGCGTTTTCATTTCAGAAAAGTTTTCTGAACATGGCAATGGCAGAAACACTGAAAATGAGCGTCAGGGCCACAAGTTGTCACTGTTGGTAGTTTTTGTACTGAAACTACACACACACGTGCACGGAGAACAATACGCTATAAACAGGGACGTTCATATAGACAGACGACCAAGTTGGATCGCTATTCTAGGTGTCTCAACTATAAAACTACCAAGTTCCAGGAAAATATGGACTGGGATTGATGGCAGGAAGGAGGCTACCATTGTTGTTATTGTCCGTCTTGTCATGCATTTTCAGAAAAATACTATGGCTATGGAGTGCAACACTTCCACCATCTACATGGAGACTGAGCCCCAGTGTTTTCAGAAAATATTATTTTCCCGTTTACACGGCGACGGAGCGTTTTCAGTGGCTCCAAGCACCGTCGTCTTGTAAACAAGCAACAAAAAATCAGCTAATCTTTTGTGTTTTCACCGTGTAAACGGTGAGCCAAAGTGAAGAAGCAGAGGTAAAAATGCCGTTTTACAGAGTAAATACTGACTGAGAATGAAGGCATATTCTGGGTGACTCAGAGCTCCAGAATTTGTCCCAAATTTGTCTCAAGTCACCTTTTTTGTTTGGGCTTTAAATCTCATTTCAATATGCAAACAACCATGCAAATCTCTTTCATTTCTAAAGGCCAGAGAGAAGTGAGTGGAGCTGAAGTCTGCACACATCAAAACACACAGCACGCTGTCACACGCCACCAGAAACTCCCTGAACAAGTGGCTCCGCTGCACCAGCTATGAATGAAGTAATTACCAGTTGTAATCAGATCATCTAATCCATGCTTTTCTTCAAAGTGTGATCCACCTCCGTCAAGCTGCCCTTTGGAAATCCAATGAGCTGCCTTCCCACCCCCCATTTGGTGATGGGTTAGGAAAGACGAGGCTCATAAATGTCCAGCACGTTCGTTGCTATTAAAGTGCAGCTCCGACTGGAAGAACTCTCAAAGAGACTGCTAGATAGTACCCTTGTACTACTGGATACCAATTACAATCCTCTCACAATGGGGGTTTGGAGATTTCCTCGTGATAGCTCTTGTAGGCACACAGCCAGGAAATGCGCCGCAAAGATCACAGACTTGGTGAAAAGGTCTTCCAGTTAGCGATCACCACCGTCATCGAAGACATTCCCACCTCAGACTGAGTTCCTTTTTTGTTTTCTAAAATATTACCTCATATAAAATTTCCTAAATAGATTAGATACCCAGAAATTTGCTCAAATAGCAGTGAGTAAGCTGATGTCCATCAAATCACGCTGTGTTAACTAAAGCAAATAGCTTGAAACACAGCAGATCTGTATACAGTGCATATACAAACACGGCACAAAGTAACATAATCAAATCCCCCCTTCATGATTGAAGTAAAGTACTGAACAGTGGGGAAACACTTTACACAGTAAAAGCTTCAATCAATCACATAAACTGGAGTAATTAGGTTTCCTCACAGTGGCAATAATATGGATCTGAGAAGCGCTTTGCAAAAAATGAATCAGCTCACATTTTAGGCCGGAGAAGATATGAACGCGGGAAGCATGTGATAAAACCTGATGCACAACAAGCAGCAAGGACAACTGTGCAGAGACTATAAAACCGGCTATTCAATATCAACGGTAACAAAAAATCAGCACACACAGCAAAGCTAGACGAAAGGGTTCCTGCATGGTAATGATCTTACTCTAAGTGCTTAACTGAGTCATCTCTGCAAGCCTTGTGCTTTGACAACCACACGCCTCCCACATCTCCCATCCCAGCAGCCTCTGGGTGGAGCTAATCACTCTGCAGCTTCGTCATCGACCGGATGACAGCTCCAGCAATAAAGATGCAATGTTTCAGAAGGCGTGGCTGCTGCAGTGGCCGGCTGTAAACACCAAGTGCTTGCTCGCTTCCCAAAGTTGAGAATAGAGCATTACACCACTGCATGCTAAAAAAAGAAAAAAAATGGCTCTTTAAAAAGCAAGTAGAAAGAAAAACAATCTGCCATCCTTACAGTGCAGACAAAAGTCCTAAGAGGATTTTCCCCAGGCACTGAGAGTTGGTGTATGCTGATTTGCCCCTAACTGATTATGACATGAAATGGCTGACGGGTAGCTTGGCAGTGCTGCGTTGACCTGAACAATTCCCCCTTCCCCTGCCTCCGAGGCACCAGAGGTCTGCACTCTCTGATCCCAACGGCTCAACATTAGACAGTGCTGAAGCTCACAAAAAAAAACAACCCTTGTGAACAAACGCCTGTGCATTTTCTTTTTTCAGCTTATCTACTTACTATCCGCCGCTAATGCAGCTTTTACTCCCCAGTGGAAGTCCTGTGTTATGTGTCTGTAAAACACAAGTCAAAAATATGTAACTACTCTTTTTTTTTTGTTAAGCCTTTCCAACTGTTTATGCATAGTAGGGAAATGCCCTTTCATCTATCAGGGCAAGGTGCTGCATCCTCCTATATATAAATTTAATCCTCCAAGCAAATTAGGATTGATCACCACAGCTCCAGGCCACAATCAGCATCCGTGATCTAATCAGCGCTCAGCCCGAGACAGAAAAGGATACTTCCATAAATAAAAACCATATGAGAGCCAGCAAATGCCTATAACACCGGGGGTAAATTTGATTACCCTCTCTCGCTCTCCACAGGTGAGCTTTTAGCTCTCCACCTCCGAACGCCTGACATAATGCTCATCCTCATTGTTGTTTTCCTTCCAGGAGCAGGCTTTACATCATACTTGCATCAGCGGATGCAAGCAGCCACATGCTGCAGCCACGTCGAGGCAGACAGTGCCCATGGAAGCCTGGCCGGGGCGATCCCAGGGAGACAGTCTGTCGGAGGCACCTTGCCCGGCGACACCCAGGGTAATAAATTAACTAGAATTAACACGTCATCGTGCGCGCCACGCCGCACAGCAGCCGAGCTCCTCTCACACCACGCAGCTTAATCGATCTATTAACCAAATGAAGTACATTCACTGCAGCATCAAGTCAAAAATGCAGGTAGATAGGTTTACAAGGGTGTTTTTTTGTTTCGTTTTTTTTTTTAAGAATAAGCCACAATTCAGACAGAAAATCTATGCAAACATTGAGCGCTGCAGAAAGACAGCGTGGTCCGAAAGCCACCCATCCCCCTGAGAGATCTCTGAGTAGTGTCACTACGGCTATTAAAAGGCAAGCTCTCCTGTTGATACCTGTCACTGATAGCATGGGATGTTTAGCGGACGAATCAGAAATGCCAGTTGCCCGGCATGTATCTGCACCGCCGGTACAGCTGACAGCGTGGCACAGAGCAGCAGGCCTTTTTATGACCAGTGCTCACTCATCACAAAAAGGTAAACACAGATAAGAGAGAGGCTCATTTCTCCGTCCGACGAGGTGAAAGACAACAATTAAAATGCTGTGAAGAAGTTTACAAAAATTGCATGTGTGAGGAAAAGAATGAATGTTCACAGGTAAAGAATTATACAGACGACACAACCAACAATTCCCACTGGCTTATCTCTTTTTGCTATTAGGACTGCAATATAAGTTCTTCTTCCTGAGCTTGATCTTTCCTTTTTTCCTCCCACTTTTTGCATATTTTGCCTGCATCAAGAAGAAAGACCTCTGGAGCCCCGATGAAATTTTTATGAGAGGGAAAGCATGAAACCTGAAAAGCATAAAACTATGAAATTTCAATGAGGAAACCTCACTGGGAAGAAAAAAAGTTCATGCATAATGCTAGAAGTTGTTGCAATATGAAAAATTTTATTTGAGATGTCACTTTGCGCACAGCGTGGAGGAAATCAATTACCTGCGCAAAGCTTTTGTTTTGCAACACATTTTCTTTCTAATCTCATTAATTCAAGATGTTTTGAACAAAACAGAAAAGCTACTAGTGTGTTTTGTTTTAATGTTATTCTACCTGATGTTTTTCTGACGAATTTATCTTATCTTGCTGTAATGGTAAACATTTTACTCGTTTATTAGAATATCATGAGTTTATACATACTGTACGTGTGTGTGTGTTTGTGTTTTTGGAGTTCTGTTTATCATATTATATATCGTGATTTATTAGCAAATAAGAAGCTATATTTGTGACGAAGCCGCTGCATTTCTCACTCTTACATGTTACAAACAGGTTTTTTTGTTATGTATTTCAAAGCACACATTACATGCAATTTTTCTAACATCGTTTAGAGTTGAGACATTTAGTTGAGCATTGCAAGACCACAATTAAAAGTGAATCCTTTCCATCGCATCAGCTTTATTAAAGGAACTAGTCAGGCGTACATGTCTCCGAACACACTGCCAACCTCGGCCGAGCTTGAAGGGAATCCAACCACTGCTGCCAGCCAGACCTCATTTAATTTGTGGATTGTTCAGTGGTGATGGACTGACTTTAACATCAACTTTCTCCAAAGTTGAGTTCTTACAATAACTGCTGCAAGCCATTGAAAAAGATCAGTGTGCCAAAGATCGTCAATTTTTCTCCGGTTAGAAAGTTATGTATATTTCAAGTCCGAGGTAAGATTAAATATTTATCTGATATCAACTGAATCTTTAGTTCACAACAACAATTTAAGGGGCATTTTCTGTGTACTTGTAATGCCGGTGTCAAGGGCAGATAAATGGTGAGGGCATCGAGAAATCTGACTGAATATGTCATATAAAACATGATGCATCATATGATTTTTTTTCTTCTTAAAAAACTACATTTCGAGAAATAAATCAGGAGTTTATCAACCATGAGTGTGAGTTACGTTAACTCACGTTAAGTTACCTTACGTTAAGTTACCTTACGTTAAGTCACATTAAATTAACTCATGTTAAGTTACATTGCATTAAGCCACATTAAGTTATATAAATGTATTTTAAGATTATGCAGCAAGTAGCAATAATTACATGTGGTAATATTGTAAAAGAACGCAGGCAAATAGAATAATTAAATATTTGTTCATAAATCCATACAAAAGGTTTAAGTTCAAGTGAGTTATCAAGTAAATACATCTGTTACTTCATGTTAAGTTACAAAAAATTCAATCAGGCCTGGGCGATAACCCGAAAATTTACCGATACAGAAATTTACGAAAATGACCGATTTGGGTATATTCGCACCACATACACTGTGCAGGGTACGTGTCACATGCCTCGTTTACGATGACGTAGCAGGACAGTGCTTGGGCGCTGAAACTCAATTTCGGTGAGTGGTTGGAGCCGTTAAAAAATGTTTTTCTTATTACTTTGTGCATGATTTATGATCAATCACAGTTTCTATGCATTCTAAATACGTAGATCTATATCTTCATTGTAGCTCTATGCTCCCCCCTCCCTCGCTGAATCACATGGCGCCAACAACCGGCCAATCAAAAAAAGAAAATAGCAGGCATATCAGGAAATACTGTTTTATTCGCGGACTGAGTATTTCAGACGATAAACGTTATGAAGCAGATAACGGCTTTAGAAGTGATCAAAGCAACTCCTCTTTGATCGTCCAATTCATCCATACTTGTAATCAGCGGGCAGAGTCATGCTAGCTGCAGCAATCCGCGCCTCCTTCGCTGACAGAGCGACGCATAGCGGCCCGCTGTCCGCCGGGGCTCGACGTGAAAACTCATTTTACACACTAAATATGTAACTTTTATCAGGTTAGATAGGCTTTTTTTCATATAACTGTGGAGAAATCCGTTTTTTTCAGATGCAGTACATACTTGTGCCCTTGCTGATAATTTGTTCATGCACCAGTCTCTTGACAACTTGAATGTACAAATAATGTATAAATATCCATATTTAGAATTTGTTCATAAGAGATAGTATTTTTAATACTTTGTGTTTGCAGTTATTCTATATACTTTTAAATGTATTCAGTTGTTCTCATTTCAAGTAATCTGTGCTTATCAGCTCTTCAATAAATCTTAACAACTAAAAGTACTTCATTTGTATTTTCTTCATTTATTTTCAGACAGTGTAGTTTTACAGTCCTTTAAAGTGGCAATAAATAGGTCCAGGGGAGTCATACTATCAAAATAACTGCATATTACATATAACATATAACATCTAGTGGCCAAACACAGTGGAGTAGTTATCGTCTATTTATCGTTATCGAGGTGAACTGCTCAATATATCGTGATATTGATTTGAGGCCATATCGCCCAGCCCTAAGTTAAATTATGTTCAGTCAAGCTAAAACAGTTTACTATATGTTAAGTCACATTAAGTTACGTTAAGTTCCATTAAGTTTCGTAGCAAGTATCGAGAACTAGAAGGCGTCAGCCAAATAGAACAATCAAATATCTGTTCATAGATTTATATGAAAAGATAAAGTAAGTTCTCAAGTAAATAAATCTGTTATCTGGAAAAATTTATATAGTTGGACACAGGAATAATAATTTTTAAAAAAACATCCTTGACTTGAAGTCCATCAATATCAAGGTTGTTTTGGTTGTTTTGTCTAGACCTACCACGGTGTGTTTTAGAAAACAACAACACTATTCTCTCCAAACTTTCTCACAGCACCCTGATTAGCATCGTAAAAAAATCCCTTTAAGCAAGTAGAAAGCGGTGCAGCATTGAGGTTCAAAAGAGGGAAGACCTGCTCAAGTACACTCATTGTCTCCCGTTTAAGTGGGGTCAAGACAGACCATGTCAAGTCAGGAGCATGAGGCCTCACGAGCATACCATGCAACATCTCTCCGGCACAAAGACGAGCTTTATCCCCGGTGCACTAAGGGTGCTCTCTCTCCTGAAGCCTCTTATGAGGTGGACTTTCTTAAAGTTTATTGGGAAAGCTCGTGCAGACGTGGAGGACCTAAACTCCAGCTTCGGCTGTGGATCTGCCACAGTGTGCCGAGGCGTTGGGCGCAGCGCGGGGCGCAGCCATGTGGAGGCGGCAGGAAGAAGTGAATAAAAATACAGAACAAATAACACTTAATTGAGGTCAGTGTGATTGAGCGCTGCGAGGCTGGGATGGCTTCAGCATAGGTTCCAGATGGCAGGCTGTTATTTCACTGTGCCCTGCTAATACTGCAGGATTCAATGCCGGTAACCTGAGTGTCCCCGGGGCCCCCCGGCACCTCCGCCGCACTGAAATCAGGGCCAAGCTCTCTCCGCTGCTTCTCTGCAGGTTTACTCAACTTTGAAAAAGGGGGTGTGTTTGGATATGGCAGTGGAGGAGGGGAGCGTGTGTGCGTGTGTGTGTGTGTGTGTGTGTGTGTGTGTGTGTGTGTGTGTGTGTGTGTGTGTGTGTGTGTGTGTGTGTGTGTGTGTGTGTGTGTGTGTGTGTGTGTGTGTGTGTGTGTGTGTGTGTGTGTGTGTGTGTGAGGGGGTGGTGTAGTCATGCTGGAACAAAGCATGTTAACACCATCGCTGTGTTTAACAAGTTTGGAAACAAGCGGGGGTTTCCTTCAAATCCTCATAGGTTGGAGTTTCACCACTTCCTGAGAACAGCAGAAAGAGAGAAAAAGCCCCCCTGCCCTCAAAGTTCTTTTCTTCTCTGTGCTGCGTCACACCAGACTGACAGACTCATTCTGTCTTTTACTAAGACAGGCCACGTGTCAATATCACTCAAGGTTGATTCCACAGAACGTTAGGAAGGAACGCACAAATCGATAATCGTTGTCCTTCAAAAATGCTCGTAGAGCCCTTAAATCCATGTATTTTTATTTTTTTTTGCTTTAGGACAAAAAGGCATGTGAGAGTCGAACCCACTGCTGAGAACTGGTGTAACAGTAGATCCATTAGTCCTTTCTAACAGTATAACTGTGTTTTCTCTCATCTCAGTTAAACTAATATAAAAGAATAGCTCATCAGTAGAATTTGATTCAAATTCACGTTCCTAATGTAAATCTTTGTGAAAGTTAGCTTTAACCCACTGTAGAAAGCAGGATTTATTATGTAGAATAAAATGTTCTAGAGAAAGCAGAGCAGTAAACCAGTCATTCTAAAGCATTTAAATATTAAGAGCCATTTTCGCAAAACGCCTGCACTAACAGTAGTATTACATAATGTCTATACAGTAGAAAAGGTTTTTCATGAACATGTGCACGTTTTTTTTGCCCCAGGTACTCCAGTTTCCTCACATAGACCCGGTTTACACAATACATTTCAATGAAAACACATCCTTTTGGTGTTTTCTTTTCGGAATAGGCAACGTTTTGAAAATGATGTCCATTTACACAGAAACGAATGAAACACTGTAAACGAGGTAGTTAAGCAGGTTGGGTGCATTTGGTTATTTTTGTGATGAAACCTAAACATATGGATAGAAAACAATTCACTATAAACATTAGCAACAGGAGAACACAGACATTGTTATGGACAGACGACCAAGTTGGATTATTATTACCGGTGACTGTCAACTATAAAACCACCAAGTCCCAGGAGTTTATGGGGTTTCAGAAAAGTTGCATGTTCCCCCATTTAAACTGAGAAGGATTGAGAAACATTTAAAAAAGTTCCACCTTGATATCCATTTTCAAAAAGTAGCGTTTCTAGTGGCACCGAGCGCCGCTGTCATGTAAACCCATACCGAAACAAAAGTTTGCTGCTTTCTCTTTGTGTTTTCCCTGTGATGGACCGTCCTCTGTGGACTTGGCCTTTGTCTATAATCAGCTGGGATCATCTGCAATGCCCCATTTATCTCAGTTGGATAAAATGGTACAAATGATGGATCAACGGATAATTCACTGTGTGGGATTTTCTCAACATAGCATGTTAACTTAAATCACTTATAAACCATTTTGTAGCATATAGACTCTAAAATTACCAATAATAATAATAATAATACATTGTATTTGTATAGTGCTTTTAAAAGCATTCAAAGATGCTTAACCATAGAGAAGATGGTTGGAACTATGTTAGATACACTTTCAAATACAGACTTTTTTTCCACATATTCTATTATATTCTCTTTTCTTTTACTCATTGTTCTAATGCTGCCTCTGGAGTTGCTGTAACAATCCTGCTGTGGGATCAATAAATGTATCTTATCTTAGTCTCAAGGTTCATCTTCAATCTGAGAGGTGAAATGAGATGTAACAAAACACCTTTTCAAACGTTTTATGTATAAAAGCGAGATATTAGGCAGAGGAGAAGAAGAAATGTATCTATATTGAGCATTTCACCTATCAGTGTCACAAAGCACACAACAATCAAAACTAAAGAGTTTGCATTCAGGACAAAACCAAATGAAAGAGGCATACTATCAAATTCAGGTGATCGAAGAGAAAATAAATCAGTTCAGAAATATAAACTGATGCTTGATTGTGTGATGCTCTGGAAGGAAAAGTGAGAATTTAAAGTGTAACCAGAATCTAACAGGGAGCCGTCGAAGAGATTTGACAATGAAATGTGAGCTGAAGCAAAGAAATGAACCTTGGTGTGCTTTTTAGTTCCCGATGCAAAGATGTATTTCAATGACAAAGCAGAGCATAAACTTTTATAGACAATGGTGACCACTACTTCACAGCAGTTGGCTTCTTCTGTGCTCCAGTCAAATGGCACTAATCTTTCTTTTTAATCTCACCCAGTCATTTGTGCTTCGACTTCCAACTCAGGAAAAAATTATCTCCTCAAATCCAGATTTGGAGTCCGGACTAATCTGCTTTTATCCGGTGTGAAAAATCACGGGATGATCTCGGGCAAAGCGCTCACACACAAAGGCCGAACCGGGGTTTTGTAGATCAAGAAAGAGGATTCATTCAGATAAAGGGACACTAACCATTCCCAGCAGATATAAAGAAAGTTTTAATGTGCAACAGGCACATTTTACTCATCTTATTCTGGAGCAGTAATATTAAATAATAATCCTGAATGATGAAAAACAACATTTACATTGCATCTAATCTTGGGAGTATAACCGGATTGTTTTGCATTACATGGTGAATAATGTGTGTTGCTTTATTTTTTTAGTACATCCTGGAAAATATCTACTGCATAATGATACATTTGCTTGTGGGTGTCGAGCACAATCCCACATACATTTAGATGAAAATATTTCTAAGGAATCGATACAGCTAAACATTGTTGGATTTGAAACCATCTTTCTCTGCATCTCATACAACCACACTTGTTTAGGGGCCGATTACGTGACGATTTCAAGTGAAAATGCAAACAAAAACACTGCCATTGTTTTTAGTCGTGGGAAATTACATTGCATATGGTAAATAACATATTAACCCTGTGTTTTTACACAATCTAGTCAACCAGATGTATTGCATCATCATAAAAGAATACAAATCTCTCTGTACTCCCATTGTTACTGTTTCTATAAACAAATAAACAAAAAGCAGCACAAACTAGTGGCCTAACATGCTAACTACATAGTTTTCAGGGTTTCTGCCTTTGCCGTGTAAACCGACATCATTTTCAGAACGTTGCCGTGTAAATGCAAACCTAAACGTAAAAACTATGAGTTTTCACTTTGTCGTGGAAATTGGGAATCTCATTCATTTCATCCATATCTCATTTATTGAACGACTTCAAGGGGAATACACGTTTTAATATGCTTTTGAGGAGGGCAGTTACTTGATCAAACTTCAAATACTTTAGTTTGTGATATAAAAAAGTGAGAAATTGTGGTTTATTTAAGCAGCTTCCTTTCTAAGTAGGAGCTCCTACTAAGAAACTACCATCTAAATCTGAACTTGTCATGTTTTTTACAGTCTTTTGTTTCTCCTGTTTAAGCAGGTTTTTTCTGCTAGAAAATGATTCATTTATGATTTGAATTGATATTTGTGGATGAAATCCTGCAGATAATTCTAAATCCATCCATCCATTTTATAGATTTATCCATAGATTTATCCAGCTGGAGCTGAACCTATTTAGCTATTGGAGGTTAACAAGTCACCAGGCAAACAAACACACTCGCATTCGAGCCTACATGAAATTTAAAAGTCACCAATTAACCTCAGACATGTTTTGGGATTTTGGAAGTACCTGTAGAGAACTCATACACACACATGCAAACTCCATAGACAAGTCTTCCCATGGTTTTATTGAGGTTTTTTATGCTAGAAAATGGCTAATTCATGGATTGAATTAACTTATCGATGTGTAAAAGAGATCCAGAGAAGAACTATACATATGTTTAATTAAAAATTTGTTTTGCAAATCAGTGAATGACGCGTAGAAATGGTGATATTGCAGTGAAAAGGGGAAAAAAAGAACTTAACATAGAATTATTGTTTTTCTTTTAACTCAATTTTCAAAGTTTTTAGTAAAAAATTGTATACAAATGGATTGATATCAACCTACAGACTAACATCAGCTCCTTGAACTGACGTCACCTCATAAAAATAAATGACTAAAAGCCAGAGTTACGAGGTTGTCAGCTGACGACGATAAATAATTCCAGCTCCGGTTCAAGCCTCGTGCCGTACAGCTGCAGCTTCCTGCGCCGGGCGTTTCTTCTCACTCAGCACAACAGCAGCCTTTCCTCTCATGATCTAAATCACATAATCTCCTTCAGTGTTTTCTGCTCGTGTCGAGGCACATACAAAAGCAGCCATGCACATACACAGCTCCGCCGTATTGTTGCAAAGGTGCCGGGCTGGAAAAGCTTGAAAGGGGAATACAGGTAACTAATGGCTCTGAGTCATAGCCGCACTATCGCTGCCTGCAGAACTTCCATCCGAGGCTTTTCATCCCTCCTCCTATCTCGCTCTCCGTTTCCACTTTGCACATTTTATTAGCACATATTTCTGAGGCCCGTTCTTTGGAACAGCATCTATATAGTGCTGTGAACAACACATCTTTATGAAAGATTTACATGGTTTAGTGCCATCTGCTCTTTATTGTTTCTGGGAGTATGCCACATTTTAAGACTTCTGGAATATACTGACCTTGGCTTACTGCAGTGGAGACAAAAAGATGAGCGATCAATTAAGCACTCACAGCTCCAACAATTAGAAACATGATTCACAGAGAAGTGATACATTAGAATGGTTGTCACTCATCGGAGCGACATGGTTGGTGGTTCAATTCCTGCTCTATCCAAGTCATTGTTGTTGTGTCCTTGGGCAAGGCACTTTACCCACATTGCCTCGTATGAATAGTGCATGTATGTCGGTGGTGGTCGGAGGGGCCGTAGGCGCGAAATGGCAGCCATCAGCTGTGGCTACAAAGTAGCTTACCACCACTGATGTGAATTAATAATGGTTTCATTGTGCATTGAGTCACCTTGAAAAATATAAATCCAAGTCATTAGTATTATCTTGCTCTTGCAGTTTTATTCATTACCACTATACTTCATTGTTTGTGTCTCTATGTTATTTTCCCTTCATCTTGTTTCTTTAATTTTATGTATTCAAACCCCACAGAGGTATAATAACAATAAACCTCTATTCTTTCATTTCAAATGCTGATTGAGGGGATCCACACCTGCCAGAGCTTTGTAAGTGTCACATAAAAATCTAATGCATCTCTAAAATACATGTTTGAGATCATTTTATTATAATTCTGGTTTAGATTTGAAGTGACTGAATTTAAGAAAATGCCAAATGTCTAATGTAAGAATACTGAGATTAGACTTTCTTTTGTTCAAACTTTTGATCATAATTTTTATTCAAATAAAAACTAGAATATTTCAAATTTTTCTGGAAGGCAATGCTTCTGTTTGGCCCATGCACAGCGACTACAAATGTCCAAGTTTGCTCCTTATAATCTTACAAACAAGCTGAGCGGAGCCAAGGAAGGGGAACAAAAAAAGGGAGGCATGTGAAATCTCTCTGCCTTCCAATGAGGCCAAAAAGAAAGAATGTATTTCCACCAAGTTGTCATTTTACACAACGCTGCATTGAACAAAGAGAAGCTGAGCAATAGAGACACAAGGCAGTGTGTGGGTGGCACAGTGGGCAAGAAAGAGAGGGAGAGATGAGCCAGAGCTCTTTTACTCCTGATTAAAACTGTTCTTTTTTTTTTTAATACACAAAATTAAGGGACAAAACTGCAGAAATGGCTACTTTACTTTCCTATCTTTATGCTGATCATAAACAAGCGGGCTCTTCACAGCAGCTCCATAGATTACACAGTCATGTTTATATTTTGGCAGTGACGTGACATTTTGTCTGCGCGGCTCTTGAATCGGCTGCTATTGGATATATTTTTGGGAGCAGACAGCTTCTGAAGCCTGTTGTTCTGCGAGAATACCCTGCAAGCAGGAGCAGCTGAATATGCAGTGACTTTAACAGCAGATTCAACATATAAAAACTATGCAACATGGAAGTCAACTGAGATCAAGAGCCGTTAACATACACAACTTGCCAGGTTCCACCGAGCCGATGCATAAATAGCAGGAGGCAAGAAACGAGAGCAGGGAGGGCAAATAACCATAGATCAAAGCTGCACAAAACTTTTTTCTTTAGGTTGACAAGACTAAAAGGCAGGAAAAAAAAAGTCTTACATAAACATTCATAAAGTCATATCAATACACAGCGTTTACACTCACTTAAAGACTTTGGGTCATCCCATCTCCTTTCAGCAGACAGAGATAGAGGGCTGCAGGTCGTTTCTATTCTGCATTGCCACTTTAAGATTTAGGCTGATAGGTTGCATGTTTCTCTAAAGAAAGGGAAAAAAAACCTTTCTGCGCCTTTAAAGGAGGTGCTTCGAACTGGAAAAGACTTGTGAGGGCGCTCGGGAGAGTCAGCGGGTTTGAAGTGCGTCGAGCAACTGCGTTGATCTACACTGCTAATGCATGCACACTGTGGCCATTACTTATTCAACAGTGAACATGTACTACATATCAAAACGGAAGCAAAATACTAGAGCCTGGGATTGGGATATGTGAAAATGCAAGCCGGCTGTGAAATTAAGAATATGCTCTCTGATCCAAGAACACACTGCATTATTGTGTAAAAGGTCAAGCGCCCATACACCGGACCATCAAATCATTTCTCTTCTTACTCATTTCCGGAGCAGTAATGCATCGCTTATTATTATTTTCTGACCAAAAGGCATTCATTTATTCAACACAAACACAATTATTTACATCACTCTAACAGCTCTGAGCAAGAGTTGTCAAAACAATAAATGCCCTGCATGAACAATTAACTCACATAGGAGTAAATATATGCAGCACATGCAGATACAGTCACTTTGAGAGATGGGAAGAGCGGCCATGAAAGGCGTACTGAGAGACATAAATTTGCATGAACCCATACTGTATGCATAGTTATGTAATGCAGAGACTGATGCGTGTGTGGGGAAGATTTTTATGAGAAATGCTTGAGCTCCAGTTCGATCCTCACACTACGTTCTAAAGGCCCGGCAGAGGTGTCATCGTGCAGAAAGCTCAGTCAAGAAGCCAGGAGAGGACAAAATGTCCAGAGAGGAGGCTCCCGTGGCATAGGGCCAACATTTCTTCTGCTTTCAAAGAGTATTTCAGTTTTCACTCAGAGCAACTTGAATAAATGGAAAGTGCTGTCGCCTCAAAACAAGGAAGTTCCTGGTTTGAAACTGCAAGCTGATTGAGTATACATGTTCTTCCTGTGCAAGAGTGGGCTACATATCTGTTAACTGTGCATGATAACGCCTGTGTCTCTCTTGCGATTGTAGGACAACTCGTCCACAAAACTGCAACACCGGACAACTCGTCCATGGACAGCACCCTCAGTGGACAACTCGTCCACGGGTCAGATTTCAGAATTCTTTTGAGAAAATAAATCCTGTACACTGTACTTTTACATATTGATATTCTATATATTTTTCATATATCGAGTATATGTCCATATATATTTAGTATAGTATGAATGGCTTTGTTTCTCACGAAGAATGGTCTTCTTTGCGCACATGACGGTGTTTTAACTTTTCAACTGCACAGCCTATTTGTTTCCAGAAATACAATTCTGAAAAGCGTATTTCTGAAGACCGTATCTGAGAAGGTGTACAACCCTGTTGAGTTTGGCTCTGGGCAGCTGCCCACTTCGCCCACAGCAAAATCAGCCACAGCTTATGTTTTTGTGTCAAATATACTTAATAATCCTTCCAAATGTGTCAAATATACTTTGAAATCCAATTCTTCAAATCAATAATGCTGAAAAAAAATTGTCGTGGACGAGTTATCCGGGGTTGCAGTTTTGTGGACGAGTTGCCCGTGGACGAGTTGTCTCTCTTGTGTTAGGTCTTTTATTTCTTCTCTCCTTGCTGTTTAGTTCATTGCAATGACTTTGTAAAAAAAACATCATCCCACATATTGCATTTTTCTTTCTGTCAGCCAAATTCTAATGTCTCTTTGTAATGCTTTGATATGCTTGTTTATTTTCCCCATATTTTTCCCATATATCCAAGTACTAACAGGAAAACCTCATTCTGTTGGCAGTTTATGGCAGTCACGTTATCATTCTTAGTTGTTTATCCTCAAAATTCCAGCAAACTGGAAGTAATCTCTTTTGATAGATGTTCGATGAGTCATCGGCAAGTTTCGAGACATGAAAGAAAGATTTCATGCAGAAGTATTTCTCTATATTCACATGGAAGATGGATATTTTTGGAGTGACTACACTCCCAAAACACTGATTTTGCAGGTTGTGGACATTTGCAACACTCACAAGTGGACAAATAACACTTAAGTTATGCTTCTCAAAGCCATTAATCATTCATGAAGGAGTCGCTCTGCAACCACCTTTCAAGGTTCAGCTTGTGTTTGACACTAAAGAGGTGTAAAAATGCTGATTTTGCATCCCTTAAGGTTTTACCTGAATAAATGTACACAAACCATTGCAGTGTGATGCAGAATTACAATTTATAAGATGCAGAGCTTTTAAATCCAGCTGTTCGAGGAGAGAGATCTACCATTTTCTACATTTAATATGTTGTAACACAGTGAGATACAACAAGTTATTGAATAAATCCAACGCTGATAAAGGAAGGAAATGATTACATCTGTCAAATCACTTTAATTACCCTTATTCACCACAAAGCTTCAAACATTTGAATAAGACGCAAGCAGTACAGAGAACTGCATTTAAGCTGTTGATATAAACTACAGCAGAAACAGCTCAAATTTCACTGGATAATGAGCGTTCCTTTGAAGCTTTTTCTCATCAAACTTAGCTATTTAGACACAAACGGCTGAAAATAAAAAATAAAAGAAGCAACATTGATTGCCTGTTACTGTGGTTTTTATTCATTTTGACTAAAAAAAACAAACTGCTGGTTGAGACCCTCAGGCGTGTTTGTATTGCGTCTCGCTCGAACTCCATCATGTCTCAGTCAAGACACCGAGGAACAAATTACACGCAAACAGTTTCTCAGCTGCCCTTTTCTCTGCTTCCAGCCGGCTCTCTAATAATCACTTTTTTTTTTTTAGACATACAGAAAGCATACTGCGCCTCATTGTGAATGGCTGGTTGTAATTCAAAATAATGCAACTTTGCTTTTTAAGCCCAAACAGATCACACTGGATTAAATTAGTTTGATTTATTACATAAAATTAACTTAGTTTGTTTCCTTCTTTACAGATTCGACCTGTTCTCCTCAATAAAATATCACAGGGAAGAAATACTTCAGTAAATGTTTCCAACAAAGCAGAAAGCAATGCAGCAGCATAAATCTGTTGCATTTTTAATATGAGAAGAGTTTTTCACTTCTATCTGCTTGGCTCGGCTGTTTTTGTTTTGTTTAGTTTTTTCCTTACCCGCCAGCGATCACTCTGCATACATGTGCAGCCCACATCAAAACTTGGCAGGCGAAGATTGAAAAGTGGCTGATGATATGCAACTGTAAAGTAGTTGTTTGAAGTTTGGCATGATGTTGCACGCCTCAGTGAGGCACTAACTTGTATTTGCAGTGGATGCCCGCAGCAGGGGGGGGGGCTCATAATGGCCTCGGCTTGGGAGAAGCGTCAAGCTCTGATGGGCAGGGAGGACGCCATGGGGAGCAAACTGGCACGGTATGTTAAGCCACGACATGTGTGGTCAAATCACTGAGAATATTTAGATGTCTTTGGCCTTTTTTGTTTTTGTTGTTGTTGTTGATTCGTAGTCGCGTGGGACTTATTTCTGTGTTAATGCTGCATTTTCAATTGCACCGATAATAGCGACAATACTTTCCAGTTTCCTGCTCAGCAATTTGACATTTGAGCCGTCATGAAGTGTTTGTGCAGAAGCTGCCAAGTCTTCCTTCAACTGTGAAACTTTGATCGGGCGCTTATAGAGAAATAAAATATGGAATTATGATTGGTTTATAAGATGTAACTTCTTCGTCCAGGTTGTAAACACATAGTGCAACACGTTTTGCATGGTTTGAGGAAAAAAATTCATGGTCAACACAAGTTGAAGTTTGGAGAAATGTATTTCCACGTTCAGTAAATAAAGAGACCTGCTGAGTGATGTTTCTGAATCTGAATCCGGCTCTCTGCCTTTGGACTCATACTGGGAGCCGCGGGCAAATAAAAAGTACAGAGAAACCCCCTTTCTACAATCGATCGTTGGTCAAAATATTTCAATGACGCCAAGTAATGTTGGATACAGCCATTCTCTCATCTGTCATCGCTCTCCTCATCGTTTCACATTCGGGTGTGTTGGTTTTGGTTCGTTTCTCGCTGTAGGATCTATTAAGTATTGAATCTCTGAGTTAACTCTGTATACTGCTCAGAGTACATTTCAGATGATTTGAGGATGGCAAATAATTAGATAATTGGGGCTATTATGTGTCTATGCACTAGAAGGCACAAGTATGGTTTTAATTTGACTGTACCACCAATAAAAAAGGAAAGATCAGATGCTTTCGAGGACTCCAAACAAATTCACTCTCACTATCAGAGCTCTTCTACCAGTGAGATATGGGATTTGTGGCAACTAATCCAACCCAATAAACTAACTGTACGTCTCTTAATTAAGTTGATTAATAACAACATGAACCTTTTCCACAGTTTTCCTGAGCAGTTTTGGATTTAGATCTTTGAGTTTCTAACTTTTGGCTTGATGGTTTGAATCCCAAACCACCACTGTCTGTTAAATCACCATGCAAGTATATATTTTCTACCACAAAAATGTGTGTATCATTACAATAATTAGACAGTATTTACAATATCATTTCAAGATGTGGTTATGCTTGCTTTGCATGACAATGTTCCCTTTGTGTGTTTTCCTTTCAGAAATAATATAATTGTGACACAGATTGGTTATTTTTGTAATGAAACCACACACACGTGCGCAGAGAACAATACGCCATAAATATTGACAATGACAAGTACACGGACATTCATATGGACAACTCAGGTGGATTGTTAATATGATGACTCTCAACGATAAAACTACCAAGTTCCAGAAGAATATGGACCACCATTGTTGTTATTGCCCACCTACTCGCACATGTGCAGAAGAACTATTTACTATGGCCATGGTGTGCATGCGAGGTAGCAGCGTTTTTTTAAATATTGCATTTTGGCTTGTTTCCATGGAGACAGAGCATTTTTGAAAAGTTCCAGCTTGGGAGCTGTTTTCAACAAGTTGCATTTCCAGTGCTTCTGAGCACTGCTGTTGTGTAAACAAGGCCTATTATTAACACATTTGCTTTGAGATCATCATACATCTGACCAAAAAAAGAAAAAGTCTTACAACTAATGTGAACAAGAAGGTAAAATTTGCAAAGAATGAATTTCACAAAAGGTAGCCACAGGACGAGGTGTCCGCTCGAGATGGCTTGGACAAACCTAATCTCGAAACATCAGTGCCAAAGTAAGTGGCATCCTGACTTTTTAGTGGAAACAATGGCCGTGCTGTTTCTGCACTGTCGTCACGGCTGCTCCCAGGCTGACACAGCCTGATGAATATCTACCATTATAGGATCCACAAGAAATTTTAGAAGCGAGAGAGGGTGAGCATGGGCTCGGGAATCGCCGCGCTTGGTTTCTATGCACTTAGTGAAAATGGGGTCTGCTCCCTGTGTAGACAAGGCATACATCTTGCACTCATTGTCTGGAGATAAAAGAAAATTGTGTGGGACACAATAACAGATGAATCACTGATTGAACGCATCTAAAATGACCTACAAAGCGAGTCCTGATTCACCCAAATGAGGCATTAGGAAGAGTGTATAGTGTATAGTGTATACCGTGTGGCCTGTTGTCTAGCACATTGGAAACTGCTTGCCTTGACAACCTGTCAAGGTAAATGCTCGCTGAGCTCTTAAATATCACAGCATGACTTGTGTATTTCACTGTCAGGATTCACGGAGCTTTTCTTTTTTTTTCTCTAACCTTCCATAAAATTACTACATATAGCTGGCCTGGTTGAATTTTACCTTTCACAGCTCTGCCTCCATGATTTCCATAAATTGCACTGAGGCGTTTGTGATACATGTTTAGTTTTAAAGTGGGTTGCTTCATGAGAAATAGTTTCTTCCTCGCCAAAAAAAACGCACAGACACAGAAGCAATTATCTCCTCACATACGCGACCACGTTCCTGAGCATGACGTGAGTGAAATAAGAAAGCCTGCAATACTTGTGGAATTTGAATATAAATAAAAATTATGTAGAGGGACACCACTGCCTTACAAGTGTTACGTGTTATTTCTTATCTGTTTTCTTTGAACTGAGAAATGTAGCAACCTCATCTCAGACCAGAGGGATTAAAGGAGGAAGGTGGAAAAAAAAGAAAACACAACCTCCTAGGACCAAAAAGATTTTCGTCGACTAATTAACACCCTCATCTTGAATCTTAAATAAACTGCTTCACATCAAAACTGCTCAATTTTACACTTTACCACACAGGAATTATCTCCTCGCTGGGGTGAAATGTCACTCATACAAATGCTGGGGATACCATAAGCTGGAGGAACGAGGCTCCTGCATAATGGCTGCCATATTGAAGGCATGTCTGCAAATGCAACTGTTTAATCTGCGGATAAGGATGACTGAGTCACGTCTCAATGCAATTTATAAAGATAACGACAGAGGAATAAACCAGCCAGGTCATTACAGACCTTTAATGACAGTTTCATTTGATTCAGTAATATTAATGCGACATGGGAATGGGTCCAGAGTGAAGTCGTATTATAATTTCAGTAGGAAGCCTGTTTTGGCTGTGATACAGTTGCATTTCACTGCTTGGTGCTAGATGAGGAGTCAGAGATGAGACTGAGTCCATTTGGCAGGGACAAATCCATTTTCTTTATAAAGATGGATTCAGAATAATAACACGAATAACCATGAGGCCCCTCCAAAAAAATACAGTAAATTGCAGGGCAATTACTAAGAATAATCCCAATTAGAAGAAGCTATTTAGCTTTATATAAAGCACAAGTGTAGCAAGTTACTATTAAATGGAGGCAACAATGGACTGGATATCACTCAGATGTTTTTGTTTGTTTTTGTTACAGCAAAATTTGGCAGGAGGGATCAATACAGATGATGTCTGCACATCCGACATCAAAGCCAATATCAGTGCCACTGTCGATGTGCTACAAAGGAGGAACAAACAATAACGCACAAAGCAAATTTATCCAACTGTCAAGCACCGTCACAGAGACGTATGCAATGCTATCGGCACGAGTCGATTCAATTTACTCTTCATGTTGAATACAGGAATGCACCAAAAAAAGTGTTTTCCCCTCAAGAAAAAGATCCAATAGTTTGCAATATCATTATGTTTATAAGTTTCAAAAAATTTATTATGATTTTAGCTTTGAAAAGGTGCCACACGGTGGTGTAATGTTAATGTCTGACCTCTTGCCTCATAAGAATGGAGCTGTTTTAAGTCTAAACTTAAGGGTCTATTCATGGAAAGTGTGCACGTTCTTCCCATGTGTGCATGGCTTTTACCAAAACCATGCAGCAACGTTTCAAGTGTACACTTCACAACTTCACAACTTCCAATAAAAGAGAACATGCAGCTTCTTATTGACACAAGCAGGGATGCACTTTTTTCCAAAATGAGTAGTGTATGAGTACTTGCATTTGTGTACTCACTGATACCAATACCGAGTACGTAGGTCAATTCACACATTCATTTTTTTCCCCACGGATGTTATTTGAACAACATTCCTACATTGTCATGTACTGACATTCAACATTAGTTTTTTATGGCACTGCCACATTTACTGTTAGAAAACGCTCGGAGGAACAGACCAAACACAGGCAGTGTTTTGGCTGCAAAATCCAGTTTAAGTAGCAGCAGCTTCATTTCAGTCCACTATTGCAAGCAGGAGCCTCCAACCATCATTTCGATGATCAATTTTCCAAAAAGACAGCCGACAAAATAGCGCTGCGCACTCCTCATTGCCCGCCCACGATGTGCGCTCCTCACTCGCCGCCCGTGCCTTGCAGTGTAGTTCTGTAAACCGTGCGCTGCCATAAAGTGGAATCGGGTGTTATGGTATCGGTGGCAGTTTTATGAGTACAAGTATTCATGCCTGGTATCGAACCGATAACTGATACTGGTATCGGTATCAATGCATTCCGAGACACAAGTCTTTTGCTAATTTAGGATTGAAAAACTTTTTCTCCCTTAAAATATACCTTTAACTCTATAACTGTAAATTGTGTTTGTGTTTTCTGTCAATTCATCCTTTCTGTTACTGTAAAGCCTGTACATATTAGTATTTATTATTACTTATGTAATTTCATCCTGTCTTGTTTGACATTTACCTTCAAAGTGACGATTTAAAAGAATTTCCCGCTGGGGAACTATTTCTGTTCTAAATTTACTTGCTGGTGTTAATTTAACATAAAGAACAATCTACATGAATAAAAAACCGAAGTAACACAAGGCACATATTGAAGAGTATATCAAATTGTGTGAATTGGTGATGTACTATATTTCCTGTTGCTTTGATCCAACTCGCCCACATGTGAGCCTTGCTGACGGTGTCGAGACACGACATGTGTGCATCGTACGGGGAAACAACAACATCCGTCCATTGATTCATTCATCCGTCCATCCATGTTCTATACCCGCTGCCTCGAGAGTAAGGTTGCTCAGGGCTGGAGCTCGTCTTAGCCAACACACACACACACACACACACACACACACACACACACACACACACACACACACACACACACACACACACACACACACACACACACACACACACACACAGTACAGGTCACCATTAGATCACAAGGTTAAGACAGACTCACTCACACCTCCGGGCAATTTAAAGTTACCATTGTAGAAGCATGTATGTTGTTCATGTGATGAAGATGAAGATGAAGCCATGTATAGAGAGAGCATGCAACTCCACACAGAAAAACACCACGAGCCACAAAGCAAACAATCTTATGTTTAGGTACAGGCCCCCCTAGTGTTTTTTGATTTTGATTTTAAAAATGAAAAAAAGGTTGATTCGTTTCTAAAATTAAAATAGATTTTTCTATTTAGGAAATTCTCAAGAAAAATAGTGAATTTGAGCTCAGACAGAATAAAAACCAAAATATTAAAAACAAATCAGGTAAAATAAATGATGATCCAGGTTAAGAAGTGAATTTTCTGTTAAAAAAAATACTGATATCATTGACTTGTCTGAGATCTGTTGGAAGCGTGGTCCTCTCGGTGTGAGGCGGCAGTCCCAACCGAGCAGAGGAATCTAGTTTTACTACCTTCATCTGAGCCTGTGAGGACCCAGTGGATTCATTTTATTTTTAATGGGAGTCTAACAACAAGACTTCCCAAAGTGTTATATGTCGCTCCCAGCGCTTCACGGAGGAGTGTTTTCATAACATCGACCAGAATAATGCTGGACTCGCTGCAAAACTTCTAATAAAGCATGGATCTGTACCAACTATCTGTGACTTTACTGCAAATGTGGGGACTGTAAGTAAAATATTCTGATTTATATGCTTTTATATTACTTTATGAAGCACCAGACTGGTTAGTTTGCAACAGCTGAGGCCATTTTTTTTTTTTTTTTGATTTATTGTGAGGAATTGTTTGTGTCTGCAAAGTTGTGCTGATAGAGACTGGAGATCAAATATGTAGGCTTTGCAGAGTCTGAAGTCTGTGTATGGGCTTGATAATTGTGAGGTGATCTTTTGATTTATTTCTATGATTCAATGGTGGCTCCGGGTATTTTCTGTCCGCTACTACTTATGATCATTAGTAGAGGAAAATTAAATGATCCAATCTCAGTGTGGCATGCACATAGTTAGATAAGTGCATATTCACTCAGGCTGGTCTGAATAGTAATTTATTTGCTGTTAAAACAGCACATTTCTTTGTAAAGAAAATATTCAGTGCAGTGGTGGGTGGGGAAGGGAGAACAGAATGCATATTTTGTAGGTTGACCACTTGTTCCGTTTAATGCATTTACAGGCTTTAAATAATGTAGATTTTATATAATCGATTATATAATTACACTGGTCAACAGCCCAAAAAATTGTCTGGATTTTTTCAAAACTTTGTTTCTAGAAATATTCACACACCCTGCACACAAAACCCAGACTTATGTTTGATGTTTATTAATTAATGCATTCATTTACGTTTTTATTATTTTGCTAATTTTGGAGAGAAAAAGTTTCACCAAAAGCTAAAAGGACGTTATAAAAATAGTCTTTGAATTTAAATATAGACTCTGTGTGCTGAGTCGACATTAATTCCGTGGTTTTCCCTCAATAAATATCTATTACAAGCTTCAGTCTTCAATTTATCGATTGACAGCACTAATAATTATATATGTTTATTATAATTTGCTGTCACAATTCTTACATTGCCTGCAGCTGTTGTAACTAGAAAGTGTGAGAAGATCTTTGCCAACCTTGTTTTCTCTTTACAGGCCAGCACATCTACTGAGAATAGTCATTTACCTACAAGGAGGGATGTTGCATGTCAGACTGACCCACTGGAGACATGTACTGTGGACACACAACTGTCCTTTAGGACTCTTCGGCCCCACTTAAGTGCTGGTATGTTCTATCCACCTTTAGTAATAGTAGTTGTGATAAAGTTTGTAATCATTTACCTGTTTTAATACTTTTGATGGAATATTTCTGCAAGTATTTCACTAAACACAATGGACAAAATGTTTAGCCTTGTAGAGATTTATTGGCGGTGTGTATCACACCCTTTTTAATTTTGATTGTGCAAGGCTGGACATATGTTTCAAGCGTGGCTGTTTTTTTATATTTTGTTATATTAAATCAAGGCTTGAGAACAGTGTTTTCAAATTTTTTAAACTCATAAAGATGACTGATATGATTTTAAATAACACAAACACAGAGTAACGATATACTGAATAAATTCAGTATAATATAAAAAACCATAACAGCTACCCTCGTGTTAGCAGGAGCTTGCGCTAGCTACTTGGTAGTAACTAACTACACAACCAAACTAATTAACATATTCAGACACACAATATGTTTTACTGACCTTCTGAACGTCCTGCTGCAGCAGCAGAGTCAGAACTTCTTCAGGAGCTTCTCCTTCTGACTAACATTCTGGTTCATACTGGTTTGGTTGAAGATGTTTCTCGGTGACAGCAATAGATAGAATGTAAACAATAGCGCATGGCATAAGGAGAGGAAGCACTTCCTCCTCTTCCCAAGATGGGCATGTGGGGCGGAGCCAGTCCAGCTCCCCGAAACCCAGCAGATTCTGAACGCAGCTCGAATGATCGAATATTCAACTGGCTGAAAATCAAGGACAAGCTGGATTTGGGGCAAAAAACTTTGAATACAATGTTTTTGGACCAATAGGAACCATGTGAAAGTGTTGAAAAGTTGTGTGATATGACTCCTTTAATACCAGTGCGAGGGTCGAACTGAAACCCAAACCTCAATAAAATCCTCCCCACACGTACTCCAGCTGCCTCATTACATCGGTACACATACAATACATGTAAATGCAATTTTCTAACCATCAACGCAGCTTTCATGCATGTGTTTGAAAACGGTGTTCACATCACTCAAAGAAACCATATCTGGCTGTACTGTGAGATCTCGAAAGACATACAAACAAAGCAATTGCTCTGCTACTGCGAATGTGCCAAGACGCCGTGTTGCAGCTAAGTCTTTGCTGCACACAACAAGTACGTGTTGGCAGCGTGGTGTCGGCATCATCCGCCAAAGCCTTCCATTCTTGTGTTTTCATTTCCACTAGTCTGGTGGTTCGGCAGCCGTGCGGATGAAGCGAGCCACTGGTAGCGAGAAAAGTACAAACCACAAAAAGCAGATTGTCAAGACTTCAGCAGAAACAGGTCAGACAACAAGGTTACACGTGAGATTAATGAAGCGTGTGTTTGAAACAAATAAGGCAACTACAGTGTGAAATGAAGTTCACTATCAGGATTTGCACATGACAGCTAATAATACTTGTAGGTGATCATCTAAACACTGTTCTCTTCATTTATCTAAATGCCCCATAGACGTCAGAGACAAACTAATCTGAGCGTAATCTGATTATGAGGACTACGTTCATATTTTGGGACAAATTAAATTTAGAAGTGATTCTCACTCTTCCACCAAAATTACCTAAGGACAATATTGTCAAAACAGCAATGGTGTGCATGCTTATTTCTCCATTCCTAGCTGATCCGTCAAATGCTTTTTAGCAGCTTCTTCTAATAATTAATGGAAATGTATTTCATTGAGGTGCTCGGTGCATAATAGACAAACGCAAACACTAACTGCTGGTATTGCTTGCCACGCCACAATTTTGTAAGTAAGAGGTCAGCACGCTCAGCTTCTGTTTTCAGTGATGGCATTTCATGTTTGAAAAATGAGGCCTGTCACTAAATGTCACCTTACCACTTCTTTGTCATCTCATCCCACTTTTCACAACCTGTCACATGGAAGCCCCAGTCTGCAACGCCACCAAACTGTGAGCTTCCTTCCAGGCAGGCTAGTGGGATTTATTAATATTTATAGAACAGCACCTTAAGCCCCCCCACCCCCCATCCCCATGAGACCTATCAATCCAATTTGCCGCCTAACACTCCCCAAATATATTGACAAGTTCTTTTCAGTAGTCCCCGGCTCCCAAAAGCCTCCCTCTGCAGGTGTGCAGCAGGTTATCAAAATATGCCAGTTTTCTGAAGGAAGTCTTTCGGTCCCATTTGATTTCATATCTTGTACAACTGGGGGAAGCTGTAATCAATTTTTAAAAACGCTTGAAAGGGAAAAAAAAAAAAGAAAGACAGATATATAGATAAATACTTTACTGATCCCGGAGGAAATTCGAGGGAAGAGCCTTGAGTGAAAAGTGCTGTTAGGGAATCCCCCCCCCCCCCCAAAAAAGACGAGACACACGACTGTGATGTCAATCTGGTTTCTGATTCAGAAAAGAACAGCAGGTCGAGTTGACAGCAGTGGTTAGCACGAGCTCCTCACAGCAAAATCACCCTGGTTTGATTCCAGAGCTTTAAGGCTTGGTTTCCATGTGCTTTGAATCAGAGTGTCTCTGTGTTAGCCTCACTATGAGATCAGTGATGTAGTTCAGGCTATATGTGGGTATATAGCGTATACCCAACACCCTCTTCAAAATCAACACTCGCCGTATTTTTCCCCCGAGGATGACGAAGCCATGACCCGCCCTATTCTACTTCTGATTGGCTCGTCAGCCCTCATGCTGCACGCTATTAACCGACTATTAACCAATCAAATCAGTGAGCATTAGCCAATTCTAGGCAAAGTAGGGTGGATCATTTCAAGGAAAATATTGCAAATCGACAAATTACACTGAAATCATGCGACAATGAGCAAATACTATGAATGATGTGGAAGAAGTTGTGGAGCTGGAAGGAATTCATTGGACTCAGCGATGATGCAGAGAGTTTATTACAGATGAAGTTAAGACATACCTTAGATAATTCAGAGAGACCAGTGCTCCACAGAGGACTTGCTATACCAACCTTCAAGAAACGCATTCATGAAGAGACCCAAAGCTAAAGAAATAGGCACGATTTGAATTGGGATGTGTTTGTACCGTGTGCGGACGCTTTGCCTCAGTTGGGGCATGACAACATGTTTCTAGGGATAAAGATGAAGGCGCAGAGACTGTATAACTTCTGTCAATGTCAGAAAGTGGAGCAAAGTGTCTTTCACAAGTTAAACGAGGTGAAAGCTGAAAGTGTGGACAAGTAATAAGGTTCAATGAGGAAGAGTGATAAGTGAGTGGTCAGTTTTTCCTTATCAGATGGATTTTCACTAAATAGAATTTTCTTACATGCCACTGTCTACATGCTTTTCTCAGATGATTTAAAAGAAGGCAATAATCAAGCATAGACCCACTTCTCCAAGGACCATTACACCACTTTATGTGATGGAGTGGAGAAGTCTCTAGGGGGAACCCAACTGGAACCACCTCATGCTCCCAAACAAACCAAAGTTTGTGAAGAAGATGGATGAACAGATGGACGCTGGCACTCTGATGACTCCTGAGTATAGCTAACCACTCCGTACCAGCCTTCACGCAAAAGGGAGGAGAGGATCTTCTTATGGAACTCAGCTCTCGCAAACTCAAACAGTTGCAAAGCTGACCCTTAACATGAAGTGACACGCAAGCGGACACAATCATAGAAGATAGTTTCCTTCCTGAGAGTCTATCTGATTGGATGGATTTGCAAAAACAGCAGGATACAGACTGACGGATTATTTCATCACTCCTTTTGCCCAGATAAATATTTCCAGAGTCATCCTAATGCCTGGGGTCTGGAAGTGAGCCGTTGATGCTGTGTCGCCGATCGTTTCTTTCCTAAACCTATAGATCCCAGAATCCTTGAAGATTCCCGTTATTTAGCAGTAACTCTGCAGCTCATCCAGGAGTTGAATTAGCATACTTTGAAGCCTAGATTCAGATGACACCGGGAGAGAAATATGTATGTGATCCTGTAGCCAAGAGGGAAAAGAGAAGAAAGAGAAGAAAAAAACCTGCACCCTTTAAAAAATCTGCTTGAAGCATATAGCGCAACAGCTGAAATACTTCTATTGCTTATTAATTAACTTTTGCTACAGTTTTAAAAGCATGTAGAATTACTTGCATGTAATCTGGAAGACTAATCGTGAACAGATGCTGTCACAGGAAGCTGCTGCCAAGCTCACGAAAGCAAGTCTGGAAGGAAATGTTTTAATTTCTTAAGAGGGGCTTAATCAGCGAGGAGAGCGATAAGCTTCGAAATGTCCTGCACCTTCTCTTTCATGTACTTGTAAATCGCATCCACGGAATAAAAATGTCTCTGTCATAACAACCACAGCTTAAACTAAAAGCAACAAATTAGCAGTTAAATCTTACAAACAGTCGCTTGTTGAAAAGAGTTTGCTAAAATAAAGAACACAGGAACATTGTTTTGTTTCCATGACTGTTTCTCTGACCTGCTTTCAAGAACTTAGTGTTTGTTTGTACACGTACTCATTAATCCCGTTTACACGGCATTGGTAAAAAGTTAAAATGCAAACCTTATATTGAATTTTGGGGTTTCATTTACACAACAGTTCCTTACAAATGTTGCACAGATTTTCAAACAATTTTGGATACAAAGCCATAAAAGTTTGTTATTAAAATAAGCAAATAACACATCTGGTTTCCTTACCGTTTGTGTTGTTTAATGTTTAATAGTTACAGCTAAGTTCAGAATAAGGTCGCATTCGCACAATGTTTCAAGTGAAAAAGGATAATTTCTTACATTTTTGTTTTTGAAAAGTTTAGTGTTTATACGCCAACGTTTTGAAAAACTGTGCCCGCTTATAAGCCAACAGCAGGAACACTGAAAACGATGCAGTTAGCATGTAGGGCGATGAGTTGCCGCTGTTGCTTTTTTTTTTTTTTGTAATGAACCACTCACATATGCATACTATGAATACTACATTATAAACATTAAAAATGGAATTACACAGATGTTTGCATGGACAGACGACCAAGTTGGATTGTTGCTACAGTGATTGTCAACTATAACACCACCAAGTCACAGGAGAATATGGACTGGAAGTCATGACTATCTGGAGGGCGCCATTGTTGTTATTGTCCGTCTACTTGAACATGTGCAGAAGAACTATTTACTACAGCCGTGGTGTACATGCGTTGTAGTAGCATTTTCAAAAAGTTGCACTTTCCCGTCTACACAGAGACTGAATCAGAGCATTTTCAAAAATGTGGCTCTAAGCACCGTTGTCATGGTAACCTACACTGAAAACACAAGAAAAAATTTCCATTTTCACTTAAATTGTTCCGTAAACGGGGCTGAAGTCAGTGTCTTTGAATGGTTTTAAAACAATCACTGCACGGTTTTAGATGAACATGTGACAGGCAATAATCTTGAGTATTACGATAACAATACGATTTGCGATAAATACAAACACTTAAGCAGAGGAAGTTAATGTCTTTGTGCTTGGGTTTTACGTACAGAGCATAAGTATGAAAACATAATTTAACAGTCTTTTTGCAACATGTATAGAATGCATATTGATATTACAATAGGGATAAATCTGCTATTTTTGTTACTTCTTTAACACTAGCAGTGTTAATATCAACCTGACTACACACAAAATCCATCACTTTTAACATGAAGACCTTTCTTGGTCAGACTTAACCTGCCTTTACACATAGGCAAGATGCATTAGCAATATCATTTTTCCATCAATCGTGGCACAATTCCAACATTCTTAATGTGGCATTCAGATGCATAATGTCACATTAGGAATGTTAAAATTGTGCCACGAATGACGGGAAAAATATATTTCTAGCGCATCTTGCCTAAGTGTAAAGGCAGCATAAGGGTAGAGTCAGGCCAATAGTGGTGACAGAAATCAGATAATTGGAGTGCAGGAAATGAATACAAGTGAATACAATTCACTGCGAGTGAGTGAGTGAGTGTGTTATAACTGGTAAGGATGTCTACCTGATTGCACAATGACCTATTGGGAGTTATGTCACTTGTGTGAAATGGTTCCCTTTATAGATGTACCGTATACGTGTTTTAATGTCGGATTAACATGATGAGGCAAGGATCCGTTGAAACTGAGTGTGTTTGTGTGTGTGTGCGTGTGTGCAAAATCAAAATGACCTATACGTGACTTTGTCTCACTTCAACTGCATTCAAAGCATTAAAAAAAAATGAAACTTGTCATACTGACTCTCCAAACATCCAAGTGTCTTGCACTAATCTAACACAGCTGAGCCTATGGCAATCAAATAATTTGACTTTATCTGGCTTACTTACTAAATGAGAAAAGGCGCTGATTAATTTCATGCACGACACACTGCAAACTGAAAGTTGATTGTTCGGCACTGACTTAATATCAGCACTGTTTGATCCAGATGGGACTCCATGCAGATGTGGTATTTCACTGGAATGCAGAATCACATTATAAATACACATAGTGCAAGCAACCAAGCCGAAGACACCGTTTGCTTAGCTAAACAGCCCAAGTGCTCTTGTGGAGCGGACGAGCGGAGCAGCAGAAAACAAAGACATTACGGCAGTTTATTAAACTCACCACTCACTGCTGTGACAAGAAAGGCTCAAAATTCAGAGCTCTGCCTCAGCACTCCACTAAAAACTCCCTTTAGCTATTTAAATAAGAAAGGAACTGGCAGGGCTGGACCCACATTGTCATTCAAAACATTTCATGGCCATATTGACTGCACTCAGTATATGTTGGTTTTTCAACTGTAAATCACTGGGGTTTAATTACCTGCAAATTAACTGCTGTTTCACTGTCTTGCATAAGATTATCCTGGTCATGATGAAATGCCACTGGGGACGCTGTTCTGATGGGAGGATTCCAAGATACACAAAATGCATATGCAGAATGCAGATACCACTTTGTTAGTCTGATAGCTGTGATGAATGTGATGCGTGTCGGTTAAATCGCCCTCGTAATGTGACTATCAAAAACCGCAAGGACATCTTATTATTTATTTTTTTTCACCACGATCAACAAGAGTTGAAGTTCCATCTTCAAATTACTTCCTTTTATATCCGTGGGACTCAGCTGCAGCAGGAGGACACAGCATGTACACACAACAATGTGAGTGGGGCAATTTGCTGCAGTGCATTTAGCTCAAGTGGTGTAAAACACATTGACCCGACAGTTGGGCAGAGTCAGTCTGTGAGCAGTAGTTGGGAGCAGTTTGAAATGGTCAGCCTCAATTTCTCTCCATCAGCGTGGGTTCTTTTTATTTTTAAGTGTGTGATGGGCAATCAAACATAAAGGTTTTGTAAGGCCAGCAATGCCAAATTCTGCTCTATTAGAGCAAACTGTTTGATGACTGTGTGCTTTGACATTTTCTCTCTTCTTTTTTGGGGAGTTTTGAACGGGCTAAGATTATATCAATTCTTTCCATGGGTTCGCAATACAGTTTCCTTGTGTTTTTGAGATAAATCTGCCCAACAACAAATAGATTTTCATTAGTCTAATATGGCAGATTTCAATTTGGTTAACCTTATCACTATTTGATTTCGGTCTTTGTGTTGTGGGTAAACTCTGTGCCAAATCTGAGCTGCCATCTGCGCTGCCTTCAATGCTTAAAGACAAGCAGGAAGAAACACTGAGATTTAAACACTATATAGAGCAAGGACATTGGGATACCCACCAATTAGCCATAACATTAAGACTATTTATCATCTCTAAGTTGTAGCACATGTTGGTGGAAGGCAATGAGTGAATATTTTCTCCCCAAACTGCCAAGCATATTTGTTTGAGAGACTTCAACAAAGGCCACATTGTGAAGGCTAGACGAGCCCAGAACTGCGGCTCTTGTGAGCTGCTTCCAGTCAGCAGTGATCATCAAAGAAAAGTCCAAGGAAAGAGAAGTGGGGTGAACTAACAGCAGGTTCATGGACAGCCCAGGCTCATTGATGCACAGGGAGAGTTAAAGCTGGACTCAACGCTGGAATTACTGCAGAAGTTAACGACAGTTCTGACAGAACAGTGTCATAATACCCAGTACATTGCAGTTCGGCCTGTACGGGGCTATAAAGCTACACAATATTAGTTGTGTGGTTGTATCATGTGCTCACACTGCACTTTAAGATCTGTGCTTGTATTTCATACTTTTTTACCCTTTTGAACTTTTTTTTTTTTTTTTTTTACATATACCAGACCTCAGATCTTAGGCCCCATTCACGCAACAAAATTTTAAGTGAAAATGCATAATTTTTGCGTTTTCATTTAAGAAAAGTTTTGACATAGTAGCGTTTTTAAAACGATGTCGGTTTACACGGAAATTACAGAAATGCTAAAAATCATGTAACTAGTACTGCCAGCCACAGTTTGGAACTGTTGTGATGAAACTACACATACTGTACATGTGAGCAGAGAACAATAAGCTATATACAGTACATTAACATTGGTCGTGGTGCACATGCGGAAATGATTCAGAAATGCAGCGTTTTCTCCCCGTTAACACGGAGACAGAGTTGGAAATCGCACCTTTGGAGCAATTTCCAGTGGCTCCGAGCACAGTTGTCATATAAACATACACCCAAAACGCAATGGAAGTTTTCCAATTTCACTTGAAATCATTGTCATGTAAACAAAGCTTTACTTTCACTGCACCTCACATGTCAGCACGTGTTGGTGTGATAAGTAGAATCCATGAGCTTCATTGCTAATCTGCATTAATGTTGAATCACAGTCAGAGCTACAAATAAATAAGTACTTTCAACTTTATGTAATGGGAGGATGTTCTTGTGTTACACCTATCTTGTTGCACATTTGTAAAACAAAAGAAAAAGAACGCACTCAGTAGAGGGGAGACCTTCGTAAATGCCACATATGAATGCTAAATAGCCTGTCAGATAGCAACATCACTGTGTGAAACACTGATGGCACAGATAAACCAGATAAACCACAACCAAAATCAATGCGCTCACACCGGTGTTTCTGGAAACTTGCTGAACCGAGATATTCACTGTGACCTCCAGAGCGTCTCCATGGCTACAGACTATGATCTCCTCAATGAGGTGCCTCTCCCATCCGCTTTGTATAGGACATTGTGTCGCAGAGTTTCGGGATTTATTCAGACACAGTTATCTGTTAACTTCCCAAATCTAATCGATTGGTCCTTGGATGATAACAAATCATCCCAAAAGATTTCATGCATTTCGGGAGAGTAGTTTTTGCAAAAAGTTGGTAAAAAAAGACACACACACACACACACACACATACACACCAATAAATAAATAGACAAAGCCAAAAACAACCTCCTCGGCCCAAATTTTGTTGGTGAAGGTAAAAACGCTTGGATACAAAGGCAATTTGGAAACAAAAAAGACTCAATCGTGAAAAATTCTCTAACTACTTTCTTCTTTTTTTTTTTTTACTTTCATTTTGTTTAGGAACCAGTCCTGAGTGTGTTCTACTTTTAGTCTGCAGATCATGTTCAGGAAACCGTTTCAGGTCTTCTAAATTGGGCCATTTTCATTTAAACCACACGGCGCAAAAACCACATCTAAAGATCGTACTGAGATGGCTGCTCCTCTCATTACGTGTCCAAAATCATATTGGAAAAGTTGGAATAAGATCTTGTCAGTTTGAGCAGTTCTCAAGGCTGTGACTCATTCAAACAACAAAAGACGACAGGTCAAGAATGATGTGCTCATGTTTGTGTAGTTCGATCGATAGCACCACATTTTAAAACTCAATAACTGAGTTGTTTTCAACAAAGCTATGGAGAATGAACTTGGGCTCATTTCCGAGGTGATTCATCGGCTAGAGCAGCTACCTTGGTGAGGTTAACTACAGTTTCTTTTAGTGCTATTCAATATTAATTTTTCACAACTGCCTGGCTCTCGAGCCTCTAGCAACACAAATAAAAGAGCTGCGTGTTCCAACTAATTTCACTCCTGTGAAGCTCTTGTATTTCCCTTTGAGCTCTCACCAGCTAAAACAACCGTCTAAAAGGAAAAAAATTATTATGTTATTGATTCTTTTATTTATTAGACGTGGTTGGACTGAGCAGTTGGCTTTTCTTTTCGATTTCTGTTCATGTTGTTCCACATCAACTTCAAACAATAAAAAAAGAAAAGGTTGGGTTTGTCCTTCAGTGCAATCCAATTAGAAAGGAATATATTTATATTTAAGAGAAAGGTTACTGTTATGAATACAAAAGGGTAAAAGTTTTGCTTTACCACAAACTGGAGTTGTTTAAAAAAAATGTCATTGGCTTGTATGTAGTATGTTTTTCTTATTTGCTCTTATTATTTTTGATTATCTACAACTAGAATTTCTCCCATTGTGGTATAAATAAAGTCTAATCTTGTCTTAATTTTGTATTTTTTGAGTATTTTTTCTTTCATTCTCTCCTCACAAATGAAATTAACTATTAGGGCCCATTTTCACATTTTCCAGAGAAAACATTAAACTTTCATTGGCTCTCACTTTACGCGACAGGCTTTTTAAAAACGGCTCTCACGGTGGAAATTTTTTAAAAAACTTCCTGACTTCGTCTCCCTGGAAACGGGGGAAAAAAGCATATTTTCTATAATGCTTCTACTGTGCATACGCACTACGGCAATATTAAATAGTTCTTCTGTAAGGAGATGGACAATGACCCCCGAGTGTCAAGACTCTCAGTCCATTTTCTGCTGGAACTTGGTAGTTTTAGAGTTGACAGTCCCCCTGGAATAGCAATCCAGCTTCGCCGTCTGTCCAACGTTCCGTGTACTGCCATTGTTATTGAGTATAGTGTATTGTTCTCTGCACACCTGTGTATGGTTTCATTACAAAAACAGACTACAGCACCCACTAGTGGCCCAACATGCGAACAACCTTGTTTTCAGCTTTTCTGTCATTTCTGTGTAAACAGATATCATTTTTAAAAAGTTGTTCTATAAACGGCGCCTTAATCACATATTAAACTACATAATTGTTGTAATATTACATGCATATTATTGTAGAAAATGAATACTTGTGGCTATCACCAACCAACCACCAACAGCACCCACTATTGCCCTAACATGAAAACTCAATAGTTTTTTGTTTAAGGGTTCGGGTTGGGGTTTGCTGCCATTTCAGTGAAAAACGGAAATCATTTTCATAATGTTGCTGTACAAATGTGAAAAATTTCTTTTAAAAAAAACACAAAAACCATGAGATTTCACTTGAAACTTTGTTGTGTAAACAAAGCCTTAGTAAAATGAAACCCGTTTAGATTACAGACGAGGAACCTGACTCTAAAAGACTATGCAAAACTCACTCTTGTGTAATCTGTTCACACAAAAAAACTAAAAAAATGTGTTACAGCATAAAAAGCTTGTGTTACTAAAGATAAGTACCTGTTTTAGCTCCCCTGTTACTTTAAGGATGATGAGACGGCCTTGCTATCTAAAGTAATATCAGACATGAGGGATATCAGATTTCACAAAAAAAAAAACCTTGAGCAGTCTGATGCTCCGTTGTTGGCTCTGAGCAGACAAGAATATATCAAAGTGGAGTATGTCAGGATAATGAGTACCACACCTGCAAATTGTCATTAGCTTCTCCAGCAATCAGAGTCATCTGAAAAGTTACTACATGTGTGCGATGAAATGTCGGACACAAAGGAGAGTCTGTTGCCGTGTTCCCTGGAAGAGAAACACTATCCTGTGTCTGAGAGCTCAAGTGCATCATTTCAACCTCAATCTTTCTCCTGCAATACTTTGAATGATTCTGACTTTCGGGCCACTAAACAGGTGCAACATTTCAGAGTTTTACCTTTTTTCTTCTTTATCTTTAAAAGGGAACGTTTCAGAGAAAACAAGAAAAAACTTTCAGACACATCCGGTGATCCACTGAAATTATCTTAATGTTTATTGCTACAATTAAGCTGGTTTATCCTTCATGAAAATGCAAAAAATAAAGTGGTTCAGGTTTTTTAAGGGTCTTAGCACCCATGATGTAAGATTAAATGTTTCCCTCATTTCGTGAACAAAAACCCATCTGCAAGTGCCATTAAATGAAAGAAGAGCGAGCATTTCCTTCTATCAGGGATTGAGGATTTCTCTTTATTTACTCTTTGATACAAGCCCTAATGCAGTCAGTACACTAGTGTTGCTGCAATAATACCTCAAAGTGAAGCTCTTGAGTGATGTTTATTTTAGAGCTAACAACACCAAGGTGAAACTAACTTGGGACTGCTCTGCATTGCAATTTTCAATCTCTTCAGTTATTAAAAAAAAAAAAAAGAAAAAGCTTTTAAAAATGTTTTTAGGCCCTTGTCACTTCCCATTCGTTTTGATTCACCACCTCACACTGAACCCATGAAAGTGCAAAAAACATGCAACCTAAAAACAAGTCTATTAATAAACCCAGGTTGAGTTCACAATGGGCAAAAATATTCAGCAAAAATAACTTCTTTTTTTTATGTCTCTGTTGTTCGATCAGAAGAATGTAGGCCAAATTAAAAGAGTGAAAACAAGTTGAGCGATTGGGTCATCTATCAATCAGAATGTTGGTGATTCGATTCCCAACTCATTCAGTCCATATGTCAAAGTCTCTTGGAGAAATTGTTGCAGACACTCGATTGACCTCCCAATGGAAGTCAATGGAGGCATGACAGTTGGTGGTATTGCTGCGTGTGCATGTGTGAAAGTGACAAGCAGTGTAAAGCACTTTCAAGTCCCATTCGCACAACGTTTTCAAGTGAAAACGCAAAACTTTGGTTGGGTGTCTGTTTACGCCAGTGGTTCCCAACCAAACTGGCTGCAGACCGGTCCCGTTCTGTGCATCATTGCAATTAGAGAATAAAAAGGTTTATTTGAAAAGTGTACTTTTAAATTTCCTTTACTCTGTATTGAATTTTATTTTGAAAAATGCTTCACTTTCCTCCAATTAATGCAGTCACACGTTTCTTTTTCATACTGTACATCCTTAAGGCCTCATTAATGCATTTTTATACATCGTCCTGCAGTTCCACGGACATATTACCTTGCTTCAAACCGACCCGTGGTCCAAAAAAAATTGGAGACTAGTAGTTTATACAACAACGATGCTCAGAGCCACTGAAAACGTTATGAAAACAGCTCCCAAGGTCAAACTTTTTGAAAACGCTCCGACTCCGTCAAAACAGAAAAACACAACTTTTTGAAAAGACAGAGGAAACGCTGCTACTGAACATGAGCACAACGATCGTAGCAAATAGTTCCTCTGCACCATGGGTTTAGGCAGAAATTGGTGTTTTGGGGTCCATCCAAAAAATATGGGTGTCCAAAATTCATTTTGGAAAAAACATTTGATCATAGGTCCATATAATTAATACCACCTGTGTCTATTCTGCAGACATAATTCCTAAGCATCTTGTAATGGAAATTCCTCACCTCTGCTTCAGCATTTGAACGCACCAGGATGAGTCAGAGAATTACAAACCAATAAGAGGCCGCCTTCCAAAAGGTATAGACCACGTGGTATTAATTGACCAATCACGTTGCTCGTTACGAGGTGTAATACAAAAGTCAGTGTACACGAGCTGATAATCGCTATATTTTGGCAAACAAAGATGAATTTAGGCAAAATTAGACTGTGACAAATAGTGATGGCCATTATACACATATTTTAGATGGAACTGAGCAACTCACCTGCCATTTTTTCGGCCGTCTTTTCCAAAACTTGACCTTCTAAATGACGGCTGGACGGCTCGCTGCCTTAAACATTTTTCTGGGACTTGTTAGTTTTAGAGTTGTGAGTCAATGTAGTAGCAATCACACTTCATTGTCTGACCATATGAATATCTATGTACTTACATTGTTAATGTTTATAGCACACTGTACTCTGCACACATGAGTATGGTTTCATTACAAGAACAAACAAAAAAAAGCACCCACTAGTGGCCCAAGATGAAAACTGCATCGTTTTCAGAGTTTCTGCCATTTCCATGTAAAAGGATATTGTTTTCAAAACATTGCCATGCAAACGCAAATCTTTCCTGGAACAAAAATGCAAAAACGATGCGTTTTCACTGTCGTGTAAACATGGGCCTTAGACTTTATTGAAAATGTGCTATATTATATTCATTTGTAGAGGCTATGTAAAATAACCTGCCTGAAGAAGGACATGTGTTGTGATTAGGGCTGAACGATTAATTGCATTTGCGATAATATCGCGATATGATAAAACGGGATTTTCTAATCGCAAGGGCTGCGATTTGACCGCTCAAGTGATGACTTGCGCATCCTACGCGTGTCATCTGCCCACCTTACTGGAACAGGTTAGTGGTTTTCAGGGATGGCGCCGATCCGATCCAGGATCGGGTTCCGATATCAACGTAATTCACGGATCGGAAATTTCCGAACCAACGTGCAGAGATTTCTGATCCATGAAGCCTCGTCTGCTTCACTGTTGCTGAAATGACTCCACAGTGTTTTCCTGCTGCTGCTCTGCTCGCTGGCTGCAAACTGTGGACTGGATTTCCTGAAGGGAGGCGGGTCTCAATGAGACCAGGAGGAATGAGTCAGGAAATCCATTCCACAGTTTGCAGCCAGCTAGCAGGCTAGGGAAATAGCACTGTGCTATCAAACTTTTCATGACATCATGTTGCTGTTTGGATGGATTTTACACTCAAAACACCACAAAGCAACACAGCAATGTGGATGTTAGCAAAGCCGTAGTACAGCGAGGCGGTCGCTTTGTCAACAGACGTCACCGTTTTAAAACTCCAGCTCGCCGAGGAGAACGGCACTGACCGCGGCATCTAAACAATGAACAGCTCACTCCTCCACTGTAGCAGGCGATTCACACCTCCGTGAAGCTGCATCCTACGCCACGCTAAATAAATAAATAGTCCCAGTCATTCGTGCTGTGTTAGAGCTGGAAACATTCTGTTTGTGCTGCGTTGCTAAATAATTTCTCCAGTGATTAATAAAGTGATTCTGAGGTTTTAAGGATAGAACTAGTTTATTATGAGATGATGACATCACGCAGACCCCCTCATTGACCAAATGGAACAAAAATAGTTTGTATTGCTTCCTTTTCTGTACTTATACCTCAAGTTGTCTTTTCAGAGAATACATGCATACATTTGTACAATTCATACATTACTGTGGAAAGAAGTTTCTTACAGCCTCATTTAAAGTCAACAATAATGATTATAATAATATTAAAGCAAACAGCTCTGCTATCATAATCGTATTGGCAGATATACAAATTTAAGTATCGGGATCGGATCAGAAATAAAAAACCTTGGATCGGTGCTTCCCTACTGCAATGTAGATGAGCAAACCGCTTAAAATCCTTAATGTCAAGCCCTGCATTAGTATAGTGACCCAGCCGGGTTTAGGGCTTTGATCAGCACAATGGACAAGCTTTTGGCTTGTTGTGGTGAACGCTTACAAGACTGCAAGTCATAGTACTTAGTAAGTTTACAACTGTAATTGAAGTAGAAGATAAATAAACTGTCTTTCATATTAATACATGCTTCATTTGACTTTATCTTAACATAAGCCAAGCCTATAAGAAAGAACAATTTATGTATACTAAATCTGATATTGTTTATTATAATACAGACTGATTTATTGCTTGTGTTTGTTGAAAAATACATGAGAAGAGGACCTTGAAAAAATAATCGCATATTAAATCGCAATCGCAATATTGAGGAAACAATTAGATTATTTTCCAAAATCGTTCAGCCCTTGTTGCGATTCACAAAGTGAAACTGATCTGCAAGGACTGGCTGATCACTTGGTAACACCGCATGTTTTTGATTTCTGCAGTCCTCAACTTGTCACACAAAGGCCCCGTTTCCACGACAATGAATTCGAGTGTATCCGCAAAACTTTCTTCACTTTTGGGGGGTCCGTTTACATGGCACCAATTAGCGGATGCACTGTATCCACAAAGTTTTTAATCCGGCTCCCAAGGTGGAAAGATTCTTTCACGGCACTAATCCCTCCTGCAGAGACTGATGGAGGCTACAGAGCCTGTTACTGCGCATACACATCTCTCCCCCTCCCTCCTGCTCATTCAGTTGTAAACAAACATGGCGACCCCGTAGTGGTACGACCCGCGGTCCATATTCTAGTTTTATCGTCCAGATCAGTAGTTTAATAGTTGAGACTCTCCCCTGATAGCATCCGATGCGTCATCAGTCCATACGGATGTCGGGTTCTCTCCATTTTCTTCTAGTTTATAGTGTTTTGTTCTCTGCACAAGTCTGTGTAGTTTCATTACAAAATCAAGCAACAGCGCCCTCCAGTGGCCCGGCATACTAACTACATTGTTGTCTCTGTGTCCGCTGCTGCAGTGTAAACACACTCCTTTTTTTCAGCGGATTAGGTGTTGTCACGTGAAACGTTGTCGTGTAAACAGGGCCTAAGTCTGCAGCTTTCCAGCCAACATTTGCAAAAGAGATAGAGAGAGCGAGAGAAAGAGAGAGAGAGAGAGAAAGGTGTTTGTGCGTGAGGGTCAAAGAAAGACAGACAGTGCCCGGCTTTCATGTTCAATAAAGTGGTGTAATCGTGACAGCTACCCATTAGTTCTGTATGTGATAAATCACAAGATGACAGAATGCAGCTTCAACTAAACATAATGCTCCAGGCTTTGGTTGCACTCGTTGCCAATGAGCATAGGAAGAAGGAGAAGAAGAAAAAAAAACACACAGGTGGGCAGGGATCAGTGGCTGCACAAATTAACAGGACAAACTGCTGGCTAATTCAAATGGAATCATCAAGTAGAATATTATTTGCTATCCTGAGATAAGTCAATTCATTTATCTGATTGTCCTCTATTTCAGCATCCCTTGAACTGTCCTGCTCCTCCCTTTGATCAGCAGGACGTGCTCCTCACTATACGCCGTATCCATTTTCCTCATACGCAGCCATCGCCTCCCTGGATGACTGTACGCTTCTCACAACAATTATTACTTGAAATACACAATATCCCTCTGGAAAACTCCACAGGGACGGAGGCATTTCATTGTATCCTCTCTGTCATCTTTCTGCCCCCGTGCACTGCCAACATTACTTCAAACACAACAATCGTTTATGGAATATAACAAGGTCCAACTGCAACTAACATCTCATGGTTGGGTTTTTTTGTGCTTTTGAGAATAGCAGCGCGTTCGGTTCACAATGAAACGACAACTAAGGCAAAAAGACAAGCAACAGATTTTTCATTTGTGACCACAAAGGGAGGGCCATTTCCCCTCTTATCATGCATTGAAGTAACACCGAGACTGCTCCTTAGACCTCATCAGCACGACAAAGACAACTGGGAGAATGCAGCCTTGTTCTACAAAGGTTAACCTCAACGGGACCTAACAACTTCAGGCTTCTCATTTGGTGCTTCCACCAGACACTTGCCACAGAGGACACAGGGCCCCTGGAATCCCCTTGGATTTAACCTCTAATATCTGAGGTCATCCGTCCCACTACCGCCAATGGTGGCATGCCGCCCCCACCCACACAAAGTAGTTTCTTAATGATCTTGGATGTCTGCAGCACGTCCTGGGAAACGTTTGCCGACAAATACACGTTGGCCATTTCTTTTTCTCACCACATATTCAATTCCCAAGCACTTATTATGAGAACACATGATATTTTAGAAATACATAATTAAACAGTAAAAAGAAAAAAAAAGCTGCAGATTAATTACTTTTGCATCAATGTGTCACACTGAAGACATTGTTTTATTATAGCGTTGTTAGTAGCTGCAGAAATGTTCTAGGTTTAGATGGCTCAAATAATTTATGATACTGCGATGTAGCATGGTACAATGTACTAGCTCTGTGTGTGTGTGTGTGTGTGTGTGTGTGTGTGTGTGTGTGTGTGTGTGTGTGTGTGTGTGTGTGTGTGTGTGTGTGTGTGTGTGTGTGTGTGTGTGTGTGTGGTCAACTTTTCCAATATGAGCACAAAGCCACTCTACTGGTCCCAACAATGACTACTCATGCTACTCCACCACATTGAAACATCTTCTCTCATTAATTTCAATTAAATCAACTGGTTTGATGAAGATACTGAGTGGTATTAATGTTAGAGTAATAAAAGACCCTAATCAATCGATAGTAGATTCAACACCGTACCTGAGTTGATTCATCAGTGAGATGAAATAGTGCTTTATTGGGGCAAAAAACGCCAATTTGACTATTAATCATTATCATATTATTCTCTGTTATACTTCTATTCATTGTACTGCAGCACAACTATAGAATTTCTCCTGGGCCTTGCTCCATTTGAAGGCAGCAGAAATAATCCAGAGGGCTGGTGCTGCTCCCAGATATGAAGGTTCGACTATAAAGTTGAATATGGACCAACCTGTAAAATACAAGGGGGTGGAGTGGGGGTTCAAAAATCATCTCAAAGCTCCGTGTTATTCCCACGGTTTTGGACGCACATCATAAATAATGCAAAGAGAGAGAGAGAGTGGGACCAAACATGAGGTTGGTCCTTCGGTCCTACATCAAGGTGTTTTAATCTGCTCTAATCCAGAGAGCGGATTGCGCCCTCGTTTATCTGCCCTTTTCACATCATTCAAGACGCGCTGCAGCAAATCGTGTTCATAAACCTGACAGGAAAATGCAACTCTACTTTGTTTTTAATCCTTTACAAGCAAAGAAATCCGCCCGGTGCGATGAGGCGGTCTGCAGAGCAGGTAACGCAGCGCGGCTGCACCGAGCAGAGCCGCTCAGCTCAACTGCTTCCGTCCCGGAGATTACACACACATGCAATAAAAAAAATACAAACCAACAAACGCAACGCATTCCAAACAAAGCCCAACAAACGCATTGCAAAACAACAAACCTTCAGCTTGTGTGGTGTGTGAAATGTGACCGCGGCTCTCGGTGTTTGGTTCTTCGTTTAAGGCTCCGCGTAGCTACTGCATGATGCTGCTGAGTGCAGCTGTCCGCTTTTCTGCAACACCGGCACACACACGAACACACACACACACGCACGCACGCGCACACACACACACACACACACACACTAAACATTTCAGTTAAAAATCAAGCTTACCATTCTGAAGACACATCCAACGTAGAAGGCCTGTCCTTTTGGCAATTCAACCAATTCAGCGTGGGATGTCCCCTCCTCTCAATAAAATGAAATTAAAAAAACAAAACAAAAAAAACAACCCATATGCTTCTAGATTTCGTCTTCTGCTTCTTCCCTCCCTTTCGTTTTGATAGTAACCAGAGCAGGCGAGTGTATTCCCACTGTGCACGACACGGCACGGCTGCAAGAAATCCTCCTCCTCCTCTTGTTCTCCTCCTTCTCCTCCTCTCCTCCTCTCCTCCTCCTTCAGTTCCTCCAAGGTGCCGCTGCTGCTGCGCACGGCGCGCTGACAGACGCACACATGGATGAGTTCGACATGCACATCCAGCATGCAAAACAAACCCCCCAAAAAATCCTGCGGAGAAATACGACAGATAGTCTCAAAACCAGAGCAGGAGAGAGAGAAAGGTGACACACCAGCCAGGCTGCGTGGTTTCTCCGACCCCCACACACCCCCACCCCCCTCTCTCACGATTCACAATTCACGAGTTTTTGGAGCAGGGATGAGTGTGCGGCTGTGCGTGGTCGCCCCCTTCGGTGCAGGCTATAGATCCTCCACTCACATGTTTTTCTCCTTGGAAAATCTAGAGCTGCGCTTATAAACAGGAATGCAATGTCCAAACTGTTGTGTTCACACCTCCGACCTTCAGTTTAGTTCTGTTCGTGTCGTTTTCCTCGACTATTTTCATTATTTTCTCATTTATATATCAACAAACTAGACCAGGGGTCTGCAACCTGCAGTTCTGGAGCCACATGTGGCTCTTTGGCCCTCATGTAAAGCTTTCAGAAAAGTCTAACTAAATGCAATTTCTACCTTATTTCTATTTCATTTGCAGACCAGTCATTTTTATAATGACTTTTATTTCTTGGATTAAAGAAAAGCTTAAGAAGGCAATAAAAGGAACAATAACTAAAAAGGGGGAAAAAAGCAAAAACTACTTTAAATAGGAAAAAATACAAAATTGACTACATATGCCAAAAGGGAAAAGATGGCGGGGGAAAAACAAGACTCTATAACTCCTGAACCCTGTTAGTAGTGTTGTTGCTTTGGTTGATTTCATCCTTTCTGTGCTTATACAGTTAAGATTTATACGTTTAAAATTTCTCTTTTAATTTTTGTCCTGTGTTATTTGATATTCAAGTGTCTTTGTATTTATTTTGTGTGGAGCAATGTTTAAAGGAATTTCAGACTGGGATTAAAAAAGATTATTGTACTCTTTACAATTTGATTCTATTCTAGCCTAAATTGTCAAATGTGCCTGTAAAATGCAGGAAGAAAAGGATGAAACCAATAAAAGTCTGGCACTAAAACAGCTGAAAACATAATAAATGTTTACCATCCTAAATTGAAACTTCACAAATGTAACATAAGATACAGTTTTTGTACATCTTTCTAAACTACTGTATATAGGAAACATTAGAAGTTGTGTCAGCCTCATTTGAAATGTTCAACATGTTTTGCAGCTCCAGGTATATTTGATGGTGGAAAGTCACACAAATGGCTCTTTTGGTCATAAAGGGTGGAGACCCCTGAACTGCAAGGACAAAACACATTTTTAAATCAAGCCAAGAACAATTATTTTCTTTCCATGTTGTATGTCTAAAATCATGATTGTAATCAATAATCATGTCTAAAACAATTAAATCGTGTCTTCTGTTGTTTGAAACTTAAAAGCAAACTCCATTAAGTTTAAGACCACATGAACAATTTCAATTTAGTTTTTTAAATAACACCTTTTTATATAGAAGGTTTTTCCTCTAAAAGTTGAATATGTACAGGCATTGTTCAAATTTCTGTGAGTCTTACGAGTCACTCGTGTTCCTCCAAACATTATAACCAGCGTTACATGAATATCATCAATAATAAAGTCAAAACCAATAAAAGTGAGAACTTAATCAAACTGTCAGGAAAGGAAAGTACTTTGTGATCGCTATCTGTGAAATATGCTATTTAAATTAGTTTTAGATTTTAGTTACTTACTTAAGTTACATCATATATCTTCCCTTTAGGATTTTGTAGATTGACATGTTTTGTTCTGTTTGGTAGAGTTTTGCTCTAAAAACATTAAAGACAGAGACGCAGCCAAACATTATTATTCGTTAAAAAGTCACAAATTAATTTCTATTACAAGCAAACAAATATCAATACGTGGTACAACACTACTATCATCAGTAATAAGGTGAAAAAACAATTAAAGTTACATTGTGTGTCCAACATAGAACCACATATTAGAGTAAGAGATCTGAGAAATGTAAAAAAATGCTTTCTATGAATTGATTGAAATGAAATTATCAAGCTATACTCATCGATAATAATGAGGTCTCCACCCTAATGTGTGTCAGGAAACGTCCATTTACGATTAAATGCTTATGGTAATTGGTACCACACTCAGTAGATTTTGTAAAGGTTTACTCGTTGAAGTTTTATGGCGTCTTTTTGCTCCAAATTGGGTCAAAACATTGAATTCACAGTATTCCACTTTCTAGTAAGCCTCAAGAGTGAGTCCGCTCAAAATTACAACATGATAATCCGTGATTGTCACTAATAATAAGGTCATAACCAGTTAAAGTTCAAACTTAGCATTATGTAGGTGACTATGCATCTTCCTCAGAAAGCCAAAGTGAGAGTTAGAGGAAATGTACGTCTGAATATTATGATATTTAATGAATGAAGCCTTGTGTTCTTTTATAATGCACAACTGAAATTATGTTGTAGTGCCATAAGATTCCAGTCCATGAAAACCCAATTAAAGGTATTACTGAATATTAAAGACTTGTTTTGGTTCAATTTACATTATCAAGCTTCATGTTTTTTTTCCTCATACATTAAAAATGTTTTTCCTTCGATGGAGAAATAATAAGGACCAAAAATAGGATCCAAGTGTATTCATTACATTTCTTTAAAGGTCTAAAGAGTGAAAGCCAAGTCAGAATTATGTATTTGTGCTACATTATCATCACCAACATTAAAGTTAGTTTTGAAAATATACCAAGTATTAGTTTAAGAGTTGGAATGTAAAGATAGTAATTATACTTCCCAAGCCAATAAACACTGACTAATGTCCTGTAATTAAACCAAAATCTGAATCATGACTTAGTGCAAAGTAATTATGATAAATGATGAGGCAAAAATATATTAAAGTTAGAACTTAGTTTTGTATAATGAGTTCATGTATCAGTTTAAGTGATTGAAATGTCACTTTACACCTTTTCCCTGACATATGAAATTGATTTTCTCTTATAATACAGAGACAAACAATTAACCTCCCTTAAGTACAATAATAGAAGAGCTTCATGATCATGGCCAATATTTATTTTTTATATATTAGGCTTTATTTCGTCAGAAGAAGAACCACATTCAGATTAATAATCTCTTTTACAAGTATGTCCTGGCAGCAGTACATAAAACAAATAATAAGGTCACTCAAGTAGCTGAAGGGCAAGGTTAGTTTTTTAGACCTTATTTATTTTCTTGTTTACATCAGGAAATACCCTGAAACTCTATTTCTATCCGTAGGTTGAATTTACATCCTCATCTATAAGCTTTAGTGTTGTTTTTAGGGGGTTTTTTTTCACAAGATTATTTTCTTCATATAATCACAAATGATTAGATGAGAGGAACAAAACACATCTGAAGTTAAAGAACATTAACATGATTATTCTTGTAATGCTGAAGAGTGACTCGTGTCCTTCCTTTAGGTGGAACTCACAATTATAAATAAGTGCTACATGATTACGACGAATAATAGAGTCTCGTAAGTAATTCAAGTAAACTCGAATGTCTTTTCTCATGTGTTTATCGAAGGTCATGTATCAGCATATGTTTGATCTTGAGAGTTTATATGTTCTCATATATGAAGATTTTTTGCACTTTTAAAATGAATTCATACAATTTAGAGCTTTATTGTCAAACACATTTTAGTTGAGGGGCCACATACTGCTCAATTTCATCTTGAGTGGGCTGGACCGGTAAAATAGTACCAAAATAACCTTTAAACATAAAGTTTGAAGTTTTTCTTTGTTTTGGTGCAGAATATGATGAAAATTCCAAATAATTACGACTGAAATTGACTCTAATCTCAACATAAAGCCAATTTGTACACCTTGATTTGGTTCGGGTGGCGTTCAAGGAGCACTTCTGAGACCGAATCAAACGTCTTGGAAAATGTCACACAATTACAACAGCTGCTCATTTGGGGGCGCTGTCGCCCAGAACAAACACTGACCAGAGAGGAAGTAAAGAAGAAACACGGCTCATTGATTGTCCGGACCGAAAGTGGAAGTCCTGCTGCTTTAGCCTGTGGTGGCTAAGCTAATTAACTCATGGCTAATGGGTAGCCACAAACAATATAATTTATAATATAAAATCTTCAGACAGATATCAATGAGCATCTTTCTTACTACTTCTTCCTCTCTTCTGCCTGCAAGATCTTTTCTAACTTTTTCTTTCTGCGTCTGATTTGTTTGTTTACTACCCATAATGCATTGCGCACTACGTCACGTCCTCTCACGCTGCCAGCTCGAAAGATCGTTTGCAAGCGAAGCGAGACCTAGCATTTCAAAGGGACCACAGATCACTTGTTATCGGAGTTCGTGAGAGATTTCATGTCGCACAAACAAAATGTATTTCCTCTGAAGAGAACTACCGTCTAGGTCAAACAGGCGAACGTGAACATGCTCTTAGGTAGATACTTTTCATGGCAGCATCTCTGATATCTCAACATGGGTCTCAGTGTTGTGCCACTTCTTTTAAGAAATTTGTTGAAACATCAATGTTTTTTTGGGTTTTTTTTGACAACTTTGCTTGGTGGTTTGGTCAACCGGAGCTGAGCCGTTTTTGGCACACAGGCTTTATGTTCGACACCCCTGGTTTAGAGCATCAGTGTCAAACTCACTTTCATTTTGAGTGGGCAGAAATAGTAAAATGAACTTTTCTTTGTGTTTTAGTGCAAAAAAGTACATCATACAAAAGTCTGCATTAAGTCAATATGGTTTCACAGATCATGAACGAGGAGACATTTTAAGAGAACAAGAGAATAAGTGTGTGTGTGTGTGTGTGTGTGTGTGTGTGTGTGTGTGTGTGTGTGTGTGTGTGTGTGTGTGTGTGTGTGTGTGTGTGTGTGTGTGTGTGTGTGTGTGTTTTCAAGACCAATGGCGAAAAATACAGTCGAATGCCAAAAAGTTTGAGTTTTGTTGCATATGATATTGTGTGAAAATGAATTGACTTTGAACTTTATACCGCAAATCTGTTGAAATATCTGAAGATTTAGCCCTACATCCCATCACGTTTAATCAAAGTTGGCAGTTAGTTCATGTCTCCTCTTGGTTGCGATGTGTAGCAGTTACTAGAAATGCAAATCTCATCTCAGATTAATAATGAACAACATTTCTTTCTTCCTATCAAATTATACGTGTGAATAATGACACACTGAATCAGAGAAATGTGCCAGGTCAAAGCGAATGCTAACAAAAAGCCCATTTTCTATCTAGAATCTCATATCTAAAATATAACTGTTGGGATTTTCAGTCAGTTGTTCAAGTTGCTTAACCTTGAACCCAAATGAATAACTGATAAAGAATGTTGAATGAAAAGAGGAACATTTATGAAAAAACTAGTTTCCTTTGTGGTAAAAGCAAAAATTTAAGATGTAATGAAATGGCAGGTATTGTTTGACCGGCTGAGGTTTCCACTTGTTGTGGTCACAGTTAACCCTTTGTGAGGCACACATATATGTATTATGCATCTCAGCATGTTTTAGAACTTTTTTTTTTTTTTTTAGATTTCCATCAACATCTTTACATTTATGAAAATATCTGTTGTGAGAGAGCACATCTGAGCAAACTAACAATTTATTGTTTTTAGCTAAAAATTGGGGGATGCACAGAAACTGATACCACTATCGGGTTTTGGTCCGATAGTACATTGAGTACTTGTACTCGTAAATTCTAAATTTAATCATAAAATCTAAAAATAAAAATGTGGTTTTCCGGCGCATCCCTAAAGATGTCATGTATTTCTTATTAGATTTTCTGTAGAAGATAATCAACATACTACTGACTCCAACACTCATACAGTATGTTTTTTTTTTTTTTTTAAGAAAGTAGCCTAAATAGGACTTACAGGATGAATTAAATGTGTGTTTAAATGTTGGCATTGTGTCACAAGACTAAAAGAGGTGTGGAAGTGATTATGGTCAATTTGTTGTTTATACATTTTTACTGACGTTATGTTCCTGCGGCAAATAATTTGTATAGCTTTGATGGTGGTTTCATAAAATGTCATAGTTAGATCGGTAGCGTATCATAACCATCTCACATACTTTTGTCATTCTGAGGTACTTAAATCAGAAGTGGATTGACCTTGTGCCCTCCACAGCAGTGCTATACGTTTCTGTGTGGCTCCTCAGGAAAATTAATTGCCTATCTGTTGAGTGTTTTAGAATTCCCTAAATTCCTCCACTTTCTACAAAAACGTTTAATTTCCTAATTCAATTAAAAAAATGTTTCTGGAGGAATTGCAGAATAATTTCCAAAGCTTTCCCTTGCTGGTGAATTCTTTGTAAATATTTGAGGAAGAACAGCAACATCTGTTCCAAGTTTACTGCAACGTCTTGACTATTTTCTGACCCGAGATGCAAGGTTTTTAGAGAACTTCTCTTTGTATTACTATTCTGATATATTCCCTCGACATAGCCAAGTGCTTGTGTACAGCTCAATATTGCAGCTCTGCTCAATAAACACATATGTTTTACCTTAACCTTTGCTGAAACTAGTGACACTGGAGTGTTCTGGGTTAACGAGTACACCATCTGTCTTGTTCCGTCTGACAACACTTTTGTCTGGCCAGGTTCCGATCCCAAATCCACTGCCGTGTACTTATCTCTGAAGCCTGGCTTCTCCTTCTGGATTAAGAAGACTGGTCAAGAGTTCCTGGCCCTGGAAGTGTGTTTGGTCACCTAGAGAACAAGAGAGGGGGCCATGTGTGGCCTTTAATTCACTGCATTGTCTGCCAAAAGCTAATCTTGGCCGGGCTCAGAGTCTTACTGGTCACGGGCTGTGAATGGGTGAGTGAAAAGTTAAATATGCTTTCAAATGTAAAACCCAAGACCTGGCATTGTGAGGGTGTGCCGTTGTGGGAATGGGAGATTTTCCGTTGACCCGGGCAACAGGGGGAAAAAGGGGCCAGTTTCAGTCTGAGAGGCTGCATTCAGCCCCGTGTTTGCAGGTGGTAAGCTGCAATTCTCCGGTTATACATCGATTTTCATGCTGACTCATGTGAGTGAGTTGCATTGGTGGCTCGCAGTGGAAGTCTAAACTCAATCATCAAACCGAACTGATGGTGTATCACACACTATCACCCGCATACATTATAGCTCAGCTTTAAAACATTATCCCAATATTAGACAACCATGGCTGTTTTTATCCCAAAAGCGTCAATTAGATACCCCCGTTTGATCAAATCTCTTGTTTTGAGATGGTTTAAAAACGTGAGTGGAATCATTATTTTGAGTTGGTGACACTTTGTAAACAAAATGGTGAATGGCGTTTCTCAGCAGTGATTACCACGTGAATCTGCAGCCGCCGTGATTGTTTACTGGGGGGGAACGCTCAAAGACAGAGCAAAGAGAGAAGATTAAGGTGAGAAGGGGTGGGGGGGGGGGGGGGGGTTGGCTGGGGCAAACAATACCATTGTTAATGCTACATATATTATTTACAGTTATCACACTGATCCAAACACTTTCCAACTGTTGTCAGATTAAAGGAGCCTGAGCAGCTCTATCTAGTCAGTAACAAGATTTTCAAATAGGAACATAAATGAACAAAGAAGCAACAACAAAAGAAGAACATGAACCCCTCCCCCAGTCAGGAGGAGCCCACAAGAGAAGGACAAGGGATGCAGGGCCCCAGGCCAAAGCCGAGACCGGACGGACGGAGCAGGGCCCTCGGACGGAGCAGGGCTGAGCGGGCCGGGAGCCCCCACAATCCTGGCGGTGAAGCCTGCCGCACCCCCAAGGGCTGGTCCCTCCACCCTCACCACCCCCAACCAATGTGTAAGAAAGAGACTTTAGACACGACTGTTCAGTGTTGCTACATGCATGGCCTTACAAAATGTCTATATTCAAGTGGAAATAAAATGACAAATTCCAAAAATGTTAGGACACTGTGTTAACTGTGTTAAATTAATACAGATGTTGTAATTTGCAAATTTCATTAACCCATAATCAATCCCCCAAAAAATGCTCCTTTTACTCCCAGTCAAGTCACTGACCTGATGCAAATCAACCGAGTTAGTTGTCAAATGTTGTTTCATTTATTGTAATTTCCAGTCTTTTGTTACCCCTCTTCTAACTTTTTTGAGATGAGTCGCTACCATCACATACAATATGAGACAATGTTTTCCATTTAATGCTAAAAGCTCTCAATTTCAATAACATTGCATAAAGGTTTGGAAATCATTGGATTGTGCTTTGATTTACATTTAAGACAATTTGTGGAATTCTAGTTGTAATTAAATATTGTTGAAGCAAAATTTGCTAACTTCAAATTAAGTTATATACATCAGTGATGAAAGGAAGCAGCCTGTAAGTAGCACTTATCAATAAAAAAGTTTGGCTTTCAATGTGAAAATACAGGGGTGTCAAACATAAGGCACGTGTGCCAAAGCTGGCCCACAAGAGGCTCCGATCTGACCAAACCACCAAGCAAATTGTAAAAATTTCAAATAAAACATAGATTTTTGATTTTTTTTTACAAATGTCTTAAGAGTATTATACACAACACAACAGCTCAGGTCTTAACCTGGGCTGAGATACCAGAGACCCGGCCACAAAAGATAGCAAACTGGCATTTGCCTCAAAGTCATGCTGTCGGTGTGAGTAACATGCAGAATGCAACAGCTATAATAGTTTGTCAGACATTTCACTGTATTTTGCACCAGCATGTTTCATTAAAATTTACTTATGTCGTGGTTGTAGTCTGGATTAGTCAAAAGGTTTAACATAATTATTGAGCAGGAGAGTCTCTTCTATCATTTCATAGGATTTTGAAGGTGATATGATATTCGCCCTCAGAGGAGATAGCTTTAAACTGGGGCGAGGAGGCGCGATTCGGTGTTCGGAAATTTGACAGCTAATTAAAACAAAACCGCTCGACGACAGAAAATGATATTTGGGATTATTGATGAGGAGAGTCTCCTCTGTCATTTAATAGGTTGTTGAAGTCGATAGATATTCGTGCTCAGAGTAGCTAGCGTTTGCAAATGTTATTTTGAAAGGCAAATGGCCGACTTCCTGTCGGATTTAGGTCATGGGTGATTTGTAGGGCTCGATGAGCCGAACAATTGAGTTTTGGTTTGATCTCGCTACGACATTCCTACGGGCCGTAGGCCGTTAAGTGTTTTTGGTGGCCGTTGTAGTGTTTGTAGGTGGCGCTAGAGAGAACACTACTAATAATAAGAAACATTACAAAAACAATAGTGACCTGGCCTTCAGGCTCAGGCCTCCTTTGAAGGCCTTGGCCTTTCTGCTCGGTCCCTAATAATGGTAACATCAGCTAAAACATCTGCAATTAAAACAACTTTTACTGACATAGTGCAAAAATCCTGTGGCCCTTGGTTTGGCATGCTTGTCATATTTTGTCCCTTGGGGGAAACTAATTAAGGACCCCTGGTCAAGGTCAAAGAATTGTACCTGCTCAGAGCAGTGACTGTTATGTAACATGATTTTGCACGGATGTCTGCCCTCATAATCATTGTTATAATTAGACTCTGGGACGCAGATGGATGCAAACAAAATGCACTAAACAAATCGTTCAAGTATGTTACTGAAAACCAATATTTGGGTTCTTTGTCATCAGATAGAGGACTTATTAGATATCAGATCAATACCTGAATTATGCAACCTTTGTCGACAATATAAGTCCCTGAAGTATTTAAAGCCATGTGTTATTGTACACTGGGTTTCATTAGTTGCATACGGCAGATTTAAGGATGTCTGTTAATTCCTATGGACTTTTCAGATTTCAGTCTGCAATCTCGCAAAATCCAAATAAAAAAGAAAAAGCGTGTTAGCTTTTGAATCAAGGCTCAGTGTTGTGACTCAAATTATATGCCCCATAAAACTCCTAATTAGGGAATGCTTGGCTTTGCTGTACCGCCACTCCCTGGCTCCTTTTTTCTCTAATATTTTTTTAACGAACAAAGGAAATCACGAGATAACATAGGCGCACGCTGCATGTGGGGCTCTTCATCTTCTATGTTTGTGATGTTGCTAAATGCATTGCATCTTATCTGCCACTGCACAAGATATTTTACTTTCAACATATATATATATCTATATATAAATATATATATATTATTTTCCCATCACACTTCAATTACTTTGTTCACTCAAAGCAACTGGCACATCTTGCCTGGAGCAAATAATAAACTGCACTAAAAACAGCAGCTTGGAGCTGAACTGAATTAGTTCTTTTGAGCACAATGTGAGGCAGCTTGCAGATATCTCCAAAACTAAAATGAACTTTCATGCTCTAACCACCTTTTCTGAGAATTCACATGTATCTGTTTACTTCTCCGTATGTCTGCGTGCTTCATGTGTAGATTAGCCTTGGTATTTTCTATTGGAAACATATATATAAGAATACTTCGAGGATCTCCTCAATCCCACCATCACGTCTTCCGCTGAGGAAGCAGAGGCTGGGTTCTCAGAGGTAGACTCGTCCATTACCCAAGCTGAAGTCACCGAGGTAGTTGCTAAGCTCCTCGTTGGCAAGGCACCGGGAGTGGATGAGATTCGCCCTGAGTTCTTTAAGTCTCTGGATGTGCAGGGACTGTCGTGGCCGACACGTCTCTGCAACATTGCGTGGCGGTCGGGGACAGTGCCTCTGGAGTGGCAGACCAGGTTGGTGGTCCCTCTTTTTAAGAAGGGGGACCGGAGTGTGTGTTCCAACTACAGGGGGATCACACTCTTCAGCCTCCCCGGGAAAGTCTAATCCAGGGTACTGGAGAGGAGGATCTGTCCGTTTGTCGAATCCCGGATCCAAGAGGAACAATGTGGTTTTCGTCCTGGTCATGGAACACTGGACCAGCTCTATACTCTCCACCGGGTGCTCGAGGGTTCATGGGAGTTCGCCCAACCAGTCCACATGTGTTTTGGGGAACTGGAGAAGGCGTTCGATCCTGCCCCTCGGGACGTCCTGTGGGGAGTGCTCCGGGAGTATGGAGTTCGGGACCCTTTGCTAAGGGCTGTCCGGTCCCTGTATGCCCAAGTAGGAGTTTGGTTCGCATTGCCGGCAGTAAGTAGGACCTGTTCCCAGAGCACGTTGGCCTCCGGTAGGGTTGTCCTTTGTCACCGGTTCTGTTCCTAACTTTTATGGACAAAATTTCTAGGCACAGCCAGGGACCGGAGGGGGTTCAGTTTGGGGACCACAGGATCTCCTGGTCCTGGTGGCTTCATCAAACCTGGACCTTCAGCGTGCACTGGCACGGTTCGCAGCCGAGTGTGAAGCAACTGGGATGAGGCTCAGCACCTCTAAATCTGAGGTCATGGTTCTCGACCGGAAAAAGGTGGCTTGCCCCCTTCAGGTCGGTGAGGAGTTGAAATTATTCGAACCAAACACCAAATATGTTATGGTTATTTAAAAGCACATAACTGAACCAATACAAGATGTATACAATATAAATACATATATACATATGTATATAAGATGTATACAAAATAATTATTACATAAGATTTAATTTACTTCAGAGACCACATACAGTCCAGTTTCATCTTGAGTGGACCAGACTGGTAAAATATTGCTATAATAACCTTTAAATTTACACTTGAAAGTTTTTCTTTGTTGTGGTCACACTGTATGTAATGAAATTGTTTATACTTTGCAAGATCAAACAGTTAGTACTGAAAATGATTACACTCTCAACATAAAGTCAATTTTAAAGAAACATTCTGGTGCAAAATACAATGAAATGTCAAAATAAAACTTGTATAAATCCTTTATAACCACCTGGCTTGGTGGGACCAGATTGGAACCTCTTGGTCGGTTTTGGCCCACGGGCCTTATATTCTCTGCTGTGAAGGGAAAGTGAAACTTTCGTGTGTGCAGACTACGTGTGACGTCAAAATCGTCATCCACCCTGTCCGCTCCGACCTTCTGCGGTCGACCGTGCCATCTGCATGAGCCAGAGTCTACTGGATGCTTGTGTGAGGAGATCCTCCGTCTCTCCGTCTGAACAATCACAATTTAAAAGCAAATAAAGAGCCAGACGGCTCAGAACTCCTGAAGTGAAACATAAACTACTTGAGGAAACGCTGGGCAGCAGAAGTGGAGATAGTTTCGGGATCGTTACGTTACGTTACGGAATGCTCATGGAAAGGAACAATCATTTAGCAACCGCGCCCTGAATATTCTAATAATCGGGTCCAGCCCAAGTATTTTGGCCGTTTCAGTGTCGCTCAGCTTGAAATTTGCCAGGAAAATCTGTCCGTTTTTCCGTGTCCGACACGTTGCTCATTAAGGTGTGTTAACAGTTAAATATGTGTTCGTGCACAGTGACATGTCCGCTGTTACTGGGTCTGCTCCTCAGAGGTTCTACTGTATATATATATATATATATATATATATATATATATATATATATATATATATATATATATATATATGTACATATGCGTTAGATCACGATCTCTTCTGATCATGAAATAAAGTGAGGAGAGAAACTGGTGATTAGTAGTGAAAATCTTGTTTTAATCATTTAACAACACCATATTTGGTTACACCCATATTTATTTTCCTTGTTGAGCCCTCACAGTAATAACTCAATAACATAGTTACATGTCAATGTTAATTACAACTAAATAGTTGTAATTAACATCGACATGTTTGTAGAACTTGGAAAATGTTTCCCATGCATTGGAAGTGGGTTCATGTGATGGTTATTAATGTGAACAATGAAACAGGTGTAATAAACACTGAAGCTCCATTTCTGTGACAGTGTTTCAGGTGATGATTGGGTTTTTGTTTCAGAAAAGTTTCATGTTTACACAGCAGCATTCTGAAAATGATGTACTTAGCATGTTGGGCCACTAGTGGATGCTGTTGGTTGTTTTTGTTTTGGAACCACACACACATACATGCAGAATACAACACACTGTAAACATTAAAAATGGTAGTACACAGACATTCATATGGACCAGGGGTTGGCAAACCTTCAACACTCAAAGAGCCATTTAGACTCGTTTCCCACTGAACAGAACACACTGGGAGACGGGGTTTTTAGAGTGGTGTGGCTTTCAAAGTCTTTCAGTTGTGTAATTCCGGGTTATTTAACGTTAATTGCCGCTCTCTGTGGCAGTGAACATGAAGCATCATTCCTTCACATGTCTGCGTTCCTGGGTAGTGGGTTCGTGTCCCACGCCGGGCGTCACCTTCCTGTGGGCTCACCACCTGCAGGAAGGTTCTTAATCGGTGCATTGTGATCTGGGTGACAGTGCTCATACTATCACCCCCGCGACCCGGAAACGGATAAGCGGAAGAAAATGAATGAATATTATGTGGAACTCCCCACACACCCCAGTTATTGTACCATCAGCTACCGAACAGTTCACATATTCAAAGAAATTCCATATAGTTGATCAGGGAGGAGGATGCTGCAGGGAGCGAATGCTGTCATGCTGTATCACGTATAAACACGCATCACAACTAATCCACACCCTCAGTTACAAACTTCACGAATTCAGATGATTCTTCATATTCTTGGAACATTTATTGTTAATGTTCCACGAATATCAGGAATGTCACACACCGATACGCCCATTTAAGAACTATATTCACAAGTATTATGTCACATAAAGTATGTGAGGAATGTGGGAGGAATGAAAAATATATTCGTAACTCATCGTGCCGATGTGTAAACGCACCTTAAAGCAGGTGCCACTGTCGGATAATACTGCGACAAGAAAAGTGGAGAATTTAGTGGAGGAGTGTTCTTCACCTCTGATCACTGACTTAAGGAAAGCAGAATCCAGAAACTGTCATGCAACATCTTGGCCTCAGGATTGAGTAGACAGGATATATCAGAGGGATTTCCTTATCCTATCGCTATCGCTTTTCTCACTGATTGGTGACAGATGACCAATTTGGATTGTTATCCCAGGTGACTGTCCGAGGAGAATATGGACTGAGAGTCATGACACTCTGCAGGAAAATATTGTTGTTATTGTCCATCAACTTGGGCATGTGCAGAACAACTATTCATTACGTCTGTGGTGCGCATGCACAGTAGCAGCATTTCCACTATCTACAAGGAGACGAACCCAAGCATTTCCAGAAAGTTTCATTTTCGCCCGTCTACATGGAGATGGAGAATTTTTAAAAGTTCCACCTTGGGAGCCATTTCCAAAAAGTTGAATTTTCAGTGGGTCTGAGTACCGTTATCATGTAAACAGACACCCAAAGTGTGACGAACGTTTTACTTTTTTTACGTGAAATCGTTGCCATGTGAACAGGTCTTTGAAGCATCTAGTAATACTTTAGCATAGCTTGGTTGGTAGAGCGGTCGTCTCCTAATTAAAAGGTTGCAGGTTCAATTCCCATCTCTGCCATCGCTGCCTGCCTACTTGCCAAAGTGTCCTTGGGCAAGACACTGAGCCCCGATTGGAGTGACAGCGCCTTGCACGGCTGCAGCCTCCAATGGTGTGTGAATGTGATGAACCATGTAAAGCGCTTTGGGGCTGCTGTCAGCGAAAAGGCACTATATAACTTAGTCCATTTATCATTATAAATCCTCTTGGTAGACGACATGATACTGTAGGACACAGAGGTCTTTTCAGGTTCTAAATTATTTTTTAAAAAGTATATTTTTTAGGTCCTTAAAAGTCCTCCAACAACACCAATGATTAGAAACTCAAGTATTTCAAGTGACGTCTTATAAGGCTTAAATCAGAACTGGGTATTGTAATAGTATGAGGGTCTCATATGGTAATTTAGGTGTCCTGGACCTAAAAAGTGCATGAATGCAATACATATGCTTTGTTTTTGTTTTGAAGCTAGAACCTATGACCATCCATATTAGATTTTCTTTCCTATCACACCTGCTTTAAACAATCAGGGTTCAAACTGCAATGTGTGTTTTACGATTTGTGATCAAGAAGTGTAAATATGATATCGGCTACAAGTTTGCAAATGCAATCACGCTGGCAATGCGTTAATGCAATGCATATTATAAATTGATAATTCTATCACCCAAAGTATATAGAGAAAATGGGAATAAAGAATACATTTTCTCTGAACTAATCAGAGAGAATAGTAAAATAAAATAGCAGTGCCTTTCTATATTTTTACCCTTAAAAAAAAGTATATTCAGTTTCTTGCAAAGCTTTAAAAACTACAAGCCATAATCCAATGTCCAGTCAAGAAAGATTAATTATTCTTTACATTTGACTTGTATGCTGGTTAATTTAAACTGAGCAGGTTTGGAATTCGTGTAATTTATGGTTGCGTTATCAAAAGCCAGGAGAAGCTACTCGAGAAACACCATTATCCTAATTAGATTGCACCGAGCCAACCGTAGGCAACAAGTGTGATGTGGATCTCACTGCAATATGGCAACACCGTCTCTGTAATAGGAAAACCCTTATTTATGTAACGGTTGTTTAGTGGTCATTCCACTTGCCATCATGTATTTTTGTTCTACATTTGGTTTATTATTATTGTTTGTGACCCTGTACAATATTAAGTTTTACACTGTTTTATTGTGTTTCTTTTTATTATGATTTCTAAGTTTTCAAATATCGGTGGGCCCTTGAACGCCACACAGGCGAGCCCCTGCAGACAGCAAGGTGCACCCCGTGCTGAATGTTCATTCTGTTCATGGACTGTGGCTGTGAGACCTGTGATGAACCTGTTTTATCTGTGTTTTTCATATCAGGTACCTGTGATATTTTATTCAGTTGTCATTTTAGCTTTCTTTATGTGTATTTTTTAAGTTAGTCTGCTACCGGGAGGGCTCATGTATTCATTAAAGATCGTCAATTCGATGGCGACTGCCTATCATAAATGATCACAACGCACGACAAAGAGTATGAGACGGCTACATTTACTCTGAATCACCTTTTCAGCTCATTGGTCTTGATTTGGGAGCACATTTGGGGCCTGAAATGTTTGCTGAATTACCAACAGTGAAACTTTCAGCCACCATTATTCTTTAGCTATATTCCTATATTGTCCGCTTAGGAGCAGCTCGAACTGAAGACTTTGAATTCAGAGCTTGTTGAGGGTTTGCATTTCATTTTGACCCTGGCGCCTCAACGTTTTGATGAAGAAAACAATTCTTGAAACCTTCTGCAGATTTTTACATTCCCCTAAGATCCCCGTGTTGACAGGCAGCGAATTACTGCCTCCCGTTTGTTTGCTTTCGATTCAAGCGAACCAGTTTGAGGACCTTCTTGTTAGATTACAGAGCGGATCCCGGCTTCCATGACAACTTCCTCACATAGCAAACTTTCCCTGAGGTGCTCATGCTAGGCAGTTTGAAGCCATTTCACGCAAACTGTAATAGAATCAGGGCTCCGAGCTGCTTCAACACGATTGATGAAAGATGAAAGAAGAATTGTTGAAATTGAAGGCACATTGAGCTCCCCACTGAGGTCCAACTTCTTGTCCTTGTGCTGGGAGTACGGTTCTCGGCATGCAGATGAGATCACTGCGACGAATGCCAACAATGCAAAAATGGTTGGGAGAGCGTCTTGAGGGACATGGCAAAAGTGATGAGCAGGCAATCATTTTTAATCTCACTATTCTCTTTCCTCAGAGGAACGGGAGTCAGTCGCCATACAGGTGAAGGAGAACATACGAATTTTGTGGACAAGGAAAGAACCTTCAAGCCTTGAAACGGCTCCGAATAGACATGACTGCCGTGTTGATTTTTGCTGTCACCCATCATGCACTTTAATCCATCAAGAAATGGTTTGCAGCTTTTTAGACAGAGGAGGCAAACCCAATTATCAACTTTTTCTTTTCCGCAGGAAGCTTGTAAGTGCGCCCTAGCTTTGTCCTTCATGCATAAATACATTTAGATTGATTTATATTATGCTATGTCTCCAGTTCTGTGAGTGTTTCCTTTAATTTTGCCATTGTAATGACCTCCAGCAGCATGCTTTTCCATCAAAATTCCAATTTAAGATTAAACCATTGAAAACATAAATGCAACACTCAGGTAACATCATACCTGTGGGATTACCACACCACTATCTGATCACTGAAAGTATGAAAGTAGTTGCAGAGTTACTTAAGTTTTTATGAGTTTAATATTTTTGTGGTACGTGAAGATTGATCTAGAGTTGCAGAAGGTCTGTCTCTCTCCTGCGCATTGAACCATTTTCCAACTTAAGTATGAGCCTCAGCTTTTGTCTAAGTCATGTCAGTGAAACAAAAGGCAAATGGCCCAAAACCGGCCCCACAAAAGATGCTGCAATCCAGCTCGCCAAACCACCGAGCAAACTAAAAATTTCAAAGAAAACATTGAATTTTGTAACACAGCTTTTTTAGAGTAGCGGACACAACATAACATTGAGACCCAAGCAGAGATATCGCTGACGCTGCCATGAAAGCTAGCAAACTAACATTAGCCTTGAAGCCAGGCTGTCAGGGTGAGATTGTAAAACCATGCATCATGCAACAGCTAAATACTTTTTTTCTTTGACATGTCACTGTATTTTGAACCAGATAGTTTCATTAAAATAGTTTTTATGTTGAGATTGTAGTCATTTTTAGTAGTAATTGTATGGTTTTGTGAAAATATAGACATTTTCATCACGTATACTCTGACAACAAAGAAAATCTTTAAAGGGGTCATGTCATGCAAAATTCACTTTCTAATGATTTTCCAACAATAATAATCGTGCTCATACCTTGGAACGACTCCTCAGAAGTGAAGAAAGTCTGTAATCTCTCTCCATTTTTTTAAGAAGTGTGTGCTTCAACAAGCGAATCAGAAATCAAACCCTATATAATGTCATCAAGGGTTTAGCCTATCCCAATAGATCGTTTGCAACTGACGTCACATTTCCCATGATCCTCTCCGATTCGCTTGGGTCCGCCATCTTTCATGCATACAGATGCATAGCAACATATCAACAATGGCGGATTCATGGGATTTTTCCCAAATTGATCAAAGATTAAATATTCCCGATAAAGCTAGGTAAGATAGAGGAGTGCGGTGTATTTGACCCCTACAGCAATTTGTTAAAATTTGAGGATGATGTGGGCAACTGGCCAAGTGTAAATTACACGGACTACGTGAACTACTTGGGACTCACTACAAGTTTTGTAACGGAGAGACAGATGAAGGCGAACAAAAGCCTCTCCTCACACAATTTTTTTGTGTCAGGATGGGTGAGGAATATTGTAGTGAAACAGACTCACAAACAAAGGAATATAATATTGGCCAGGGTAAGTAAATGTGACTTTATTTTCTTAGTAATTTTTTTTAGTACAGTTGAGCCAGAGAGAGTATGATCATAAAGACATGGTACTTGTACAGAAACTCATGATGAAATTGTCATCAAACACATAAGTCAGGGTATTAATGGACAAAAAAAATACCCTTCACTAAATGCTCTTCACATACTCGTGTGTATTTGTAGCTTGTAGGTTTTATGTCTGATCTGTACAGATTTGTGAGCCACTGTCTTTGATGTCTGCGAGTTAATTCTTCGACTTTTGGACCTTCACGCTGTTTAACAGTAGGTAAACTAAAAAACGAGACAACTGTGCACATAACTCCCATTTTTGTGCCTTCCTCAACAGTTACCGTCATGTTGTTGTCATAAAAAATGGTGGACACTAGTGAATCAGAGAGGATCATGGGAAAAGCATGACGTCAGTGCAAATGATCTAGCAAGGTTGGCCCTCCTTTTGACCTCCTTCCTCCTCTTCCCTAGATGGGCATGTGTGGGCGGAGCCAGTCCAGCTCACACAGACACAGCAGATTCTGAATGCAGCTCATATGATCCAATATTGAAATGGGCCAAATATTAAGTAAAAGCTGCATTTAGGGCCATAAACTTTGAATATAATTTTGGATGAACGAGACTTATGTGAAAGTGTTGAAAAGCTGTACAATATGACCCCCTTAAAAGTTTAAATTCAATGGTTACTATGGCACTATTTCACCGGTCTGGCCCACTCAAGATGAAACTAAGCTGTTTGTGGATCCTGAACTAAAAGGTATTTGAGACCCCTGAGCTTAGCAGTTACTATTTACTATATTATTTAATAGATTAGAGGTGTGTTTTTGATATGAAAAGATAATAACCATATAATACGGTCCCGATGACATGATTATGTTTTCACATGAAAATATTAAACTTTCGTTGCATTTTGTATGTTCACATGCACAACAACAGTGCTCGGAGCCACTCAAAATGCAACTTTTTGAAAGCGCTTAGACTCTGTTGTCATGTAAACGGGGGAAACACAACTTTCTGGAAAGGCCCACGCTCTGTCTCATATAGAAGGCAGAAATGCTGCTCCTGCATATGCCCACCACATTCGTGATGAATAATTGTTCTTCACACATGCAAGTAGATGGACAATAACAACAATTGCCTCCAGAGTGTCATGACAGCCAGTCCATATTCTCCTGGGAATTGGTACTTCCCAATTGGAAGGTTGCAGGTTCGATTCCCATATCCACCTGTATACATGCGAAAGTGTCCTTGGGCAAGAAACTGAACCACAAACTGCTCCCATTGGAGTGACAGCGCCTTACATGGATGCAGCCTCTATTGATATGTGAATTGTGAGTGAATGGGTGAATGTGATGAACTATGTAAAGTGCTTTGGGACTGCTCACGCTGCTGAAAGGTGCTATATAAGTGAAGTCCATATACCATTTTACCATTTATATTTAACTGTCACAGTAATAACAAACCAACTTGGTCATCTGTCCATAAGGATGTCCGTGTACTCCCATTGTTAATGTTTGTAAAGTATTGTTCTGTGCATACGTGTGTGGTATCATTATAAAAACAAACAACACCCACAAGTGGCCATACCTCTTTGCATTAGAGCCCCTCGGTCTCTTGAGTCCTTAAAGTGTAGACTCAAGACAAATATGTACTCGGTGGCTTTTAATACTAATTGAGCAGTGTAATAATGTGGCATTGTTTTTACCCTGTTTTTAACTCACCGATTGTTTTATTATTATTTTTAACTGTGATGCACTTTGGTCAACCTTGGCTATTGTGATAAATGTGCTATATAAATAAAGTTGGATTAGATGGGATACCTGAAAACTGCATTGTTCTCAGCATTTCTGCCGTTTATGTGTAAACATCGTTTTCAAAATGTTGCTATGTAGACACAAAACTTTTCCGAAACAAAAATACAAAACCATGTGTTTTCACTTGAAACTCCAGCTAAGACAGTCCGATTTTACTTTCCCATGAGACGAGGCTTTTTGACTTTTTTATTGAACCAATCAGAAAGTTCTCTATTTTTAAGACCTAACATTACCTTATCAGTAATAATGATAATGCAATTAATATGTTGTGCACTTTACATTTGTGAAAACCTCAAAGTGCCAATTCAATACAGCTTTTCGGTAGCTTACACAACACGGCCTAGATGCTAAACACATACAATCAGCTGTCAGCTCTGTTCACCTGCAGACTATCCATATTGAGTGGAAGGTGTGGGAGCACTGTAATTAGAGGAAATACTGCTAATAAGAGCCAGTGGATTTACAGTGGGAGGCAGGAACTTACTATATTTATAGAGTTAGACGTTTTCATTTGTGTCATACAATTATGTGGGGCGGTTCTCGATCGCCGGACCCCAAAGTGTCAATTAGTCACTCCCAGTGGACAGATTAATTCAATCAAAGCCTTTTATTAGTGCTTTTATGAGGGGTTTATAAAGCTCCATGTCTCACCATGGCCACACTTTGCTACACGTGATGGCTGACATGCAAGCTGACCTTTTCATCAGAAACATAAACGGCAGGCAAGTTTTGCCCTTGAAGTCCTCTCCTCCCCGCCTGCGTCCTGAGCTGCGGCGCTCACGGAGGCATGTGATTAGTGGTGACCAACAGCGATAACGACTGCCGCACGCCTGTCAAAATCAAGCTGCAGCTCAGCACTCTGGCCGTGTTGTCTTAATACGAGCTGAAGTGTGGTGTCAGGGTCTGGGGTCAATTTACCAATGCAGCAGTGCATTAAGTTGTTGCCTAAGCCAGCTCACCTCCACTGACAATTATTAATATGTGGCCCTAAGCAGAATATAGCTGTAACGTGTCACTAGAGACACCTTCAGAAGCGAGCCTTTTGAAAAGTACAGCAGCTTATGCACCGATGCATGCAAATACGTTGGATACCACAGAGCTGATGAATTATAAAGTAGGCTTAGTTTGCAATCTAATCACACACACACGTAGGTTAGTGTGAGGTGCATGCACTGCAACAATAACATCTAGATTGTTTTGGGCCATCCAATTTCCTACCGTTGCAGAAAAGAAGGAAGAATTCTGTTGAGTCATCTACAGTTGATCAAGACCATTTAGAAAGAGCCTGCCTCCAAACAGAGCGTTGCTTCCTTTCAAATGCACAGAAACAGTCCTTGATCAGTTCAGGGCGTATGGCCTGAATATGAATGCAATCAGAACACTTTGCATGGATCCCACTTTGAAGACCACTCAAAGCACATCAGCTATTATCTGCCAGCGCACCGTGTCTGTGGTCTGACCTCATCAACTGCACTGTCCCTCACAAAATGGCTGAGTTATGACTGGTGTAAGAGGGGAGCCGAGCCGCCTGCTTGTAAATGAGGGCGGTGTGAAACAGAGTCTCCATGCGTGTCACGAACAGCCCATCATTACTTTTACGGGGGTTGATTTGAGTCACAGCCTAACATATACGTAGGTTACGATGTCTCACACAATAGACACACAGTATGCAATCGTAAGAACAGATGTTTTCCAGAAATATAATACTGAAGCAACTGTGTGCAGGATAAATACAGAAGATGGAACTGACTGGAAACGAGAAAAGTCATCTTGCAGCGACGGCTAATTGTCATGCAGACGCTTCCACAAAAAAACAAAAACAATTTCTTAAGATTTTATAAGAATCCTTTTGGAAATCTTTGCAATTAATTCAATTATATGATGAAAAATCCCCCTGTTTGATGTGGACCAGAGTTCTCTTCAGGGACTTTCTGGTAAAGTCAGTTTCGTTTCGGGAAATGTGAACGCACCCAACTTGGTTCCGGATTTTTCAAACGGAATCTGGTCCCCTTCAAAACACCAGCTTCATTCCTCTTTCAAATGGACTTTTTAGTGGGCGGGGTGAGGGTTGAGAAGACGTGACAGACATTGCATTTTGGATGTGCAAATCTGAAAAAGACGCGGAAAAAAAAGCGGGAGTCCTGTATCATTTGTTTTCTCCTGGAAAATGGCTCGTGCACAGACACAGGGTTCCTTTACAAACAATCTTTCTAGCGGGTAGGGTGAGAGGACAGGGGAGAACATGACGTTTGCAAGGCATCCTGGGTTGTAAACAAACAGCGATCCCCGCAAATCAAAAGAAGCAGATGCAGAAAGAAAAAGTTGGAAAACATTCCAGACTTGGGGTATACGTGGAGTAGTGAGGAAGAAGTAAAGAGGAAGAAGTAGTGATAAAGGCGCTTATTGATATCTGGTATGAAGACTATATATCATGGTTGTTTGTGGCTACCCATTAGCCACGGGTTAACTAGCCTAGCCACCATGGACTAAAGCAGCGGGATTTCCGGTTTTCATCCAGACCAATCAATGAGCCATGTTTCTTTTTTTGTGTCACCCGACAGCACCCCCAAACCGGCAGCTGTTGTAATTGTGTGATGGTTTGGTCCGGTCTCAAAACTGAATGTGAACGCCACCTGAACCAAATGAAGGTGTGTCAATTCTTGCTTTGCGTGAAACTGACTGGCATGAGTGGCTTCATTCTGAAGAAATTGTAAAATACTTTGTAAGATATTTTATCTCTATATTCTGCATGTTTCACAACTGTGACAGGCTATGGAAATCAGACTTGAGATAGTTAAGCAGTTAACCATTTCTGGCCAATCACAATGGACTCCTGTCCTCTGAGGCGGGCTCCAGTTTCCCATGCTGCAGTGGGTCCTTGTTTACATATCAACACCTATTCTCTCTGAGGCCCTGTTTACACGACAACGTTTCACGTAACAACACCTAATCCGCTAAAAAAAAGGAGTGTGTTTACACTGCAGCAGCGGACACAGAGACAACAATGTAGTTAGTATGCCGGGCCACTGGAGGGCGCTGTTGCTTGATTTTGTTATCAAACGACACAGACGTGTGGGCAGAGAACAAAACACACCTAAACGTGAAGAAAATGGAGAGAACCCGACATCCACATGGACTGATGAAACATCGGATGCTATCAGGGGAGAGTCTCAACTATTAAACTACTGATCTGGACGATAAAACTAGAATATGGACCGCGGGTCGTACCACTACACGGCCGCCATGTTTGCAAGAGGGAGGGGGAGAGATGTGCATGCGCAGTAACAGGCTCTGTAGCCTCCATCAGTCTCTGCAGGAGGGATTTGCGCCGTGAAAGAATCTTTCCACCTTGGGAGCCGGATTAAAAACTTTGCGGATACAGTGCATCCGCACACTGGTGACGTGTAAACGGACGCCCCAAAAGTGAAGAAAGTTTTGCGGATAAACTCGAATTCATTGTTGTGTAAACGGGGCCTCAGTATCACTGTGCTCACAAAATTATGGCAAAACTCACAGAAGAATGCAAAGCTGTTGTCTCTAACAGTGAACCTAAAATGGCAGACCACATCAAGTTAAAATACTTTGACAACTTCTATAAAAAGAAATGAGATGACACCCTTTGTGGGGTTACTGTGACTCACAACATGTTGTTTGATGCTCTGAAATGGTGAACGGACAACTCGTCCATGGACAACTCGTCAAAACTGCAACCCCGGACAACTCATCCACTTGATTCTGAACAACTCTTCCACAATAATTTTTTTCAGCATTATTGGATTGGATTTCAATGTATATTTAACACATTTGGAAAGATTATTAATTATATTTGACACAAAACATAAGATATTAAAGTGCTTTTGACACCATATTCCATGTTGATTTGAATATTTTTGCTGTCACAAATAACATCCATCGGATGCCCGCTGGAATTTACGTTTTCGAATTATGCACTGTTGACAAGCTAAACCTCTCCGGGAGGGGGGCTCATGTCATGGCGGCAGAGTGAGCAGAAGCTTTTCTGTAGCTCTTCGCCACTCGGTGGCAATCAATGGTTTATCCTGATTATGCCTTGACGACAGGCTTTTCTAGGAGCAAACGTTGTAGGCTATGTCACTGGAAAACTTCTGACTGGAGTCATTTGACAGTATTGGGAGAACCAAGAGGAAATAAAGACAAAAAAGGCACGCAGTCCGGCGACGGAGGAGACAAACAAGATGGCGACCAGCCGGAGCCGAACACCTGGGATGGCCTCAATCCAGCTCATCAAGGTGATTGATGAAAAAGTCAGTCCCCTAACAGAGACTGTCAACAAGCTCGCTGAGGGACTTCAGTCCACGTTGAGCTGCCTAGAAGTTGCCGAGGCTCGGCTGTTAACCCTGGAGAGCGCCGCTGCAACATACAAGCCGAGGATCTCGTCCCTGGAAAAGCAGGTTAGCGCCCTGACAGAGACATGGCCGAGAACTACAACATTCGGCTAGTCGGTCTGGTGGATGGCACAGAGACGGATGACCTGGTGGAGTTTTTTGAGACTTGGCTGCCCCGTGTCCTTAAAATGGAAACTAAAGCCAGATCAAGTTGGAAAGAGCGTATTGGACCGTCGCACCGACTTCGGACCCAAATAGGAGACCCAGACCTGTGTTGCTACATTTCCACGCTTTCAGAGACAAGCAGAGGGTGATGGAAGCTTCCTGATGACTCGGCCAGGATGGAGGATCTCATTCTTCAGCGACTTCTCCGCAGCAGTGACGAAAAGGCACAGAGCAAAGAACACAGTGAAGCAGCAGCTGTGGGAGCGGGGAATACCTTACGTCATGCTGTTCCCATCCACTCTGCAGGTAACCCACGGAGGCTCCAAGAAAAGGTTTTCTGACCCCAAGCAGGCTCAAGCTTTCACTGACTCCGTACCTAAATGACTGCTGCTGCGCTGAGTCTTCACAGAGGATGACTGTGATGGTATGACTATGATTCAAACAGTTTCCTGGCTGGATTTAGCTCCTAAAACTCAGCTTACTAATGATTATTTTAATTGTCTAACGTTTATTGCTTGTCTGTCGCCAGGTGGCGAAGTGGCTCTCTTCTCTCCCTCTTTTTCTCTCTCTCTTCTTTTCTTCTTCTTTCGATAGCATCGTTCTTTTTCTGATAGAAAAAGGAGCATTTTGCCATTTTGAACACTTTCTTTATCGCACAACCAGTCTGTTCTCTGGTATGTGGTTGAAAAGTGTTGGTATTGTGAATAGCCACTGTTTAATTGGGGATTGGCCCTTAAGGTTTTTGTGTTATTGGCTGCTGTTGCGCTTGTTTTATGTGGTATTTTTGTTTGGCTCAAAATATGACAGTGCATATAAAAAGAAAATAATCACTCAACTTGGTGTCGGCTCAACTGTTCTCATCCATTTGTATACAATGATTCCTAAAGATGGGTCATTTTGGTAACATTCATTCTCTTGACTGGTTTGGACTGGGAGCTGTGGACTGTATCTATCTATCCCTCTGTATGTATCTATTCCTCGCTTTAATTTATTCAGCATTTATATATCATGTCTAATCTTAATAATCTTAAGATCTGCTCCTGTGGTCTTCAAAAAGCCGCCAAGAGGATAGCCATATTATCCCTTTTGGAAATGGAGGTCATATCCATTGCTCTCCTACAAGAAACACACTTGGAGGACCAGGATGTCATGAAACTGCAGAGAGATTAGGTGGGGCAGATATTTTCTGCAACATATTTCTCTTTTCGTAGGGGCGTAACCATTCTGGTTAATAGGAAGCTAGCATTTAGATGTCTCAAATGTGTTAGGGATAGTCAGGGTCGTAATGTAATTATTAAAGGAATACTTCATGGTAAAGGTGTGACATTAACTCCCCTGATTTTTTGCCCAAAAGTTTTTGCAGAATTCACAGAACTGATGTCTCAGGACTCCATGATAGGGGGTGATTTTAACTGTCACCTTTATCCCTCCAGGCTCTTACCCTCCTTCAAGACAAGCAAGGGTTCTCACCTCTGTTTGTCATGATACTGGCTTCTTAGATGTGTGGAGGTCACTTCATTCCTCAGACGTGGGCTTTACGTTTTTCTGCTCCCCATAAAAGTTACACAAGAATAGAATATTTCTTTATTCCCTCATTGAGTATGTCTAATGTTCAATCATGCACTATAGGCAATATAATTCTGTCAGACCACGCACCCCTCTATCTTACTTATTCACTCTCAGAAGTTCAGGTTATGTCAAAGTATTGGAAATTTCAACCCTTTCTCCTTAAGATGACAAATTTCTCTCTTATTGTCTCTCAGAATTTAGAATATTATATTCTATTAATTCATCGTCTACAGACAATCCCTCTGTTCTGTGGGAGACTTGCAAATCATATTCCCGTGGATTCGTCATATCATTTGCTGTATTTAAAAAACGTCGTAAAAATGAACAGTACAAGCTTTTGGAGTGCAAATTGGCAGATTTGGAGAAACAACATGTCTCATGTCCAGGCCCAGAGGTACTTAAAGAGACTTTTAATACTCAAACTGCACTTAATATCCTTCTCATTCAGGACTCTGAATGTTCTCTTAAATTTTCAAGACAGAAATTGTATGAGTGGTGAGATAAACCAGGTAAATACGTCGCCAATCTTGTGAAGAAAAGAGCCGACTCCCAAACTATTGTTTCTGTATTAGACTCCAATGGTGCTAGATCATTTGATACTAAATGTATTAATAACCAGTTTGTGCTATTTTATTCTAATTTATATCAATCGAATCAACCCGATAATGCCCACACCCTTATGCAGCACTTTTTTGCTGATCTGAATCTTCCTAAAACCACAGGAGAACAACGTTTGCAGCTTGATGGCCCTATCACCAGAGAAGAAGCATTGTATGCTCTGAAAAACATGCCAACAGGAAAGGCTGCTGGGCCTGATGGATTTGGGTGTGAGTTTTACAAAGAATTCAGCAATATTCTATTAGACCCAATATTATCTATGCTCAATCACTCCTTTGACCATGGGATTCTTCCCCAATCACTTAGAGAAGACTTGTGTTCATCCTATCACCCGATCGCATTGCTCAACTCTGACCTGAAGTTGCTCTCTAAGATATTAGCTCTGCGCTTGGAGAAGATCTTACCTTGTATTATTGGAGCAGATCAAACAGGCTTCATTAAGGGTAGGAACTCAGCAGATAATATGAGAAAACGCCTTAACATTATCCAACTAACCCAAAGCAGCAGTGACCCAGCCATTATACTCTCTCGTGATGCTGAGAAGGCATTTGACCGCGTTGAGTGGCGGTACTTGTTCCATGCTTTTTAGGTTAGGGGCCAATTTTGTCAGGTGGGTCAGGATCCTTTACAACTCACCAACGCCGACGATCCTGACCAATGGGCTGACGTCTAACAACTTCCCCCTCCACCATGGCAACCGACAGGGTGAACCACTCAGCCCTTTGCTTTTTGATATTGCTATTGAGCCACAAGCACAGGCAATAAGGCAAAATGCATTAATATCCAGTATCTTTGTTGGTGATAGGGAGAATAAAATTACTATATATGCAGATGACATATTAATTCACTTGTCCAACCCTAAAATTTCTATCCCCTGCTTGATCAAGGTGATTGCATCTTTTGGAGTTTTTTCAGGATACAAAATTTACTTGGAAAAGTCTGAAGCCATGTCCCTGGGCTCTTTAACATGTACTTCCAGTATAGTGACATCCTTTCCATTTCGCTGGTCTCCTGTAGGTTTTGTCTACCTGGGAATTAGGATTATACCTGTATTGGATGATTTGTTTAAGTCCAATTTTCCTCCCCTGTAGAATACTATAAAGGCGGATCGAGTATGTTGGGCCCCTCTTCCCCTTTCTTGTTTAGGTAGGGTTGCCCTGATTAAAATGAACATCCTACCCAGACTATTATACACTTGGCAAATGATTCCTATTTGACTCTCAAATAAGGTTGCCAAGGTGCTTAAAGGCTGGCTGAGCTCCTTTATTTGGAGCAAAAGGAAGCCCCGTCTAAAGATGACAAAACTTCAAATGGCAGGTGCGGATGGTGGCCTAGATGTGCCAAATCTGAGACTCTATCAGCTGGCTTCACACCTGCAAGTGATTTCAAACTGGCTTAGGAGTGATACCAACTCGACATGGCTCGACATCGAATCGTCCCTCTCTTAGTGTCCCCTGCTGAATTTGTTGTTCCTGAAGAATCCTGTCTCTATTAACGACTTTTGCACCAATCCTGTCACTTTAAGTACAATTAGAGCGTGGAGGCTTGTTTGTGCTCTTGAAGGCCATGCTCAGTTAACATCCCCTCTCTCCAATATCAAATAATTCGGACTTCCTGCCAGGTTGTTATGACCAGGGCTTTGGAGTCTGGAGAAGGTATGGGCTGATAAAACTAGGTGATTTGTTCAGAGGCGAAACACTGTCCTGTGTGGTCCTACAACTGGAACAACAATTCAACCTGTGCTGCAAGGGCTATTTATTCAGATACCTACAGATTCAGGATTTTATAATTAAAAACACCACATTAAAACCTAATAACACAACTTTGCATGTTGAAAAAACACTTTCTCTCTCCATAGATAGGAAGCCTGTCACAATTTTCAACAGAGTCCTCAACTTAAACTCACCTCTGACATCACAGCCCACAAAGCAAGCATGGGCAAGGGATTTAAACATCACCATCTGGGATTTAGAGTGGCAGAAGGTATTGTCCAATGCTACAAATATATCTGTGAGCAATCAGACCAAGTCAATACAGCTCAGAATTGGTTGCATCATTTTCATATAACACCTGCCATTAAGAACACAATGGACCCCAATGTTTCGCCACTCTGGAAATGTAAATTTGAGACGGGTAATTACGTTCACTGCATGTGGTCTTGTGTTAAATTGCAGTGATACTGGTCCAGCATTGTAAATGTATTGTCCTCTATTTTCAACGTCCCAATTCAGCTAGACCCTAATAGGGCTTTTCCTCCAAAAAGAACCAGGAGCTAGCTCAGGGCCAGTGCCAGGGCCAGTTCTTAAATGTGCACCACCAAAGAACCGGTTCTTTTTCCACCATTAGCGGAGCCAAGTGAGAGCTACGTCATTGCGTCACTCGTGAAATGTCACTGATTTCACCAATTTTGCGCTGACAGCGCTCATCCAGGTACAAGGGGAGACGGACCGTATTCATCGGTTTAGTCCGGGTCGCTCCATCTAGTTTGGCCTGAACCTCAGATGCACTATAGAGAAAGAAGACATTACGTCTCTTCTTGTCTCTATTGGTGTTTTTTCACGTCCGTCTTGTTTTAGTCTGGAGCCCCGGAGTGGAGATTGAGGGGAAAAAAATAACACGTGTATGAGTTTGGGGCTTATTTTTCAACATTTCAGCATTACATTGTGAATTTCTGCTCCTTTAACTTTATTTCTGGATGTGTCTGCATCAAATGCTTCAACATTGGAGAAGAATGGAGGTGTAGAATGATAGAACGCAGCTCTAAAACTGTTTCCAATGGCAACCTCTGTAAACACTCTGATTAAAGTTCTTTCACATGAAGTGCCGTTAAAAGGCTCATTTTATGCCTATAAAATCCAAGCTTTCATTGACAGTAGTATGTAGTTTGTGTTTTAGTTGCTGATGGACCAAAAGTATTTATTCTAAAGAAGTTCTGTGGGTTAGAAAATAATATTGGAGCGTCTTGGAGCGTCTCGGAGCGGGGCAGCCTCATACTGCATTGCGCAGCGGCTGCAGCGCCTTAGCCTGCGGTCAGAACGCGAAACAAGACCTGGACGTGACGTTAGTTATAATAATGTTACCATGAAAAGCGTGAAAAATAAATGACAATGGAAAACTGCTTCTAAATTAAATCCGACGTAGCTGACTGACAGCGGAGGAGCGCAGCAGCGCTCTTGAGAGCCACGGCTTCGCGAACGCGAATTAAATAATCCCGTTCCCTCATATTATTAACTTCAGGGAGCGACTTATTATATCGTTCCCACACATATTTAAAATTTTTTCTCTATAACCACTCTGGGGCTCCGTGTTCGCTGTAGCTTTCAGAAAGCCGGTACAGTCTCGCTTCCGCCTTTTAGGTAGCGATAACTCCGCCCCCACCCGATGATGCGTCGGGTCCCAGTCTTGCTCCTCTTTGGCCCAGCAACGAAGTGGGGCCAGCGTAGCACCAGTTTAGCCCCCGTTTGGCCGGGGCTTTGGCAGTGGAAAGACAAAGAACTGGTGCTAAGGCTGGCCGTGGCTCCGAACTAGCACCTGGTTCTTTCCAGTGGAAAAGCCCCCTAAGTACCTCTTACTTGATATCACAGACAATGGTATCACCAACAGAGATCATAAGAGGCTTTACATCATCCTGACCTTTGCCGCTAAGAAAAATATCTTATCCGTTTGGATTGATGCAACTGCTCCAACTATAAAGTCATAGCACAGTATAGTCAGAGACTGCATTCCAAGTGAACTTATTACTTGTATGTCTCACTCAAGGTTGGATATATTCTATCGAGTGGCGCTAGGGGGAGGTGATGAAGGCCGGGGGTGTAGCTCAGGAAGTCACGGTGCAGGCTATTTGGACTATCGGAGTAAACCAGAGTATCGGAGAAAACCCGGACAGACACACAGAGGACATACACGTTCCACACAGAAAGGCTCCTGCCGGGATTTGCACCGGGACCTTTTCTTCTTCTTTTTTTTAACTTGGACATTCTGGCTGTGAGGCGAGAGGCTGTGGACTCCCTGTGGTGGACATGGAGAATGGAACATGTATTATCACATCAGAGTCTTTATTCTGTTGTCTCTCACTGGAACTGATATGGACACAATTACGCCTTGACGATCATTGTTGGCGTCTTGTCTTCCGATTATCTGAATCTGTGTTGTAGCTGCTTGGTTGATTGTCAACATAAACCCCAAATCTGTAAGGTCTGACTTTCAACGCTCCTGCGAACACTCTCTCATACTCTTCTTCTACTGCTGAACACTGTGAAATGTCAGAAAATATTTCTGTTTCTTTACTTTTTTGTGCATCTGCTGCTGTGTTGAGCCTCGCTGCTGGAGCCTCGTACTGCTCCTACATCACCGCAAGATGGAGGAGGCTGAGAAAGCTCGATGGGCCGAGATCGAGAATCACCACTTAATTTCACTTGTTTTTTATAGTTTTTACTTGCGGATGAAGGCAGTATGACAAAACCGTTTTAAGCGCTCATTTATATGATCAGGTCCTGGCAGAATGTTAAAGGTTTTCTGTGACCTTCCCTTTTAACTCGTAAAGCTAAACACCAGAAATAACAAGAACCACAAATGCAATGCTGCTATAAACCTCACAAAACACACAACGTGTCAAACCTATCTTTATGCATTGAAAGAATGATTAAACCACTAAATCACACATTTGTGACCCCGACTTCCTTTGAATGAAAGAAACACTCGATCACTACTAATTACAAGCACGGAGAAGAATGTATTTATTTATTTTTCTTCTTACAGTTGGTGAAGTGTTCATACCAGACAGAGCTTCATTTTTTTTGGGGGGCATCCTGAGCAGCTTGTACCTGCCTCAGAAAGTTCACATTTGACGCGGAGTGTCAAGTTCGGAATATTTTTACATTTAATTCTCCGATAAAGAAAAAAAAAGCCCAAACATAACCTTGTAGAGCCGGTCTGAATGTTGCAGGCTCAGATATTCTTGTTAAGTACTCGCCTGGAAAACATCCCATTAAAACCATATGAGTCCTTGCTCCACTTTAATGAACTACCTGTCGCATGCTTTTAGGCTACTTAACTTGTACCAGCTCAGATTGGAGATCACTGGAGGAGCATTTGTCATTACAATGAGGCGGTTTGGTGGAAATTCAGTTTCGCCTCACAATAGTTGAGTTTTCAGTTTTTTGCAAAACTAATTTGGTTATTAAACAGGGATTTATCAAAGAGACTCTTTGCAGCTCTCGATGTCTCAAAGTGTTTAATAGTTGATTTCGCTGTATGAGGTCCCACAGTGCGACCAAGACGATGTCAATAACACAAAAGTCTGCACACATGAACGCTCAACATCACAATCCTACCACCAGCAGATGTGAGTGGCTCTGAATATCTTCTGAACCTCAAACTGTGAGAGGTCAACGCTAATTGTCTCTCCAATCATAAATTTCTCAAACTACGGCCTAAATGTAGAGTCCTGTCCTCTTTGTTGATCTCTGTATTGCTTGTTATTGTCCCTGTTCAATTAAAATTAGATGTTGTTTTGCGGAAAAACTCCTGGTGAGATATTATGGGCTTTTGATTCATGTTGTAATTTAGATCGCAACCAAAAGGAGAGCCATTAGCAGGAGTTTTAAAAGGCAAAAAAAGAGATGGATGGAAATGGAACTGGTTGAACTGCATGAGAAAAAGCAGCAATTAAAAAGAAAATCATATCTTGGTTTGGTATTCCTGCATTTTGATAGCTGATAACAATCTTAAACAAAAGATGGATTAACATTAGGAAATGTGAGTCATGTGGTAAATGCTGCACCAGAAAGTCACAAGTTTTAAATGTCAATTTCCGGCATGGGAAAAACTGAAATATTGTCATTACTAATTTAACAGGACACCGGCCCTATATATATGAGAACAATACTTGATTTCTACATTTTTAACTCGCGTTCTTATATTTTGATGGTGCAGCACAGCATCCTGTCAGAGCCCCACCTCATCCCTCAGCGGCTCCGAGTGTTTCAGGGAGACAGCAGCAGTGGACAGCGGGGTTTTTAAATGACAGGACTTCTTTTGAAGGAGGTAAAACGGTCTGCAGGGAACGCTGCCACAAATATGGCTAATTTATAACATCATATTCTTCGTTTACATTCATATTTAGGAACAAAATCTGTTGAATGAAGTCGTCTTAATCCTGAGACGGTCATTGGTCCTTAATTTAACTGCTAATTTGGTCAGTGTTCCTGAGTATCATCAACACTGGACAAAATAGTTTGTCATCTTATTTCAGTACAACACAGAAGAAAAGGCTGAAAGACTGTTTTTATTTTAGAGTAATGTCAGTAATGTTACACTACACAAGGAGAACACCTAGTCACTCCAACATCTATCAACATGAATGACTTTAAATAAGATATTATGTGTAAAATGTCTTATCAGGAGAATGATAGAGCATAGAGAAGTGAAGCAGGTGAAGCACTGGGAGGTGGAGAGACTGAGGAAACTGAGTTCAGGAGGTAGCTCAAATGGTTATACTGCAAATTACTACAATCTTAACATGCAGTCAATTTTAATGAAACATTCTGGTGCAAAATACAATGAAATGTAAAAAAACAAAAAACTTGTATAAATCCTATACAACCACCTTGCTTTGTGGGTTTGCGGGACCAGATTGGAGCCTCTTGCGGGTCGGTTTTGGCCCACAGGCCTTATGTTCTCTGGTGTTAAATGAAAGTGGAACTAACGGAGAGCAGTAACAGTGCAGCAGAATGCTGCGGGGAAGCAGCGATTATTCAGATGGACACCCAGTGAACTCACGCAGGAGCACACCCAAAATGTGTGGTGAACTTCCTGGGAACTTTTCTTCTGGGCGTAGGCCTCCCCCCGACAGTGTCAATTTGGTTTTGACATCTATTTCCAAGCGAAATCAGACGTTGCATGTTTGATGAATTTATGTGCGTGAGTTGTTCCGCCGTAATGAGTCTAAAAATCTTCAGTCGTTCTTATATCAAGGACACCGTGACTCCCTAGCAAGAGACTCTTGCAGGTGTTTCACTTAACTGGTACAGATGTCTTGATGACTCCCTAGTTCAGGCATTTTTGTTGTCCGCTCGTTAAGGTGTGTCAACAGGTAAATATTTGTCCATACACAGTGACGTGTCCACCCAGCACAGGGTGTCGCTCTTACCGGGTCCGCTCCTCAGAGGTTCTACTGTACTGCCTCCGCTCTGCCTCTGCCTCACTCTGTTCAACTGGCTCTGCAGGTTGAGTTTGTTTTTTTTACTTTATTTCAGGCAACATCCACACAAGCCAAAATAATTTTTTTTCTCCCCGGGGTTGCCCAAAAAAATACGGCCACACGTCACTATGAACACGGCTCAACACGAGGCTTCACGACATGTAGTACATATGCCAGGCCTTTAGGGGCACTGTGACTCACCAAACACACCAAAAATGCAGAAGAAGAGATGGAGCCCCGCCCCTCCTGCTACTAGCGTCAGTAGCTTCTGCAGCTTGACCGAAGCTTGTGGTCCGTGATTGTCGTGATTGTTTGATGACATTGTGGACCGCGGTGGGGGGGAGAGGGGAGCGATTACTCATCCTTTTCCCATAGATGATCGTCTTTGCCGGGGTTTCAGAATTTCCCCACTCTGGGACCTGTGTTCAAAAAACATGTTTTCATGCTTCTAAAACGCCGCCTGGTGTGGATGATGGGCCAAAAAATGTTTGTTTAGGTGAACCGGCGTTCTTGTGTGGACGGCCCCTCAATCAGCCAGCATTGACAAAGATCCGAAAGGGAAGTAAACGTCTCTCCAACATGGCGAGTGACGCATATATTTCACAACACAACTAATCAATAATGAAATTCGTTGGCAACACTTTTAATATTTGAATTTTATCGATTCGTTATTACAGCCCTATTCTGCATATTTATATGGTGAGATGCTCCATCATGGCCAATGAGGGATTTTCCCCCCCAGTTTAGTTATAAAATGGTTCACATTTATGCTGCACATTAGACCTGCATCTCTGAAGACATTCTGTATGTTCAGGAGCAGGAAGGAGACAGGAGAAGGAGAGGACAGCACAGGGCTGGAGGGAAAGTCTTAAATTAAAGTAGGAAAATATTTCACTGTACAGGTTAAGTTATGCTGTAAACAGAGTTAACATTGTATGAGCCTATAAACTGCATCTAAATATCAGTTGTTAAAAGTATTTATTCTGTATGACAAAAACACAGATGTTTTTTTTTTTAGCTTTTGTAAGTCAAATGCTGTTACTGTACATTAATATGTGTAATGTTGTCTATTGTAAATGCATGAATGACATGCAGGGACATGAAGGGCTGGAGGCAGTGAATGACAGTGAGGGAGGAACAGGAGCAGAGCAACAGGTAAGAGAGAATAACGTATAACAGCAGATGTTTTATAAATGTTCAGTAAAAAGTAAAAATTTGAGTTGCTTTCTCGGAGTAAGTTCAAACTTATTGAACTTTAGAGGAAAACACATTTAGTCTCTTTGGCTCAAACCAGTGTTTTTCAACCTTTTGTGTGTCTCGGTTCATGTTCGACACTGAAGAAGTCCTCTGACATGCAGATTATTGAATTCAAAGTTGTAAAGTGTATGAGCACACTGAGGGTCAGTGAGGCACTAAACTTGTCTATTTGATGTGAGAGGTATCACTTTTATTTAGTGAACCATATGTTATTGGAAAAGAACAAATCTTGTTTATATATTATACTTTACTGTCGTTGGCCAAATTTGCTGTATTGAGTTTCCATCTGAGTTGGTCTATTATTCTATCTATTGTTCTACTTATTTTTTAGTAAAAGGCAGAACATTAATAAGTATAATTATATAATATTAAAACTCAGCATTTTGGCATTTTAATCATCTGATATTCAAAAGTGAATAACTTTTGTCACATTATTAGTCTTGTTATTTTCATGTCATAAAGTTGTTACTGAAAGAACCAGTTCAATTGCCAGACAACTTCAGTAAATACATTTTTTACCACAATCAAATGGATTTTCACCAATATAAACATATTAAAACGTGCACCTGTGTGTGCTACTAAATTTGTCTTTGTTCTACTGAAATATTTAGCTTGCTCGTCAGTGTACAGTCCTGTGATGACAGAATCATTATGCTTTAAGTCTCAAACCATTTTGTTGTGGAGAAAGAGGGAGAAACAGTTTTTCTGAGTGGTTTGCGATGTAGTTAATATTTGACATTTTGACATATTGACTTAAACTATTCTATATCTGTCAGGTTTCCAACATGTGTCCCCCACAATGCTAAACTCATTCCTACTGTATGAGACCGGCCCACTTTAGATCACCACCTATTAAATTTATGTAATTATAATCTTACATGTGAAGTCTTTAGCGCTATTCTGTAAAGCCATTCAGTGTATTTTTCAAAAATATTTCCAATTCATTGCAAGTAGGGGTTGCTTCATAATTAAAATTTAGATCAACACAAGTGCACCATTATACGATACATCTTTTTTTTTTTTTTTTTTTTTTAATTTATATTTCAAATAAGTGTTTACAGATCTCCAAATCTTAAAAATGAAACAAAAACATAAAATATTAGCTTATTATAGAATTAAAAAATTAACATTTCTTATAACACTATCATGTGTTTTTCAAAGGACCATGACCGACCCTAAAACATGACTAAACCCTGAGCAGTGCACTGGTCTCTGTCACTTTGTTTATGACAATATCATTGTCCAAAGACATGAGGATTCCTTCCTCAGTGCCCATGAGCATGAATGCCTCAAGTTTCTTCTGGTCAAAGTGCTCCTGAGTCTGTTTTTAATGAAATGTACTGTTGAGAAACTTCTCATATATTGGAAGTACTGCTTGATTGTTCACATACTGTTCCAACAGCTCAGCTGTTCCTTCCATAGTGACAGGATCAATCCCCTCATCACCACTGGCTCTGCTTCTCACACTAAATCACTTTTTAAAAAGATCTAACTTCTCAGCACAAATTTTCCCTTTTCACAAAGTTCACTTCAGTTTCATTAATGTAGAGCTGAATCATCTAGAATCTCAGGACATTTCTCATATGGAGCAGGTCTCCATCCTACTGATTATTATATTGAATATAATAATCTGATCTATCCTGTGATCAGTCCGACCTGCTTGGTGCTGCTGGATCTGGTTTCCCAGTTATGTGGTGTTGCATCATACTATTATTCAAATGATATAATTTTATGTTATAATCCACAGAATTCATCGACTTGATAATTAAATTGAACAGTGGTTTGTAGCAAAGTTAAACATATTACCTGTTCCCTCAGCATTTGTTGTTTCTAACCGTGAGGCTGGATTTAATGAACAAGTTGACAATCTTAGCACATTTTGTTCCATCTGTTTCCAGAACTTTCCTCTTTTTAATTCTAGCCTTCTCTGCTCTTTCAAACGCCACTGACCAAGTGAATGGACGTGTTACATCATCAGGGTCTGCCAGTGGTAAACTTTAAATAAAGTTTATTTTAAAAAAATGAAGCTGCTAGTGGAGGAAGGTGGAGGTGGCCCGGGAAAGGCGGAAAGAGTGTGTGATCAACCCAGTGAGTAGAAAAAAAAAACACCGGTCGAACCAAAAAAATTTTTTTTAAAAAGTGACGGCCCAAACATCAGACTGGCCCACTGGGAATTGTTCCGGTCCTCCCGATTAGCCACTCCGGGCCTGCTGAAAACCGTATTTCTGAAGACCGTTTCTGAGCCGGTGCACAGTGCGCCCCTGTTGAGCTCTGGGCAGCTGCCCACTTCGCCCACAGAAAAATCAGCCACTGCTTATGTTTTTGTGTCAGGTACACTTAATGTCTTACGTTTTTGTGTCAAATATACTTAATAATCCTTCCAAATGTGTGAAATATACTTTGAAATCCAATCTTTCAAATCAATAATGCTGTTGTGGATGAGTTTTCCAGAATTACATGAAATAGTTGTCCGGGGTTGCAGTTTTGTGGACGAGTTGTCCGTTCACCAGTCAGAATATTCTCATTTCCCAGTTACTCAGGAACCATAACTTAAGAGCAATCAAACAGCCTCAGGGTTCTTACGGCAACTAGTCAGAAATGGCAGAAAAGTACATTTTCCACCCACCGAACCACAGGGGATCATGTTTGCACCAAATTACCACAGCTGCCATGGCTTAATCCTATTCAGTATTGACCTGTATGTTCGGCGTTTCCGCCCACTCGCTTATTGCCTCCAGCCAAGATTGTGTGAGATGACCCGGCATGTCATGTGACCCCATCTAGGGCACCACCTGTGAGTTCCCTCAGAGGGCTCTGCGGCTGATAAATTAGTCTGAGGTGACGAGCAGCTGATGGAGTGGCTGGCAAAGGTCACGACGCTTGGGGAAGCTCCATTCTGCTCTCTCATTTCAATTTAGACCAACACCGTCTCTTGCAAATGCTTGATAACCTCAGCCAGATCCATCATTTAGTCGGGATTCTACATTTTCTATTAGGCGGTTCAGATGCAACCTGTTGGCTGAAGCGCAGGGAGTTTGAAATAACAGGAAGGCATCTAATTCAGTGCAGTGTGCGGAAGCCAAATTGGGTTGCACGCTGTTTGCACTTAGGTGTAGCGAGTAAATAACAAGGCCCCATAGTGCGTTTAGCAGCAATATAGACACTGCAGAGTGGTTTGTGTATTTCTGTGAGTTGATGCATCTTCACTTGCAGGCACCCATCTTGTTTTATCACCGCTTCACACGCCAGCGTTCAGCCTTCTTTAGGATTGCTTTCAGGATGATAGAGCTTCTAATTTCTGAGAAAATAGCTCCTCAGTACTGAAAAGAGGATTTTAATAGATGCGGACAGGCTTTGTTCTTTTTTTTTTTTTTCAATTTAAATACACAAAGATGTTTCATCAGCTTTACACCTTGTGATATTTGCAGATTGCCTCTTTGCTGTAATCTCCCTCGCTTGTGCTGTATGTTTCTGTCGATGGATATATGTGTGAGCATATGCATGCATGACACACACACACACATACAAGCACGCACGCACGCACACACATGCACGCACGCACACACGCACACACATACACACACACACACACACACACACACACACACACACACACACACACACACACACATGCACACTCAGGGAGAGTGAGAATAAAGAGAAGGGGAGCAGAATATGTATGGAAGTGCACACACCTTTCAGCCCGTCTAGACACAACAGACGATTGACCTGAACGCCGGCTTCACCTGCCCATGCTCGCAGCTGAAGATGATCTTGATAAAATGTCATCTTTGAAATGGCCATCTGGCAAGCACAGGGGACCCCGTGGCCCGTTTCCCCCACCACCCCACCCCCCAACGATCTAAGAAGGCAGGTGTGAATACTTTGAAAATAATGCCCTTTACCAACTCCTGCAGTTAAAATTTGCATCACAGAGAACAACTGCAAAATGTCAGTGATCAATCAATTCAAATAATCATGGCTGCAGAATATAAAGCACAGCATATCCATGGTGTTGATAGAAAAAAGAATGAAATGACCTCTCGTGCCAGAGAAAAATAAATAGAAAGAGCTAAAACTCATTCGCTTCAGTGAGTCAGTTTGAGGAAGAAAAAAAAGTGAGGGGCAATTCATCCATGGAAATTAAACATATCCCTGAGGTAACAATATCTAAATATGCAGGGAAAATTGTTTCTTTTTTATTTGTGGGGTTTTTTAGCATCACAAGTGGAACAACATGTAGTTCGGGGAGGCTGCTCTATTTTCATTTGTCTGCATTTAAAAATAAAATCCAACTCGGGGCATTTGAACATTATTCACAGGATTTACAAAAGCACCATAAGCTATACATGATAACAGTATGGAGCTGTTGAACAAAGCTATTTTACAACGGCCTATTGAATTCTGCCCGAGTAAAGATCCTCAGGTCATTAGGGAACCCCGCGTGTGGCTGGCTGCGCATTCCAAAGCTAGACGAGTACGACTGTTTGGCTGTTTTTTACTTCATTAATGCACATGAACTGCTACCAGGCACCCTCATCAATGCTAATGAGCATATTAGTTTGCACTGAGGCCAGACACTGTCTTTTGATCAAGTTAATATTGGTCGAAGACACAGGGAACCCGGTACCAAAAGGACAGAGGGAAGAGGAAGATGTTCAATATACTGTTCTTTTTTTTTTAAGTCAAAGGTTCTTCCCCAATCGCTTCACAACATAACAAGACCGGGTGAATTTAATACCACGCAGCTCCCATGGCTTTCTTTTAGCTCAAAAAGCCACATTTCAATCATTTTATACAGTGAGAGAAATAAACAACGAACTGTTTTTTGTTTTATATGCCCTTTGGTGAAAAACATAAATGGTCTGCTGTGTTTAATGGTGCCACAGTTCATTAGCATGTGATTTTGATCTGAGCTTTCGCAGTCAATTCCCAATGCTGATGAGTAATATTTGTGCCTTATGGCTTGAAGTGATTTCCAAAATGTATTCTTTGAGAATGACACACATATCATCTAAACAGTCGTCCAGTGAAGAAATGCTCAGTGCCAACAAATGCATTTTCTCACAGGCCAGAAGCATATGACACATTAAAAAACAAAAATAACTGGCACCCACTGGGGCATCATAAGAAGAATGACACTGGTTTGAGCCAGGCACAGATGCCTTGTGGAGTTTGCAATGTATGTTTCACTTACAGTCCAAAAAACATGCGCTTGAGGTAATTTGGTGACGTGACAACGTTTGAAATGATGTTTTACTTGCCGTTTACAATAGGGATGTCCCGATCCGATATCTACCGATCGGATCGGGGCCGATATTGGGGATTTGTGAGTGATCGGGGATCGGCAAATCCAGCCGATCACCCCGCCGATCTAAAAAAAAATAAGTGGTCCGCAACATCACCTAATAACCACAACAATCAGGGACTACAAGCTCCGGTGGAGCTGCAGAAGCTAGATGCAGGCGGAGCGGGGCCATAGACCTATAAAACTAGAGTTATATATAGTGGTTTATGTGCAGAAGTCTACTTCTACATTTCTATGTGGTCTGTCTTCTTCTGCTTTTTATTTGTGTTTGGTAAGTCACAGTGCCCCTAAAGGCCTGGCATGTGTACTACATGCCCTGAAGCCTCGTGTTGAGCCGCGTTCATAGTGAGGTGTGGACGGTTTTTTGGAAGGAGAAAAAAGATCGTTTTTTTCGTCGTGTGGATGTTCCCTCAGTTTACAACAACAACTAAAGAGAAAGAGAAGAATTTTGATTCAATAAGTGAGTTTTACAATAATTTCTAGCTAAACAAAGCTTCTGCCAATAGTGCTTTTAGCTTCAGACATCTTAGTTGCTCCAAAAATAGACTGTTGAGTATATTTGCAATAGCAATGTGAGTATCGGATTGGGAAAGTATCTGTATCGGCCGATACTCAATTCTGAAAAATCGGATCGTGTCGGGGGCACAAAAGTGTGATCGGGACATCCCTAGTTTACATGGAGATGGCAGAAATTCTGAAAATGATGTTTACCTGCTGGGCCACTCGTGGATGTTTGTTTACCTGACAACGGTGCTCGGAGTCACTGAAAACACAACTTTTCTGAAATGCTGCTACTGCGCATGTGCACCAAGTAAATGGACAATAACAACAATGGCGGCCTCCAGATTGTCATGACTCCCAGTCCATAATCTCCTGGGACTTGGTAGTTTTATAGTTGAGAGTCTTCTGGAATAGCAATCCAACTTTGTCGTCTGTCTATTCAAATATCTGTGTACTCACCATTGTTAATGTTTATAGTGTATATAGTGTATTGTTTTCTGTGTGCATATATGTGTGTGGCTTCATTACAAAAACAAACAACAGCATCAACGCATATCCTGCGTTTCTGCTGTTTCCATGTAAATGAACATCAATTTCAAAATGTTGCTGTGGAATCTTCTCTGAAACCAAAATGCAAAAATGATGTGTTGTCACTGGAAAAGTTGTAATTTAAACAACACTCTAAGACTTAGAGTCTAAATCTTCTATATATTACAGTAAACACCTAGTCTGGCATAATATGTACTTTTAAAGAACGCTAGTTTGTCACAGAAGAAGAAATATTGCTGAAATAATCTACTAGTGAAGAAATATACATTTAAAGGACATACCATCAGAAAGATGACAAGACTAAAAAAGGAGGCATTTCTTCAGCCTGCCTTGTAATTTTTTTTATATTTTTTAAGAAATCATGATAACAATGTTTTAAATGTAAGGTAAATTGACATACATTTTCAATTGAACAGACTTGCTTTCAACTGGGTGAATAAAATCCAAAAATAGTAGGAACAAGAAAAAATGTAAAGTACATAATCGGGTACGATATAAGGCAATATCATAAAGCAATGAGTTCGGATAAGTGTGACGTTTGTACTGCGAAACATAGGAAATTTAGCCTTGAGCTAAAAACTGGAGTTTTGAGTGAGAACAGGTAGGTGTGGCATTTACAATCGTATATATGAGTCTCATGCGTTTGACTTGGATAGACAGATAAGACTGAAGAAGTGATGGGATCCATTGTAACTGCTTTAAATTTACCAGAGTCCATTACCTGTGCAGCACAGTTTCTGTTTTAAAGTAAGCTGATGGTGAATCTTTGATATTGTGCTGATCTAATATAACCAAAATGAAAACTTTCTCAAATTGCATGATTCACATATGTTGACATTGCAAAAACAGTTATCACATTTAAGTGCCTTATTTTGCCATTTGTTATTTCAGATTACAAATGTGTTTGGAAGAAAAAAGACTCCTTTCAGAGGGTGTGAAGAACTCGATTCTTTACAACCAGCCCACACACAGTGATCCTCAAAAGAGCAATATTGCCATAGGTGGGAGAGAAAAAGCACCCTGAACACATCGCAGGGTGCTGAGCCAAAAAATGACATATCCATTTCAGCTACTTAAAAACTCATCTCATTAATAAAAGACTGGGGGGAAAATGGCTGATTACTCAGATTGTTTTTGATTCTTTTGACATCAACTTGCATTGACAGTCGCATGCACACAAGCGCACCCACACAAAAACTTTGGACTCACTCATGGTGATGACCACATAGCAAAGCAGGCTGTCTGTACCTGAGTTTAGAACATGCTTGGCTTATATTGACTGTGGCAGTTCTCTTAGATTCTGATAATCTGTCTCCCACACAGCTTGAAACTCATTGGAAACCAGCTAAGGTGTTACAATATGGTGAGATTATATATATATAAAGAAAAAAGTAAACAAAACATGTGGACGGTCATGGTGCAATTTGCTTAAGGGAGTGATATTCCCACTTGGAGTCTATAAACACACACATATATATATGTGCATTTATCCTGGTTCTGCTGAACAATTCTTATCCCTGAAGGGGATGAAACCCATCCCCCATCATAGCTTTGCATGTGACTCCACCAGCAGGCCACGCGGATGTGCTAAAATTGTTGGTAAAGTGTGACCACTTGAGAACAATCCATAGTTGAAACAATAACAAGGTCAGAGATGTATTTCACTCTTTGCACAAGAGCTCAGTAAACCACAAAATTGGTCTCTTTGGATGTAAAAAAAAAAAAAAACCACTTCCAGGTAGCCAGATGAAGAGAAGAATGGACGATAATTTGCAGCATCATATTGTTGTTATCTGCATGGTGTTATATTTAAAGATACTAGAACTACATACAACAGGAGCTTTAGTGTGAACATGGGGAGTGACTCACAGGCTGAGAGAAGATAAGATAACCAAAACAATCCTTTGCTTACTAGTAAACATCTCTCCTTTGTATGTTTCGGTCGGGGGCTGCAGTGAGCTGGAGGGCTCTCTTCAATCACGAGTGTTCTCTCAGCACCAAGTTAGTTCACTGTTTAGCCCACACTGGTTTGAGAAATTCAGCTCCAGAAACCAACTGCACATGAAGAAAAGATGTGATTTCACATTAGGATTCTTGATGAATCATATACTGCTTTTGAATAATCATTCTGCAAACGTAACCTCATATGCTAGAAATTCACTGTGGATAATGCAGCCTGCAGGCTCTATGATTGTTCAAGTAGAATTTCTTTTGGTTGATTCTGGGCTATAATGTCGTTCCGTGTGGAGTTTGTGTGTTGTTCCAAAAACATGCTTATTAGCTGAATGGGGACCCTGAACAGGACAAGCGGTATAGAAGATGGATAGATCGATGGATGCATAGTGTCTCCACGTCAAATTAATCTCTGTGTGGATTTTTTTGTTTGCCCTGTGATGTACTGACATCTTGTCCTGAGTGCACCCTGCATTTCACCCGGTGTCAGCTTGAATCAACTCCAGGTGTGACCTGAAGTCGCCTAAAACAGTCCGGAGGATGAAATGATGAGTGGATAATACAGACTGACTGAAGTCTCAAGTTCTGTTTTCATATTAAAAACACTTTTTCCCGCACTGTTTGTAGAAAAAAGAACAAACAATGAACTACGGAGCATATCTCGATTACACCATGTGTCGAAGTCAGTGGTTTGTGTGAAGAGGAAACGGCCCGTCACAAAAATAAAATGGTGCAGAGTTTGAAACAAAAGGAGCCGTGGGTGATGATAGATGGGGTGAAAAAGTGTTTGAATCTGGCTGGGATCACAGACATCTATCCCCACCTGTCAGAGAGTGACTAATTTCGAAGTGCAAGCTGGGCACTGGCAGACTGAGTGCCTCGGGGTCAGAAGGGCTGCTTGAGGTTGCTCCACAATGGCTGGAAGATAATGACTGGGAGCTTACAAGACACACCGGGCACACCGCCCCGTCACACTGCCTGTCCCAGCGAAGGAACCTCGCATCTGATCAATCACACAGAGAGTCGTCGCTGCTGGTAGCACGGCGCAGACCGAGTGGCGAACCAACTCCCAAAAGCAGCTGAAGGAAGTCAGTGACCATCTGTAAGGGAGACTAATGCACACTTGATGCTCCTGACAGCAAACCTTTTGAAGGACGCTGCAGAAGGAATAATTATTTACTGGGGAAAAAAAAGAAATCTTCCTCCCTGTACCAAAATGTCAAGAAGCCATCGATATTATCATAACAGCAACATGCTGCTCAGGTGCGTTTCTTACATTTTATAAAACACATGGTAATAACTGTGATTCTACATATCACCAAAAAAACCAGTACTTACATTCCCACTAAAATAAGCAGTTCTGTGTTTTCTCACACCTCCTGTGACAGTTACAAACTTGCCAGCACTTCTAGAAGCACAAGTAAACGTGACACTGTAGTTTTACACTATAGTTACTACTGTACAGCATTCACACCCACACATATTTGGGCTATTCTTAAACCATCTTCACACATACTCTTGAATTAGTAATCACACTATCATAGTTACAAATGTCAGGAGAAACACTGAAGGTAAGCTGCTAGACTTTTAATTTCCCACAAGACAAACGAAATAGACGTTACTTATAAAGTCTGAATGTGAAGCAAATACAAATACAGTAAAACATCTGATGTAGGGATGCCCTAAAATCCGAAGGCAAGTGTCCCCTGAAGACAGGTGTCCTCTCTTCGGAGGGATGGGCCCCAAGGACAAATTGTAGGACCAGTTGATATTGAACAAACCCAACACCAAATATGTTATGGTTATATAAAAGCACATAACTGAACCAATACAAAGATGTCTACAATATAAATACATATATACATGTATATAAGATGTACTAAAAATAATTATTAGAGATTAAGATTTAATTTACTTCAGGGACCACATACAGTCCAGTTTCATCTTGAGTGGACCAGACTGGTAAAACATTGCTATAATAACCTTTGAATTTACACTTGAAAGTTTTTCTTTGTTGTGGTCACAGTGTATGTAATGAAATTGTCTATATTTTTGCAAGGTCAAACAATTAGTACTGAAAATGATTACAAGTTCAACATAAAGTCCATTTTAATGAAACATTCTGGTGCAAAATACAATGAATTGTCAATATATAACTTGTACGTCTCCTTTATAACCACCTTGCTTGGTGGGACCAGATTGGAACCTCTTGGTCGGTTTTGGCCGACGGGCCTTATGTTCTCTGCTGTGAAGTGAAAGTGAAACTTTCGACCCTCTGCGGTCGACTGCGCCATCTGTGAGCGCCGACTGCGCATGCGCATGTGCCAGAGCCTACTGGACGCTTGTGTGAGGAGATCCTCCGTCTCCCCGTCTGAAAAATCACAATTTAAAAGCAAATAAAGAGCCAGACGGCTCAGAACGTCTGACGTGAAACATAAACTACTTGAGGAAAGGTGGCGAACGCCGTGCAGCAGAAGTAGAGATAGTTTCGGGATCATTATGTTATGTTATGGAATGTGCATGGAAGTGAACCAGGAGTGTAGTATGGAGGCATTTGTGTATCACCCGCGGAGCACGCACAGTCTGCAGACACGCAATGCAGAAAGCAGCGCAACATCAAGCTGTGGGGAAGCGGCAAATATTCAGATCTTAAAACTAATCTCCTGACACCACAATGTCTGAATATTCCAAAAACTGGGTCTAGCCCAAGTATTTTGGCCGTTTGAGTGTCGTTCAGCTTGAAATTTGCCAGGAAAACCTGTCTGCTGTCCGTGTCAGGCAGGTTGTCCGCTCATTAAGGTGTGTTAACAATTAAATATGTGTCTCTGCACAGTGGCATGTCTGTCCAGTACAGGGTGTCCGCTCCTTAAAGGTTCTACTGTAATCATCTGCATCATTGACTGAAGTGCAAAGTACATGCCCCACCATCGGGTGCAACTTGGGTGTCAAACATAAGGTCAAAACCGGCCCACAAGACTCTCCAATCGGGCACACCAAAACACCAAGAAACTTTTTAAAATGTCTACGAAAACAACAAATTTCTCAAGAATGGCGGACACAACACAACACTGAGACCCGAGCTGATTTATTTTCATACTGCCATGAAAGCTAGAAGACTAACATCAGCCTCAAAGCCATCCTGTCAGGATGAGTTTGTAAAAACATGCATAATGAAATATGCGATAAGATAAGATTTTTGGACATTTCACTGTATTTTGCACCAGAAGGTTACAATTGGCTTCATGTTGAGTATTTCTGCAGTAATTGTATGGTTCTCTATCATAGCATTCGTTTCGATGTCTCACTATGGGATACGCCCCCTGCGTATGCCTCAGAAGCATTTATCTCATTACGCCAATCCTGATTGGCTGGTGATCGCGACGCCCGCGTTGGGGGTGGAGCCAACTATCCGTAAGTAGCTTGCGCTTATTACGCAGTGTCACTCACACATTTCTTCTCGTGTCGTGCCATAGCATCTCTCAACGTACAAGTGCTAGCTAGCTTAACTGTTCACAGACCGGAGCTAACTCGGTTCAGTTGCTGAGCGCTAGCTGCCACACTGCGACCCTCCATCATTCACCATAGCCTGGAGAGTCGCGCACCTGACGACACCACAGGAAGGTTTCACGGTTTAGCACACCAGCTAATACCACCTTGATCAATTAGCAGAACAGCTAATTCACCTCTTGTTTAGCTCCCCAGCTCACCATTATGGATGCCCACGCTCCTCACACCAGAGGAGATGGAGACTCCGGGGCCAAGCTCTGTATCTGTGGAAACAGGATATCGAACCGTGACTCACACCAGGTCTGCAACATGCCCGACAGGCTATCGAGACCCCCGGTTCATGCGTGCACTGTGCCCGTTTCACCATAAAAAGTCTCTGACGACGCCTAGCTTGTCCGACCAGGACCTGTTCTTGCTTGTGACATGCCAGTCACCAGCGAGGCCAAAGACGGGAATGACACGGACACCGATGCGAGCGCAGGTGCCAGCTGGGGCTCCCAGCTGGGGCTCCCAGCTGGACCTTGCAACCCAGCCTCCGCCCGTGGAAAACGGGCTGGAGTTGGATTATGAGGAATGCGATGATTACACCTCGGAGCTCCTCATATCTGACGATGAGAGTGAGGACGACGTCCTCATTCCATCACCTCATTTCGCCACACCAGGTGCTGTGGTTGCCCTCGGGATGAGGAAGGAAGCACGCTCACTTCCCCTTCCGTCCATCAGCATGGACATGCAGTCAGTGTGCAAATGTGCTGCATCCCGGCTGAATATCCCTTGGCCTGCAGTAATAACGGACCCGCTACCCCCCAATTTTAAACCGCACCATAGACACACACATCGCATCCACCTTTTCAAAACACAAAAACACACCCTTACATACATCCAACACACATATAGGGCAGGGGAAGGGCGGGAGACGTGGCTCCCCCCAGCACCTCCCGCTGGGGTCCCGCCCCGGCCCGGGGTGAGTGCGGCTGGAGTACGGGGGGCGCGCTCCCTCGGGCGCGGCGCTTGTGGGGGGGCTGGGGTGCGGTGCTCCTTCTCCACTTGCTGTTGGATTGGTGGAGGTTGGGATACCGCGGTGGCCGGGAGGGGGCCCGGCCGGCGGCCTGAGGGTGCGAGAGTCATCACTCCCCCCCCCCGTTCCGTGTGTGTGTGTGTGTGTGTGTGTGTGTGTGTGTGTGTGTGTGTGTGTGTGTGGGTGTGTGGGTGTGTGTGGGTGTGTGGGTGTGTGGGTGTGTGTGTGTGCGGGGTGGGTTATGGGTTGGGTTTCCCAATCAAGACCCGGGGGGAGGGGTTATGGGGCGGGTGGATTATGAGGCTCCTGGGGGTGTAGAGTTGACTGTTCTCCGACCGGGGCCTGCGCCGGGCTTCGCTTTCCTGGGTCTGGGGGCGGGGCTGGTCCGGGGCGCGGCGGCTGGGGCCGTCTCTGCCTTACCGGGTTGGGGGGGGCGGTGGGTGGGCCTGTTCCCGGGGGTGCGGTGGGACTCGCCGCCGGGGTTGGGGGGGCTCTCGGCCCGCTCGGCCCGGGGGCCCTGCTCCGGCCTTTTCTCGGCTTGGCGGCTTGGGTCGGGGCCTGGGGCCCTGTGCCCTTTGTCCTTCTCTTGTGGGCCCCTCTTGCCTGGGGGGGATTCCTCTCTGCATTCTCCGTCGGGTGCTTTTTGGGCGGGGGCGGGGCTCTCTGGGGTGGTTCGCTGGGGTCTCCCCGGGCCTGGGGGGCTTCTGTCTGCCGGGGTGGCGGTGTCCGGGCGCGGTGGCCTCGGACCCCGGGGTGTCACCACGGGTCCCCCCACAACAGTTCCGGCCACACCCAGTGGACAAGCCACACACACTCACATACACGCACACACACACACACACACTTTCACTCCTCACGAAAGGTGCTTCTGAAGTTGCTTGTTGTCTGTCATCATTTGCTCAAACTTTAAAAATCACGTTCCTCTTTTGTTGTTGCCTCTTTGTTATTTCATGTTCCTGCTTCACGTTACTGTCTAGATAGAGCTGCTCAGGCTGGTTAAATCTAGGAAATCATCTTACTGTCTAGATAGAGCTGCTCAGGCTGGTTCAATCTAATAACAGTTGGAAAGTATTTGGATGAGTGTGATTATTGCAAATAATATATGTAGCACAACAAGGACATTGTATGTTATCCCCTTCCCCCCACCCCCCTCCCCCCTCCCCCCTCGACTTTCTTCTCTCTCTTCTCTTCTCTCTCTCTTTGTGCGTTCCCCCCCGGTCGTGTACGGCAGCCATGCCAGCTTCTGACGGAGAAGGCAACAGGAGGAGACTCCAGGTCTCTCCCTGTTGCAAGACCAAAAACTGTTCTGACTCCGAAGGCTCTCAATCACATCATATTGTTGGCCCAAGCTGCCGAACAGGACAAGGGCAAGAAAAAAAATAAAAATAAAAAAAATAAAAAAAAAAAAAATAAAAAAATAAAAAAAAAATAACGGAGACCGCCAGGTCCTGTTATGAAGGGAAGAAATTACCCCAGGCACGAGGACGGCGAAACAGCAACTCCGTCTTCCCCGAGCTGCTCGCTGAGCTGTCCTCCTCATGGAAGGACTGCCCACCGCATATCAAGCGGCGCTATGTGAGGACATGATGAGCAGACCTGATCCAGCAGTGTGGGACGAGATTACCATGATAACCGACATCTGCCGTGCCCCGTTGCGGTCCAAGCCACGGGAAAAGCTCTCGGGATGATGGTGCTGCAGGAAAGAGCCAGATGGCTCAACCTGACCCACCTGTCCGACAGAGAGAAGGAGGACATTTTGGACATGCCATTCACACCAGATGGTGTCTTTGGCTTGGCCCTCCCTTCAATGCAGCAGCGTTGTGAAGCCAGGAAGAAGGAGGACAAAGCTCTCCAGCTCTGCCTCCCGCACAAAGCCGAGCATGCACCTGCCACGACCCACCGACGAAACGCCACGCAGGCTACAGTGCCGCCTCAATTCCCTCAGTTTAAAATCCCGAAATGGCCCCAGGCCCGTCCTGCCCCAAGTGCACCACCCGCACAGGAGGCGAGGACTGGCTGGCCCAAAAAGGCCACCACAGCGACGACAGCGACCGCAGCTCCGCCGGCACAGACCGCGCAGACTGCCAGTCAGCAGGCCAGGAAGAAGAAGAAGTGGGCGATCTGACGACCTCCCCTCTTCCCACCGGTACCAGCGCTGTATGTTCACATTCACCAGCCCCACCGGTGCTTCTTCCACAGTGTACTACTCCCGTTTTACAGAGCTCACGAGGCCCCGCTGCTGCATGCGCTTAGGGAAATCACACGAGCACACACCATCGTTCTGGTTTAATACAAATGTTTTCACTGCCGCATCCAGACGTCCGGTCAAGGGCGGAGTCACATTTAATAAACAAAAGCACAATAAACAGTTTGGTGCCGGTCCCAGGCCTGGAGTGGGTTACATCCCAGCTACGGACCGGGGACTCCCCCGAAACTGTCATTGCACTAACTTCCAGTGCATGCGCAGTGACACCCGAGGATCACGACCGTATCCCTCCACAAGAGGGCCACATAACACAGTTATTGGAGGCTCCGGTGACAGGGGGCGTGTCAGATGCTGTCACTTCTGTCTCTGTGATGAGGGACAGATGGGCAGCCCTCAACGGCCCAGCCTGGGTTTTGAGAACAATATCACGGGGTTACAGGCTTCAGTTTGCCGCTGTTCCCCCTCGTTTCTCTGGTATAGTGCATTCTCAAGTGCGCGGAGAGTCAGCTCGTGTTCTTCAGGAAGAGATTCACTCGCTGTTGACAAAGAGAGTAATATGCGTAGTGCCTCCCAAACAATGTCAGAGCGGATTTAACTCCAGGTATTTCCTGGTCCACAAATGAGGAGGGACCGGGATTCGCTCAATCCTGGATCTCCGGGCTTTGAACAAATATCTCAGAACATACAACTTCAGGATGCTCACACATGCAACCCTGCTGCGTATGTTGCGTCAGAACGACTGGTTCACATCAGTCGACCTGAAAGTCGCATATTTCCATATCTCGATATATCCTCCGCACTGGAAATATCTGAGGTTCGCATTTCAGAGTGTTACAAGTCCAGAGTCCTCCCCTTCGGCCTATCTCTGAGCCCGAGGGCATTTATGTGCTGTACGGAGGCAGCTGTCGCGCTGCTGCGGCGACAGGGCATCAGGCTGGCCACATATTTGGATGACTGGCTCCTCCTGGCATGGTCCAGAGAGGAAGCCATAGTGCAAACACACACCATCCTGGGTTTATCACTAGACTCGGTGTCTCTCACAGCTCGTCTCTCAGCCACAAGGGTGAACGCTTTCAGAGCCTGTCTCTCACTCTTCATCCTGCACTGCCGGGTCCCCTTCAGATTATACCTCCGACTACTGGGGCTGATGACCTCAGCCATCCTGGTAGTCCAGCTCGGTCGTCTGTACATGAGGGATTTTCAGCGGTGGGTGTCTTCCCTCCGGCTGGACCCCGTGCGTCATGGCGCATGGAGAGTCATGGTCAATGCGTAATGGGGCTGCGCTGCTGGCGCCACCTGACTTTCCTTGTGAAGGGGGTCCCGATGGGAGCCGTTCTGTCCTGGAAAGTGGTCACAACAGACGCAAGCATATCAGGCTGGTGCCGCATATACGATACCCGGTGCACGAGGGGCATCTGGAGCGGAGAGCTCCAGCGCGCTCACCTAAACTATCTCGAGGTCTGGTGTTTCTCACGCTGAGACGCTTTCTCCCGTTTCTCAGCGGACATCATGTCCTGGTGAGACCGGACAATACAACGACGGTGGCATATATCAACCGTCAGGGGGGTCTGCGCTCCCTGCAATTACACATGCTGACTGATCCTGTGGAGCAGCACGCACCTCCGCTCTCTGAGAGTCACTCACGTCCCGGGGGCTCTAAACCGGGGGGCAGACCTGATGTCCAGGGGCACACCGCTCTATGGGGAAAGGACACTGCATCCAGCGATGATAGAGCAGGTGTGAGCCCGTTACGGCGGAACCACGGTGGATCTGTTTGCGTCGAGAGAAAACGCGCAGTGTCCGCTGTTTTTCTCGTTGGCTCTGATACCTCCAACTATGAACAGAGTCAGGGAGCATCGCCACACATTAAGTCTGATAGCTCCGCACTGGCTGGCTATGCAAAGGCTGGTGGAGATATATTTTCTCCTGTCGGGGCAGCCATGACAACTCCCTCTATGCAGGGACTTGCTGTCCCTGGCGGGGGGAGCAGTATTGCACCCACACCCGGAGCGTCTGGCCCTATGGGCCTGGCCCATGAGTGGTGTAACTAAACTACTACAGGGCTCCCTCAAAGTGTGATTAACACAATTCAGAGCGCGCCTAGCTCATGCAGTACTGACTCCTGGGCCCACTTAAGGCAGAGGGCCGTTCCTGGAGTGTTGGTGGTTGACTTGAGATAAGCATGTCTGGCAATACGGAAGCTTCCATATCCCATAGTGAGACATCAAAACAAATGCTATGAATGACAACTATAGGCTACTTAACGTAACCCCGGTTCTCAGAGTAGCATGAGTGAGATGTCTCACCAGACAGCCCTTCTTGCTGGGCGAAGCGAGAAGAGGTGCTAATTTTGAGTGACGCTGCATAGAAAGCGCAAGCTACTGAAGGGTAGGTGGCTCCACCCCCAATCGCAATCACCAGCCAATCACGATTGGCGTAATAAGATAAATGCTTCTGAGGCATATGCAGGGGGCGTATCCCATAGTGAGACATCTCACTCATGCTACTCTGAGAACCGGACTTACGTTAAGTAACCTATAGTTTTATGGAAATACAGACAATTTCATCACATATACTCTGCGACACAGCAAAGAAAAAGTTGAAAGTTTTAATTTAAAAGGTTATTATGGCACTATTTTACCGGTCTGGTCCGCTCAAGATGAAACTGGGCTGTTTGTGGTCCCTGAACTAAAATGTGTTCAACACCCCTGATATAGAAGATTGCATCATCCTTTACAGAGATCCAGCAAGCGAGCAGGTTTCTAAAAACGTCAAAAAGTCACAAAAGTCCTTTAAAGTGTTCTTCAATCACACCTCTTAGCTAAAACACTTAATTCCAAGTAATTCCAACAAACATTTCAATATTGAATAACGACATTTGAAAAATAATTCAAGCTGTAACCACATTTTGTACTGTTAAGTTAATACTTTGTATTTCCACCCCACTCAAGGTGAAATTGAACTGTATGTGGCCCATGAACTAAAATGTGTTTGACACAAATGATTTATAAACAGTAAATTTAAAGTTGCATAGCAAAAAGCAGGTTACATGCTGAGCATCAGTTCATCAAAGGACAATTTACAATCACCAATTAAGTTTTGTTTTTATAGATACACTTCACTTTTTTGCGGTAATTCTTTGATCTGTCCTCTAATCTACTTGTGGAGTATGTGAAATGTTTACAAGTGTTTTGAAATGACTGTGAGCGCTTTAATTCTCCACGAAATGCAATATTTTAGATTCTTTTCGCATTTGCATCTAAACCAAATTTTCATATGATTGGGAAAAATCAATAACAGGGAGAACATGCAAACTAAGCCATAGTGCAAACTACTGTATCACATTCAGATTATTTTGTCTTTTCGGCTTCTCTGCTTGCAATAACACAGAATGACGAAACCCTTGCGGTCCAGTTTGTGGAAAATACTGACATTAAAAAACAGAATAACATAATAAACTGTCTCCAAATCTACTATCCAGCGAATCAGGCTTCTGTAATGAAACAGAAGTAATTGTGAGTGCTGCTGGAATAGCACAAGGTAATGAGCGCTTTAGTGGAAGGTCCTGTGACCACCATGGTAATAAACTGGAGCACTGGCCCATCGGTTAGGAGGCTCTGACCTGGACTGAAATTACATCCTCCTCTCCACCTCATCAATACTTTCCTCTCTGCTTGCTATAATAATAAATAAAAAAATCTGAAAAATGAAATGAGTTTGAACTCTGCTCTCGCTATGACGAGACAGTCATGTTGGAACTAAAGCAGGATTGTTAGTGTATACTAAATCTGCATGGCTGCCTGCATTTTATCGACTGATGTATTGACTGTGAAACATGTAATTTATTGTCGTCAAATCTCCAATTTCTCCAGTGTTGCATTTCTTGGGTTTTGCTGCGCTCACATCATTGATGTGTGAATTGATCCTGCAGCCCCCAGAAGAGGCTACCATATTGAAAAGACTGCTATAAAAATCTGTGTGAATCACTAGGGTCATGCTGTACAGTCAGCAGAGAAATTCGTCAAAGAGGATCGTGCGATTCCAGGCATCAGCAGCCACTGGGACAAAAATCTTAATGATCAGATTTACGAGAATTTGCGATTGTACAGACGTGCAGCAACAACCCTTTTATTTAATTGTAATTTCAAAGACTCAACACATCTACAACGACACCTCCCTCCACCACAGGCAGAAAACAATGATACATCCTTCAAGCCCAAGTGAGCATTTTCTGGTTCATTTAAAACATTTAAAGTCAATAAAAATAATAGTGACCAAAAACATCCATATTTAGAATATAAATCATTGTTTTACGTAACATTAATCACATGTAGTGTATGGGGTGAAAAACCTTATTGTGAAAGCTTTTTTTTTTTAAAGAATTTCAGCCATAATTTTAACCCAATTAGAGGTTGTTTTTTTAACTATGAGATTTCAAAAATTGTTTCATTGCTCAGTATTAGACTTCCGTAAGGATTTTATCAATTGCATGTACATATATTTATAGAAGTCCTAAAAAAAACCTATAATCAAGCTATATCAATTATATAAATTCAACTGACAAAATAGTAAAAACACAATGAATTTGTGACATTTACACCCATAAAATATGCTTTGTTTATGTTTGCATAATTACATCATTTCCTCCCCACCCTTTTCAAAATGGTTTGGTCCATGTTTCTTTGGTGGATCAGTGGAAGTGATGGAGTTGCTACTTCACGAAGACTCACTTTAAACTAGACACAAGTGAAATACTTCAATTTGTTCAAACATAAGATAAGACATACAGACTCCTTCATCTCATTACATCAAAAAAATTATTACAAAGCAATTTTGGTACAATTTATTTTTTTATTTTTTGGGGGTACAATTTATTTAGCAGAATACTAAAATCTTTATGTGTAACTAACATTTCTGATCAAATATATTACTATTATTAAACACGCTGATAGAACCACTGAGCAATTAGTAAATTATCTAGCATATATAGCTGCATTAATGATTCAATAAACAGCTTAAATGCTTATTGTAAAGTGGTACAGAAAATAGTTCATTGGATGAATGTATGTTTGCATGTATTATCTTTTTTCCTGAAGTTGGTGAGATTTATTAAAACCGAGTCATGTGCTTATTTTCTCATTCTTTTTGTTTTTATGAGGATAAAAGAATTGCTACATTTCTTTTTTTATTTAAATGATCCTGCTTGGAAATAGAAGTGGTAATGTTTGCTGTTAGTAATTATTGCATTCACTGTGAGAGTTAAATTAGGATTGAAATTGGTCGTTCTTTGGTTGTAAAACTTCTTGATTATGTTCAGGAAAACGGTTCTGGTTTAGCTTGAATGGCTACATTGAAGACAGCGTGTTATTTACTTGAAAACAAACAGTGACTTGACTGTCCTCTCTGAATATGAACCCCGGCTTCTTGGAATAAATCCCTGTGAATAATCCATCCATCCACCCCATTCGTGTATAAAAGGAGGCTTTCCTGCTCCTTTAAGATGACACTTCACATCACATCAGTTCGTTCTGATGAGAAGAGCCACTTGAGGTTTCAATATATGTACACATGAGAAAGTTTTGGAGCTTTACAATTGATTGGACCCCCCCCCCCCCCCCCCCCTTAAGGAAATATTTCCACTTTTGTGATTCTGACATTTTCTCAGCCGTGAAAGATCAGTTACAATCAGATGTTGAACCTTTAGCAGAACTACTCTACAGCTACTCATGTGTAACTACAGGGGAATGTGTATTAAAAAGTAGCAGCTCTGAGGTGCTTTTGATACTATAATTGCATATTGTAGTTTTTCTGTTAAGAACTTCACTTGCCAGTTGTAGCTTTCACTGTGCTCTTTGGATTTTTTAACCACTTTACCTGCAGGTAGACACTCAAATTAAGTAAAAACAGAAAGTCAGCCTATCAGCCTGTAGTGGGACAAATAACAGTAGTTAGAGCCCGATATGTAACAAAGACCCAAATTGTTTTAAAATGTAATGTAATAAACCCGAAATGTAATGACTGGTCAATAATGTAACAAAAGTGCAGAGTACGAAATGCAATTAAAAAAATGTTATAAAACCCAAAAGGCAATAACTGGCCAATAATGTAAAAAGATTTAAACATAATTTAAATAAGATCTCTTTAATGCTTAGACATTAACTTTTACTGATGATTTCAGAAATAGATTACAGATTATAGAGAACAGAAGACTATAAATGACTTGGGCAACAGCAATCTTACATAAATACCATAAACTGTATAAAGAAGTTTTGGGCTCAGCATCTTGCTAATTGACCAGTTATTACATTTTATTACATTATATTTTACAATTTGGGTCGTTCTTACATATTGCCCACTAACAGGCCCCATTTAAACCACCTTTCAAGTGAAAACCTATTTCTTTTGCGTTTTCTTTTCAGAAAAGTTTCACGGACATTGTTTTCAAGACATTGATGAGTGTTGAAAACAATGTCCGTTCCCATGGAAACATCAGAAACGCTGAAAATGATGCAGTTATCACATTTGGCCGCTAGTTGATGCAGTTGATTGTTGATATTGTTTACCCAGAGACGCTGTGATCCCACCAGGTTTGAGAAAATTACGCAGTTCATTGTGATAATGACCCTGCAGAACTTTGCTGAAGGTAAAAGGCTTCAGGAAGGATGGGACACAAACCGATGACCTCCATGGTGCCGCACGGCTCAGAGTGCCTTGTGCTCCGGCAGCATTTCACATTCAAGATTGTTGTTGAAGATTGTAATCAAAGACTTTAAAGGGCTTCTGACAAAGTTTAACATACCTAAACTATGAATTGTTATTGTGTGAAGGGATATACAGTGTTTAAAACTACATGCTTTATATGACTGTAAAGCATAGCCCCATTTTTACTCATCCTATCAGTGGTGTGTGACCTTGTTTAAACACAGCTATGATCACTCTCCACTGACAACAGCCTACAAGGTTCTCGATGGTTGTGTCATCTGCTCACAAACAGGGTCCATCCCCTTTTAGTGGAGTGATTACAACCATTTCCAAGGTGTCCTTTTTCTCAAAAGCATTCATTGGTCTACGGGAAACTATATTCAAGCCTTGCTTTTTTTTCTTCTTTTCCCACTCGTCTCTGTGAACATAAATGCGGTGAGATATCGATGGAAGCAGTGGACTACAATTTAAAAAAAAAAAAAAAAAAGAATAAGGTCAGGCCTCTCCTGAAGATGTGAATTACATCTTCATAAAATAAGCTGCAACTATTACTTTCAACATGTGCTCATGCAATTACAGTTGGCGAAATAGGCTGCATGTGATAAGAGTCGGCGTCCATATTTAACAGCTGATAAGTGAATTGTGACCACTTCCAAATGCAATCAACTCACAGTAATGAAACCGAAATAAAGAGAGAAAGAAAACAAAAGCAGATATTACCAACAGTGGATATCGCTTATATTTTATGGTGGTTCAGAAAAAACCCTTTCCCATTGTTAAGCTATGTTGAGTGTGATTCTAGCGTGACGGTTGTGCCTGTATCATTTTCTGTGTTTCTGCCATTTCTATATGAACCGGCATAGTTTTCAAAATGTTGCCATGTAAACGCAAAGCTTTTCTGAAATGAAAATGCAAAAACGATGCGTTTTTACTTGAAACGTCATTGTGTAAACAGGACCTCTCGAGATGTAGTAAAACATGTATACCCTTTACACAAGGATGCAGAAGCTCCTAAGAAAGATCCCACAAGCACAATTTCCCCAAAAATAAAGAGAGAAAAAGGTGCGTTAAGGTCAAACTCTCCTGACGAGGAGGGCGACTCTACCCAACAAATTGTGTCAGTCGTAAGGATACCAAACCCGCAAAGGGAGCGCTGGACTATTTTAGCCTCAGACAGAGATGAAAACATCCTTTAAAGCAGCTTAATAAGCCACCTGAATCCAAGTAGCTCCCGGGGGCGGGGGCGGGGGGGTACTTCTTCTAGTCCAGCTGAGAAAACACTGTGGCGGAGACGGACCGTCCCAACCTGTCAATTCCCAACAGCTGGAATAATAAGTGCCCTGATTTAAGATGGTTTAAATCAACAGCTATAGAATGCAAATAATCTGAGATGGTGGGGGAAATTGTCAGCAGAGTAAAGCCTGTTATGTCTCAATGCTTTAAATCATGCAGCAAGTCATGCATTCAAGGCAGTTTTATGTAAGACATTAAAAATAAAGCACTATAACCTGGAGTGGAAACTCAGAAAATTGGACTTTTGTAGCATGGCAACATCTTTGGTGTTAAATTGTCAATGCTTTTTATTCCCCTGGAATTTAAGCTCTTGTGGGAGGCACTATTTTGGGTTTCTTCTCAGTAATTGTTGCTGTTACCTCTGATGTTACTGCTAACTGTTTCATATTTCTCCTCATGTTTATTAAGGACAAGATTAGCAAGCACGTTCTCCCGTCTTGGGCTGTATTTTAGTCCAATGTGAACAAAGAACTGCAGAAAAGACCTTTATCTGCAACATTTACAAAAGGAGAAAAAGACTTTTAACTCAAAATGTGAAAATGTCCACAAATATGAATGTGCAGAGAGTATTTCTGGAGTGTGGCATAACTTAATGTTGTGTTGCAGGAACAAAAGAGCTATAGAGCGGATAATTACCTGGAATTATCAGGCATCATTTGCAGGAAAAGAACATGTTGGAAGTGAAAATACCACGCATTATGAATTTGTGGATGTGTTCTTTACTGTTTTATTTAAACGGTAACACTTAAGGACCATTTGACAACATTGAAAAGATGGATGCATGAAAAGATATATCAATGGGTAGTGGGCAATTTAAAAATTGCAATGTGACGCACTGTCAGTTATTTTTATAAGTAGAATTACAATATTTAGGGAAGTAAAGCCACTCTGCTTATCTTTATTATATATTTATCGTTGAACCTCATATTGGGATAAAGTCTATGTTTCCACCGTATCATCAAACTTAGGTTGTGAAGTGAAAAGTGAAAAATTTCCTTGCGTTTGTCGTGTCCGTTTATATGATAACTGTGAAAACTGCATTGTTTTCCGCCGATTCTGCTGGAAAATGACATTGTTTTAGAAATGCGAAACTTTACTGAAACACAAAAAACGATGTGCTTAAACTCGAAACCTTGTGTAAACAGTGTCTAAGTCTAGGTCAAATTTTCAGAAGCAATAATTGGATGAAATCACTGGAAGGCATGGAGAGACTTTCCAGGATCAAGAATATATTGTTTTCCCCTCCAATATTTAATTAGATTTTTAAAAGTTTTAAAAATAAAAAAGATGTTTTTGTCCATTGTATTGTCAGTGGATCAGTGGAAGTGTCTCAGGATGTACTGTTACTCCAAACAAATTCATTGTTTAACGTCAGACCACCACATTTTCCATTTCTGTACACTTATAACCCCTAAACTACGTATATAGTAGTGATAACTGCTGAAAGCAACTGTCTTCATTTAAAAAAAAAAAAAGAAGAAATTTGCAAGGTATCATATTTCCCCTATGATAATGGTTTGATGATCAGTGGCAGTGACTCAGCAGTCACATCACACTTTTACTTTTCAAAGAATAACATTTCTGAGCAGATTGCCTTTTTTCCCCACTTCATCACATCGTCTGCACTTTCAGTGTGACAGCAGCAACCTTACAAACAGCAATGACAAAAAAAAACAAAAAAACACTCCGAGAATTTTAGACAAATTTCTGGCTTGTTAAAATTACTAGAGATGTCTCTTGCAACTGAATACTTTGTTATTCCACTTTTTTTCCATTACTTCTAGGGATGGACCAACACTGAGTCTAGTTTACTCATGAAAGCTCCCTGATACAACCAGGCGATTATTACATATTACTTATTCTTTGTGAATGGAGTATGAATTCAATTTTGTGGCATTTAGTACTTTCCTTGTCGTACTCGATATCGGCAATTAGCAAAAGGTTAGTACTTGTACTTGTTAAAAAAGTGGTATCAGTGCATTACTAATTACAACACAATATTGACCATGATGGCAAAACTCCAAAGGTATTTATGATATTTCCAGTATACAAACTGTGATTTTCACATTTTGCAACACTAAATTAAACCACACGTTGGGTTGTTTCCATCTGAATACTGCACTTGAGAAATTTTGAGTTTATTGTCCCACTGTGAAAGATGCAATGAAATGAAATCTCTGACCTTGTGTGCAATACAAGCATGGCAATATAGTATTATGAGGTTTAATCAAGTCGACATTGGTCAAGTTTTACAGACAAATAACCAGGGAGTGATTATAGCATGATGCATAACAATATCCTAAGTGATATGTACACAGGCTGACTTTGAAGTCACAAACACTTGAGTTAATATTAGCCATTAACTTAATTTCCTTCTCAATAAGCATCTTGGTGCAACATCCTTTAAAAACAGAGAGCTCTCAATCTGCCGAGCCAATTAAAGGAGTCCATTTATCAGCCGAGAGAAGGACATGGGAAGTAGACTGATGGGCCAAAGAGAGAGGGAATGGAAAAATGTCACCCGATCCGTTCCTACAGAATTACCCGTACACCGAGTTCATTTTCATTAAGATGTTCATAGCAAAAACCTTTTAACTCCTCTGTGACCAGCAGAGATGCTGCAGTACATACTCATCTTTGAAAATCATGGTGTTAAGGGCTTTTTTGGGGGAGCGCATTACAGAACTCTTCAGAGAGCCGAAAGGCAAATGAAACGAGAAAAATCAGAGCAAGATTTAATTATTTTTCATGCAAAAAAAGATCAGTGAGAATATATTCAGTAATGTGTATTTGTGTAGGTCAGGGAGAGGCTCTGGTTATTAAACTGACCAAACAGACATGCACAGAGCAAAGAAGGGGAAATAAACATGAAATGAACTGAATTGAACTGAAATGTAATTAAGGGACAGAAAATGGATTTGGCACCCTTTGTCTTCGTGATCTATTGTTTGTCCATATTTGGGACTTCTATTTACACATGTGGAAGATCCAGGGACAAAAGGGACATCCATGAAAAGATGAGACTGAACATCAAATTACAATCATTCTGCCAAATGTTGTTTTTGAAGCCACATGATATGAGAGGCAATAATATATATTATATATATGGTCTATATACAATCTGGGTGTTCTCAGTTACTATAAGCAGGGTCATATACAGAAAAACTTCAAAATTTCTTTGACTGTTAAATTGAAATGCAGCATTTGTTTTCAATCTGACCGAGACATGAGCTTCTGCTTCATGCTTCAAACTGATAAAGCGCAGTCCTCTATCATACAACCACTTCTCAAACAGGTTGCACAGTTTCAGCTGCTAGCAAGGGTGGACTGGCCATCATACCGGGCACAATCCCGGTGGGCCGGTGTCTCTGTGGGCCGGTGTCTCTGAGGGCCGGTGTCTCTGTGGGCGGATGTGTCGGGCTTGTCAGCAGGTCCCACCTAAAATAATTGACTGGCCAATCAGCCCACACTACTGTGGGCTGACAGTAGCGTTACGGCACAGCCCATTGGCTATCTGTCAGTCAGGGGCTTGTCAATCACCCAGTTGCTGGATGGGCGGGGCTAACAGAGTCACGTTCAGTCACACCGCAGGTGAGCCGAGGTGAGGTGAGGAGACAGAAAACAACATGGATAAACAACCACCGAAAAAACGCCCCGGAGCCAAAGAAAAGCAGCGACTAAAAAAACTGAAAGCCCTGGAGCAAGTGCAGCAAAATGACCACTTTATTTGGTCCAGCAGCAGCAGCAGGTGCTGCAGCGCTCGCATCTGCAGCCGGAGCATCAATTAGCACAGAACCGACCCGCAGACCGGGCTTGATTCTGGCTCCCCCCTCCCGGCTTCAGGCAACTGACTGCAACTTCAGCAGGAGCAAGAGGCACAACAGACACCACAGCTGATGGAGACTGAGCCTTTAGAGGGTGGGGTAAGTAATAAAAACCAGCATGACAGATCTGTAAGCAGCACCACTTGTGAAGTTATCTGAGAGAGAGCACAATTTTAAAGACACACTTAGGTCAAAAACAAAAATCATGTTTTTCCATGCAAACACATTCCTCATATGTCACTATTTATTAATGTCAAAGAGCAAACAGGCCTATTGCTTTGTCATGTGCAGCCTGGGAGTCACTGAGTTATGTAGTTACCAGTCAAATCTTTTGCATGCTGATGCTATCAGTCTTTTATTAGTATTTATTTTAGTATAGATATAGTAATTAATTCATTACCTTATATGTAGATAAAAACTCACAAGCCACTGCATTGGGTACTTTTCCACCAAGGGCCACATCAGCATAATGGCTGCTCTCAAAGGGCCAAATGTAACTGTAAGACAGTATAAATGTAACTAAATGTAAACAAATATAATGTAAAATAAATGTAACTACTCCTCAATTTGAAATAACTCTGACTTTATTACTTATTCATATTACAAATATTACATATGGATTTGCATAGATATAAAAATATCTATTTGCTAGTTGCTCTGTTAAGTCTAACTTTGGCATACTTACCTCCGTGCTTGGTGTCAAGGTGTGAACTTATATTTTACTCTTTGACAACCGACACGCCTCAGAACACTAAAGACAAACTGTTTCTCTCCTTGAAGCACAAACATGTCTTCTCCTCCCATCGTTCATCAAACATCCTTTCATCTGCATCAAGTTTTCTCTTCCTGGACATTTTGGGATCATTTTATATATCTCAGTTCTACATGTGGAAAATTGCATTGATGTTTATACACTGCAATCTTCACGGGTAATATAATATAACAATCATATATAAATTGTACACAAATTGTAAATGTGCCAGATTGTAGCAAAACTGCAATTTTAAATCTTTAGTATTATAAAAATAATAGAATCGGCATGCATTGTGGGAAATGTAGTTTATGGATCAATGCAGTTTTACAAAGATGTGGCGAGTTGGAAGAAACAAAGCTCACCACTTGATAAAATGATATTTTGCAGTTGGTGCAAAAGTGCATAAACAACAGTCAATTAAATTTTTGTAAGAGTTTTTTTTATTCTTAACACCGCTCCGCCTGGGGCTTGAACTGTGTCTGGAGGGAGCAGTCGCCCCCGTCCCTCTCCCAACACTGCTGCATGGCGCACCTTGTTGGGCCCTCGTGCCCCCGTGTCAGTGCCTCAAAGCAGCGCACGGGGCGGGCGTTTCGCTGCTCGCCGCCGCGAGTGGTTCTCACGGGCGTTGTCTTTCGTCGGGTGGAACATGGGTCGGTGCTTGGAATATCTTAATCTGGATATGCACAAATTCAGAACTACTTCCACGTCAACAAAGGCATGTGTAATTACCGCAATGTTTCCAATAGACGCGCCCCCCCAAGGCGTGTTCTGCGCATCTATCGCAAACAATACGGTATTTTTTTTAAGACAGTCAGACCTTTAAGCCCTCACGGGCCACATAAAATAACGTGGCGGGCCACATTTGAGTTTGACACATGTGTCTCAGTGGATGGGGTGGTGTACTTAAGTGCAATATATTGAGCTGTGCGTTCCTTTTACTTTTGTCTAACTTCAAGCCATTAACATACATCAACGGGGAGAAATTATTAGGAACACTTAATTATACATTACACTCCAGTATGCCACCACCACCCATTACAACCTCAATAACAAACACTACGTAAAACTATAACCTTTGCAACAATTTCAACAAAAACTGAAAATGATAAAGCTTTGTTAATGTGGAATCAATGGTAGCGCTGATTTATTTGAATGGATTACATTGGACAAGTGTATGTAATGAAACGGCTAGTGAGTCTATATGTACTGAGAAAAATATAATAATAAATTGGGGTGTATCTATCTATCTATCTATCTATCTATCTATCTATCTATCTATCTATCTATCTATCTATCTATCTATCTATATATATATATATATATATACAGATTTGTGGGCCAGTTGGAGCCAAAAATGCCAGGGCTGATTTTTTTGCCCCAGTCCACCCCTGGCTGCTAGCAGGTTACCATTGAACATAGACATTAAAGTGCCTATGACACCATATTGCATGCTAATCTAATAATTTTTCCCTTAAAAAATAACAGTCAACGTAGTAGGCTTCTACTGGATTGTGTATGTTTACACAGTAGACATACTTTAGTAGATCGTTTACTATATGGTGTAGACTAGCGGCTCTACATAGAGTGAAGGATATCCTAGCGAATGTCTACGCTGTCTGCAGACATTCAGTACACGGGACAGATTGACGGCAGAGTTAATTTATTAAAAGTCCCTCATTAGTCCTCAGACGGGAAATTTCTTCACCAAATGGACCGTCTTCAGCAGCCACACAAAGTGGTGCGCTGCGGAGGTGATGGAGGCCAGGGGTGTAGCTCAGGAGGAGGTGATGGAAGCCAGGGGTGTAGCTCAGACAGTCATGGTGCAGGTTGTTTGGACTATCAGACCTTAATACCGGAGGAAAACCGCACATGGAGAGAACATGAAAACTTCAAACAGAAAAGCTCCCGCCGGGATTTGCACCGGGACCTTTTTTATTTTTTTTAACTGGGACCTTCTGGCTGTGATGCGAGAGGCTGTGGACTCCCTGTGGAGTCTGGAGGTAGAGAGTGGAACATGAATTATCACATCAAATCTACAGTCTTTATTCTGTCGTCTCCCACTGGAACTGATATGAACTCAAATACGTCGCCTTGACGTCTTGTCTTCAGATTGTCTGAATCTGTGTCGTAGTTGTTGGGTTGATTGTCAATATTCCCCCAAATCTGTTCGGTCTGACCACCACCGCTCCCGCGAACACTCTCTCATACTCCATCTATCCATCCATCCATCCATCCATCCATCCATCCATCCATCCATCCATCCATTTTCTCCCGCTTATCCGTTTCCGGGTGGCCGGGGTGTCAGTCTGAGCACCGTCACCCAGATCACATTGCACCGATTAAAAACCTTCCTGCGGGTGGTGAGCCCACGGGAAGGTGGCGCCCGGCGTGGGACATGAACCCTCTACCTAGAGATTGCGAGTCTCATGCTCTACCATCTGAGTGAGCCGGGGGCCTCTCTCATACTCTTCTTTAAAAAAGTCTTCTTCTACAGCTGAACAGTGTGAAATGTCAGAAAATATTTATGTTTCTTCACTTTTCTGTGTGTCCACCGCTGTGTTGAGCCTCGCTGCTGGAGGCCTTTACTGCTGGAGGCTGTGCAAGATGGAGGTTGAGAAAGCTTGATGGGCGGAGATTGAGAATCAAGACTTAATTTCACTCGTTTTTCGTAGTTTTTACTTACGGATGATGGCAGTATGACAAAAATGTTTTATAATAAAAACTATTTTTATTTTGTATTGCCTTTTTTCCAAAATGTTTTGGTGTCCTACCTACTTTAAGGACACATTTGTACAACAACATTTTTCAGTAAATACAGAAAACCTTTTTTTGTGTTTTGGGAGTACCTTTATGCAACAACGGTGGTCTGCGCCTCTGAAAACGGCAGTCTCGGTGTAATCGGGGAGAACACTGCGCATCACAACGGAAGTAAATAGTTCTTCTGCACATGCGCAAGTAGATGGACAATTACAACAATGGCGGCATCCAGAGTGTCATGACGACCAGTCCATATTCTCCTGGGACTTGGTAGTTTTATAGTTGAGAGTCACTGTAACAACAATCCAACTTGGTCATGTGTCCATACTAATGTCTGTGTACTCTGATTATTAATGTTTATATCATATTGTTCTCCGTGCACGTGTGTGCGGTTTCATTACAAAAACAAACAGCACCCACTAGTGGCTCAACATGCAAACTACATTGTTTAAGTGTTTCTGCCGTTTCCGTGTAAACCGACATCATCTTCAGAACGTCTTGTAAACGCATAATGTCTCTAAAAGGAAAACGCCAAAAATATTTGTTTTCACTCGAAACATTGTGTAGATGGGGTCTAAGCTATTATTAACTTTAGTCATTTAATTTATTTCATTCAGTTTGTATATTCATAGCTGTTTTATGCATAAAATATAGGTATAAAGGCTTTATTTTGAGTGTAAGGAATAAAATGATCCATTTTATTACATGTTTTCTTCTGGGAAGGCCTCAGGAACAAATTATGTTTGAGAAAAAGGTTCGACTATATTTTTTAATGGTCTCCCTAATGGCTGCAGAGTTTGTAAGGGCTTGTATTCATTCTTTAAGATTTACTGCTTCCAGTGGTTTAGGACAATCCAAATGACTTTCTTTTGGTTGGTTGTACACACATCGATGGTATCCAAAGGACAAATACAAGAGGTAAAGGTGGCCCAAGTGATATGGAAGGAGAAACAGACACAAAGAAAGAAGCAGACCATCAGTGGATGAGGAATTGTGGCGATATCGACAGTGCCAGGAGCATGAAAACTGATGGGAGGTAAAAATCTTTCCGCCGTCAGGAATAAAAGAAGTGGGATTTTCAGGTGGGTGGTGAAATTGCTTCAGTAAAAGCAAGAGACAGGTCTTACTCACAATTGATGCTCCTCACCTCTGAAACTTTATTCAACTCTGATAGAGTTACTGTCATTGTGAGACTCAAAGGCCATAGAAAAAAAACCCACTCAATATATCTGTAATAGAAACTAGTCGCTCCTCATACACCGGTAGTGTTTGAAACGACTGGAACTGCGGGCTTCGCTACAAATGAGTGTTATTGTTGGTTTCCACTGGCAGGCGTTTTTCTGTCACTCAGATGAAGACGCGTGCTCCACACTCTAATTATTTCAGACAGTTTTTAATGTAACTGCATCCATTTAAAGCACCCTGCATGTTCAGATTTATCAGATAATTTCCAGTGGCTGCGCTAATACTAAGCTACTGGACCAGCCATGAGATAAACAAATCAATCACATTAATGCCATATATGGTCAATTATAACATAGCGGAGGCTGTCGTACTTCTTAATTCAGACAGCGTTGCCTTGAGCGTATCTTGTTTTGCATGGCCAGTCAGAGTTATTTAATGTCTAAGCATGTGGCATATTTCAAGGCCACAGGCAGGTGATCTCAGCACATTGTGTCCACGCTAAAATTCACAGCGTTCCCATCACAGCCGCAATCTCTGCTGCCGCCGCTGCCGTAACACTAATCTCCAAGTGACTGCATTTTTTAAATGCATGCGGTGTATTTGGACAGACTGGATGTGCTGTCAAATGCACAGCAGACGTCCTTCTGGAAGTTAAAGCCTGTGGGGATCCAGGCCAAAGTGACTGTCCCCTTATTCCGTCCACCAGTGAGCCGTGTGTTCGCCCCTTCAGCATTACTGTACTTTCAGGGGAGGAAATCGAGGGCCAGCACAAAGGAAGAAGTCGGAAACAAAAGTGCAATAATATGGATTGTGGTTTAATATTGATGGGTCGTTTTTTCTTTTGTTTTTGTTTTTTTACTTTGCATTCTTGTTGGAATTCATGCACATGTGCTGCTTTTATAACAATGGGACGCTTTCCAAGTTGTAGCTTAAATTCTTGTTTCTGCTCTTGCCTGAGGGTTGCTGTTTTTGTATTCGTTTTTCAGCTTTTACATTCTTGTCATTTTTATGACAACAATTATTTAATTTGCTGCTGTGGCTTTTGCCTTCATGTTGTAGTTGTTGCATTGACATTATGGCTTCAGTGTTAGTGTTGCAGTTGTTTTTCAATGCACGTCACAACAGCAGTATTCATGCAGCAGCTTTTTTATTCATTATAGTTCACTCAATATTTGTTTAAATCATTATTTGTATTCATTATTTTTGCATTTATGTTGTGATTGTTACATTAATATTATGGCATCAGAGTCAGTCTTAGAGTTGTTTTTGCAGGCACATCACACCAGCAGTATTCATGTAGTTTTTGTATTCATTGCTTGTATTCATTATTTTTTCATTTTTGCATGTTCTGTGGTTGTTGCATTCAGTTTTTTGGATTCATGCAGCAGTTTATGCATTGCATGACTTTTGCATCTGAGTTGCTGCAACAATATCCATAAATCAGCTTTTGTATTCATATTATTTTCGCATTACTTTTGTATATTTTGTTGTTACATTAATGTTCTGTCATCTACATTCAGTTTGCAAGAATGTTTTTGGGGATGCATTTGTGTACACATTTCAGCTTTAAAGGATATTTGTATTGCAGATTTTGTGTTTTTGTGTGACTTTTGTATTCAGTTAGTAGCTATGGGTTGATTTTTCTTTCCATATGTTGAAGCTTTAGTTTTCTTGTTATTTTTACATTTTGCTTGTCTTTGGCTGTCTTTTGCATTGGATTCGTGTTATTTTGTTTGCATTTGTGTTTCAGCTTTTTTTTATATAGTTAGGTGGTTGATATATTCAGGTTTTGTATTTATATAGCAGTTTGTGTATGAGAGCAGTGGCTTTTGTACGTGTTTGCTGGATTATTATAATATTTTTAACTTTTTGTTTATTGAGCACATTTGTCATTCAGAACAGAACAGAGAGATGTTCTTCACATGAAGACAAGGACAAATACAGAGTAATCAAATATTCATAATTGAAAAAAGCATAAACACAAAAAATCATACATACAACAAGCTAAAATAACAACAAAGATAATCAACAAATATATCTAAATAGAGGAGGAGTCTAGGACCCATTCAGTTTGATCAAAATTGGTTCCAAAATTTTCTCAAATTTTCCTAACTTTAATTGTAGTCTTGCTGTAATCTTTTCCATGGTGCATACATTTATGATTGTGTCTCCATTGTATTATACTGGGGGGTTGTGGATTCACCCATGAAGCTGTGATCGTCTTTTTTGTTATCAAGAGCATCACTTTCAGCAGGTAGCTGCAATCTTTATTAAACATATTTTCCAGTAGAATGCCTAACCTATAAAGAGCTGGAACAAAAGGAGGTTTAACACCTACAAGTTTCTCTATTTCCTTTTCTATACCTATCCAGAACTCTACTATCTTAAAATATATGAATACAGTCCCCCACCACTCCACAATTCCTCCAGCATAGATTAGATGTGTTGTTATATTTTGCTGTGGTAGTTGGGGTAAGAAAAAAGTGCATCTTTACCTTCCAATGGAATTCCTTCCATGATGGACTATTTGTTAGTTTATGTCCTGAAGCAAAAGTGTCTTCCCAAAATTATTAAATTGGATATATTTTGTTGCATTCTTCTTGCCATTATATTTGTAAGGATCTTCAGGTCATTACAAAGCAAACTCACTGGTCTATAGGCTCCGCAAGGAGTTAGATCTTTCCCTTCTTTATGTCGGACTGAAATAATGGCTTCCGACCATGATTTAGGTGGATCTCTTTAGGTGACCGTGTTTCTTCCATCAGCGGTTCGGTGCCAAGGTGAGACGCTGCGTCCCTCCATGCATGTTCGAGGTGCCAGGGCCAGCACTCAGTAGCAGCTGTGGGTGCTGGTGGACAAAGTGAGATGCTGTTCGTCGAAGACTCTGCGTCAGGTAAATGTTTACTGGTGGACTTCGGCTCGCAGCTGAGCCTCCTCCCTCCATCCGGCATGGACATGTTGGCTGGGGACCGCGGACCTCCGTTGCGCACGGCCAATAGTTCCTCCATCCCATCTTCTGGCAGTAAGTCAGTGACTGTATGTTTCCACGGGCGCCAGTTTGAGTGTGACTTTGTGATCACCTCCATTACTGTTCCGATTATCGGCGCTGACTTTCTGTTCGCTAATGGTTTGCTGGTGGATGTTGCTAACCACTGGTTGATCAATGTTTGCTACTTTTCCGTGTGAGACCGGGGGATCTGGGCCGTTAACCTGCGCTAACTTTTTAGCTTCAGAGGACGTGTTTCAGCATTTGCTGGCGGAGTGTCCGTCTCTGACCAAGCCTGTCTTTTCCACTGCGGTGACAAGGCATAGTGTTAAGCATTTCATCGCTACCACGGGGCCGCTGGTTTTTGCGCGCGCACGACACTTAGATGCAGAGAAGCTGGCTATAGCTAAAGCGGAGTTTGCCACTATGGAGCGTTTGGGCATCGTGAGACGTTCCAACAGCCCGTGGGCCTCGCCTTGGTTGGAGTCAAGTTCGTCTGGCCTGGCCTTCGCCATTTATTACAAAACGAAAAAGAGCCGGTAAATAGAAACAGAAAAATAAACCAAACAATATGGAGTTCACGACTAAGACAAATCAAGTTGACTCCAATAAAAGCTGGAGAATCCCTTCAAATCATTGGCAACAATAAAGAAAATACTGTTCGTTCATCTCTAACCAAAATACACTCACAGGCACAAAAGCTATGTTAACCTGGACTTACCCCAGGGATACATATGCCCACACTCGCACATCCATACTGTTTTTAAATTAACAAATGAAAGTAAACAAAAAGCTTTGTTGCAGGCCCAGTTCATTGCTTGGGCCAGAAACAAAATGGCCACTTCACTGGTTATACAGCATAAACAAAAGCATGTGCAAAGTGTGGTTTTTTTAGTCACGAGTCCTGTGGTGGGGATGAATGATGGGGAAGGATGAAGGGAAATGGGGTGAAAGGGCAAGTTTCAGGTCAAGGGCAGGTGCAGTATGATTTATGAGCTTCGGCAGGTACAGCTCCTCAATCAGCAGCTACAGTCTCTCTCCAGCACTGCTTTTCCACCAAAAAGAACCAGGAGATAGTTCAGGGCTGGTGCCAGGGCCAGTTCTTATGAGCGCCACCAAAGAACCGGTTCTTTTTCCACCGTAAACGGAGCCAAGTGAGAGCTACATCATTGCGTCATTCCAAAATGTAAAACGTCACTGATTTCACCAATTTCGCGCTGACAGCGCTCATACAGGTACAAGGAGACGGACTGTATTCATTGGTTTAGTCCGGGTCGCTCCATCTAGTTTGACCTGAACCTCAGATGCTGAGCAAAGACCGAGAAAACTTTACGTCTCTTTGTATCTCTATTGGTGTTTTTTCACGTCCGTCTTGTTTTAGTCTGGAGCCCCGGAGTGGTCATAGAGAGAAAAAAAATATCACGTGAATGAGTTTGGGGCTTATTTTGGGGCTTATTCAACATTTCAGCATTACATTGTGAATTTCTGCTCCTTTTGCTTTATTTCTGGATGTGTCTGCATCAAATGCTTCAACATCGGAGAAGAATAGAGGTGTAGAATGATAGAACGCAGCTCTAAAACTGTTTCCAATGGCAACCTACGTAAACACACTGATTAAAATTCTCTTTCATATGAAGCCGTTAAAAGGCTCATTTTATGCCTATAAAATCCAAGCTTTCATTGACAGTAGTATGTAGTTTGTTTTTTAGTTGCCGATGACCCAAAAGTATTTATTATAAAGAAGTTCTGTGTGTTAGAAAATAATATTGCAGCGCCTCAGGTTGCAGTCAGAACGCAAAACAAGACCTGGACGTTAAGTTAGTTACAATGATGTTACCATGAAAAGCGTGAAAAAAAACGACAATGGAAAAACTGCTTCTAAATTATATCCGACGTAGTTGACTGACAGTGGAGGAGCGCGGCAGCACTCTCGAGAGCCACAGCTCTGCAAACGTGAATTAAATAATCTTGTTCCCTCATATTATTAACTTCAGGGAGCGACTTATTATATCGGTCCCACTCGTTATCTATATTTTTTCTCTGTAACCACTCCGGGGCTCTGTGTTTGCTGTAGTTTTCAGAAAGCCGGTTCACCCTCGCTTCCGCCTTGTAGGTAGCGATACCTCCGGCAATAACTCCGCCCCCAGCTGATGACACGTCTGGCTCTGCTCTGGCCCCGGTCTGGCTCCGCTCTGGCCCAGCAACGAAGTGGGGGCAGCGTAGCACCAGTAAAGCCCCTGGTTGGCCTGGTGCTAAATCTGGCCCTGGCTCTGAACTAGTACCTGGTTCTTTCCGGTGGAAAAGCCCCCCAGGTGGACCAGACTCCCAGGCCCTCCTTTCTATCAGTTCCTGTGGTAGATCCAAGGTTCCCACACATCACCCAGGACAACTCATTGTCGACAACTCAGGTGAGGAATAATCCTACGCAGAGTACTTCTCTGATCCTGCTCGGATGCTCGTGAGAACGGTGTCTGCTGCGCTCTGATTTAGCTTCACAAGCTACACACGGAGGTGAGCGGAAGCCCCTTCCCTCTAACTGGTGTGATTATTCACAAAAAATAAACATAGATTTGTTGACCAATAAACTTAGAGTTTAACTAAATTAACTGAAAATATGACATTTTATCACATTTAAATGACATTTGAAAAAGAAACACATTTCATACCCAAATGATTTTAACCAGGGCTACATCTGTTTTTCAATATCTTCTGCATCGGCTTCCTGTAATTTTGTTATATTTGTGTTGCAGTTTTTTCATGGTATACGGAAGTTGTTGCAATCATATTATGGCTTCTGATTTAATTTAGTAGTTTATGCTTTTGGATTGTGGAGATCCTTTTGACCCACCACAGAAAAACCTATTGTGAAAATGTCTAATTTGGTCTAATTATCCATCCTTGACTGGACTATTTCTAAACACACACTTTTGACAATGGCATGCATTTGCCTTCTTCTTCTTTAAAAAATGTCCATACAGTTGTCGAGGAAAATTAGCATTGACACACAGAAAAATTTATATATATATTTTGTTTTGTCACCACAATTTAAGCCAATATCTGTTTCAACAATTAAATGTGACAGTAATCTGGTCTGACATTCAGCCTAACATCTGTGGATGATACTGTTGAGTAGTTGTGGTGTTGCGTAATGTGAAGGAATAGCTGCCCTGGTGACAGTTTCAGCAACTCATTTTGCTGCCACTGCAGTGAAACGTTCTGTGAGTTACGTAAGTGTGAGAGACAGATCGCTCCAGTAGTATTAATGGGAGTTCCTGGGCCGGGGAGCCTTTGCTGACCTTGGTCTTATCTCTGCGACTTCATGCATAATTGATAAATAAAACTGAAACCCAAGATGTCTTCCAAAGCCGAGGTATCTAATCTCATTATGAGCTGGCCCTTTTTGGCGAAAATGAGAATGGACCTGTTTGGTCTTGGTTGGCAAGTCGTTTAATTTTGCAGCACTTCTTGTGTTTACGCGCAGCCAGACAAGGAGTGGAGATACAAAACAATATCTCTGTGATTCGTCTATACTTCACTGGCAATTGGATTCACTGATGGGTCAATAAATATTCTATTTTCCAAGTAACTAAACACATGTATAGACTAGCACCCCTTCACCCTACAAAAAGTTTATGTAGGCTTTTATATGTATGCAATTCCGCCATCGCTTCTGCAGTTTGTTTACATTTAGGCTCATGAATTACTGAAATAGAAAGTGCTGTGTTTACACTTGATATTACGAGGCCCTTTGAAGCTGCAGTTCTGCAGTATACCTCAATATAAGTTTCATTCAGTTGACAAGTCGGCATAGAAGTGCTTCAGCTGCCTAATGCTGCAGAATAACAATATTAGACTATTATTATTGTCAACTGGTTACCTTTTATAACTCCACATAAATTTAAAAAAACAGCCATTGCCCAAAATTGAATCTCATATGTAGCCACAACATTAGGAAACATAAATGCCCTGTTATAATATTGGCGATTCTAAAACAGTCAATATTGTTTTGAACTGGTAATCAATAAAACTCCCGGCCAATGAGATGTTTATTCATAGAGTCTCATATTCCTTCTCAAAGCTATCTCAGATCACTGATAACTTCAAGATGAATTACCAGGCAGCGGCCCATGTGGCTATTAGTGGTCCCTTCTTGTGACTGACCAGAGGGCTTTACCAGGCAGCATGCAACGTAAAACCAAAGGAATTGTTTTCATATCTCTGCCTTCATATCTCTGTCTGTCTGTGAGTGATGATTACCTGTGTAATTACTTACCTGAGCAGAACAGAAACATGTGCAGTGCATTAGTTTACAAGGAAAAACTGAGGTGGACTATGGCAGCTCTGTTGTTTATCATTTTTGTTGTTTTGCTAACACCCACTGAAATGGGGCTTCATGATGCCTTAATGTGATTACAGGGAGATTGGGGAGGAGACTATTCTTATATAGGACATTGGATCACATGGATGGATGGATGGATGGATGGATGGATGGATGGATGGAGCGTCTTGATTATACATGGTCTAAGCATTTCACTAATATAGTATTTTTCCACCACTTCAGCGGTCCCAAAAGCACTTTGCACTGTTAATCACATTCACATACGCACTCATACACCAATGCAAGGAACTCGTTCCATCAATTGGGAGCAATTAGGTGTTCAGTGTCTTTATCAAGGATACTTCAAGATGTGGACAGGGAATCGAACCTGCAACGTTCTGACAGAGAGAGAGAGAGAGAGAGAGAGAGAGAGAGAGAGAGAGAGAGAGAGAGACCTTTAACAGTTCTTTATTTTCACTTTTTTTTTTTTTTTTTTTTTTTTTTTTTTACACAAAAAGAACACTCATAAACAGGCGATGAGAACTAATCTATTTACAGCACACACACACACACACACACACACACACACACTAGAAATGCAGTTGCAGTTCTTCATGCTCTATGGCACACAGAACACCACCAACAGTCCAAACAGAAACAAATTCTTTCAAGTCCGATACTTGTTTATGGAAGGTGAACTCCACCCTGAGTCGAGCAGCCACCAGGCCTCTGAAAATCTGCAGAGCATCATCAGACCCTGCACCTTGGCTTCTGTTGCGCCGTGACAACCAGATGCCCATTTTTGCCTGTCCTATCAGGAAGTTGACAAGGCAGATGTTCCTACGTTGGGTTGCAGAGTATTTTGGTCCAAATATGAAAAGGCCACCATGGAAGACATGACCTAATTGGGTCAACCACTGCTGCAGCAGAGCAAAGAGGGAGGTCAGTCTCCGACAGTGTAGCCAGAGGTGATCCAGGGTTTCCTCGGCTTGGCAGAAGACACACCGACTGTCAGTTTGGGGATTGAGTCGTGCCACATGTCTGTTTGTGGCCACGGCCCCATGTACCACCCTCCACTGGAGATCCGCAGTGCGTTTCTCTACGGGGGGTTTGTACAGGGACCTCCAGCTGCCTCTGGGTGAGGACCCTGGTGCCAACATCCCAGACCACCGGGACTCCTGGACACCAGTCAGTGACGCACAATTTATGACTTTTACTGTGATTATGTAGAGGTCCTTCTTCTGCAGTTGGGAAAACTTAGAGAGTTTTGGTGTTGAGAAGGAGAGAAGAAGTCCATTGTCCACCTCCTGCTCCCTGACCGCAGCACTGATGGACAGCTGAGGGAAGACGAAGGTTGTGGCTCTTTGGTCGGTTGGTGTTTCCTTCCCCAGAGCCTCCCTGAAGGAACCAGGTAGAGCTCTCACCACCTCCTCCAGCAGTTTCTCCACCAGTCTTTGTGATTTGAGCCCAGTCTCTTGGGTCAACCTGGCTGCAGTCTTCCACTGTCCCACCGTCCTCAGGTCGCCCAGCTTGGTCAGACCAGCTGATGTTAGGGTCCTCTGTATGGTCGGGGAGCGGAGGAGCCTGGCTTGGATCATGGGGTTGTGGAACAGTGGCTCTTCTTTTATGTTGCCAAACACCTGGGAAGAGTCTCTCTGGGCAGTGAAAACAGTCCTCCAGGCTCTCAGGACAGACTGGTAGAAGACTGATGTGCTTGATGGATCCACTTCAGCCAGGTCGAGGAGGAACAGATGTTTATTGTAGTGGAGATTTCCGACTCTTCCCAACAGTACAGATGCCGTTTCTGCCCATAGCTGTTCTGGGTGGTACAGGTAGCGCTGTGCGGTCAGGAGACGGAGGGTCTTCAGGCGGCTCTGGATGTCGATTAGCCCCTGACCTCCCTCAGACAGAGGAAGGTACAGGACTGAAGCTCTGGTCCAGTGAGCTCCGCCCCAGAAGAAGTTCACCAGTCTGCTCTGTATATCTTTGATCAGGGCTGCAGGAGGCTCCAGCACAGTGAAGCGGTGCCAGAGCATTGAAGCAGCCAGGTTGTTAACAACCAAAGTCCTCCCCCTGTAAGACAGCTGTGGCTGGACCCAAGTCCATCGAGACAATCGGGCACTGACTCTCTCCGCCAAACCTTCCCAGTTCTTCTTTTGGAAGTCGCTGGTTCCTAGAAAAACGCCCAGACACTTCACTCCCTCCGTGCTCCACTGCAGCCCAGCAGGTAGAGTTGGCTGCTGATTGTTCCACTGCCCCAGGAGAAGCCCTTCACACTTGGTCCAGTTCACCTTGGCTGAGGAGGCCTTCTCGTACAAGGTGAGTTTGCTTTGCAGGGTCTGGATGTCTGTTCTGTGGGTGATGAAAACTGTTATGTCATCAGCATAAGCTGATAGCACAACAGTTCCCCCACTTCCTGGAATTGAAAGGCCTGGCAGACTGCTCCTGAGTTGAGCCAAGAGGGGCTCAATGGCGATGCTGTACAGCATCCCGGACAGAGGACAGCCCTGCCTGATCCCTCTCTGAACAGGGACCGGTCGGCTCAGCCCCCCTCCAACTTTCATCAGTACAGTGGCACCTGTGTAGAGTAATTTAATCCAAGAAATAAATTTTCTCCCAAAACCAAAAGAAGAAAGTGTTTTAAATAAATAAAGGTGATCAACTCTATCAAAAGCTTTCTCCTGGTCAATGGAGAACAGTCCTACTTTTAGCTCCTGTGAGTGTGAAATGTCAATAATGTCTCTCATCAAAAATATATTGTCCATGATGCTTCGTTCCGGGACGCAGTATGTTTGTCCCACTGTGATGACGTTGTCCAGGCAGTCTTTTAGTCTATTGCCGATGCATCTGGCTATTATTTTATAGTCTGTGCAGAGGAGTGAGACGGGCCTCCAGTTCTTCAGCAGGCCCAGATCTCCTTTCTTGGGCAGCAGGGTCAGGACGGCCCTCGTGCAGCTCAAAGGCAACAGTCCAGTGTCCAAGCAGTAGATCAGGACCTGGAACAGGTCTTCCCCCAGCAGAGTCCAGAAACTGCTGTAGAACTCTGTAGGGAGGCCATCGATCCCGGGAGACCGTCCACAGCTGAGCTGCTGGAGCGCCGTGGACATCTCTTCAAGGGAGAAGCTGGACTCCAGCGAGGCTGATATGGACTCCTCCAGCCGTGGGAGCCCCTCCAGGATCTGGTCCACGTTACCAGGGACGCAGGTCTCTGCACTGAACAGGTCTGAGTAGAAACTGATGGCCAGCTTCCTCATCTCAGAGGGGTCTGTTGTTATTGTTCCATTGCTATGTTTGAGGTGTGTCATCATATTATTGTTCCTGGGTTTTCTTTCTAATTTGAAGAAGTAGCGGGTCGGAGCATCTATTTCTTTAATTGAGGTGATATGGTTTTTGAGTAAAGCCCCTTTTGCTTTTGTGTGGAGGAAAGTATTTAAAGCTTTCTTCCTGCCAGGTAATGTTCTATTGCTCTCTGTTCCTTTACTAATTTCTTCTTCCAAAGTGCTAATTTCCTTTTCTAGACGATGGAGATGGTCTTTTTGTGTTTGTGTCCTGTGTGCAGTGTACTGCCTGCAGAAAAGTTGAATTTGGGTTTTCCCCACCTCCCACCATTTGGCCAAACTCACAAAGTCCAGTTTCCTCCGTCTCCACTGAGTCCAGAAGACGGCAAAGGCCTGACAGAAGGACATGTCCTGTGTGAGCTGGATGTTAAAAGTCCAATATGGAGGTCGGTGTGGGCGTGTTTGCAATGAGAGATCTGTGACGAGTAGATGGTGATCAGAAAAACCTATAGGTGTGATGGTGGACTGGACCAGACGGTTATTATGTGTTTTCTTAATGTAAATCCGGTCCAGTCTGGCTGCACTGACTCTGCTGTCTGTGGCCTTTACCCAGGTGTATTGTCTGTCTGTAGGGTGGAGGGTCCTCCAGGCGTCTATCAGGTCATTCTCAGTTAGGATGGTGGAAAGGGCGGATGCTGATGGTGGGTGTGGTTCCTGTGTGTTCCTGTCAGAGTCTGAATGGGTGGTGCAGTTCCAGTCTCCTCCTATGATTATAAATGAACTGCTGTTAAGTTGTTTCAGTTTAGTGTTTAGTTTCTGAAAGAGTCCAACACGGTTGGCCCCGGTGTTATGGGCGTAGATGTTAATGAAGGTGAAAACGGTTCCTTTTATTTTTGCCTGCACCACCTGAGCCCTACCCTGCTCCACCTCACAGGATGAAATGTCTGTAGGACACAGGTGAGGTGAGAACAACACCGCGACTCCTGCACTGAAATTAGTGCCATGACTGAAGAGGGTTTCTCCTCTCCAGCCCAGGAGCCAGTCTTTTTCATTATCAAGTGAGCTGTGTGTCTCCTGGAGGAGGAAGACATCTATTTTTTTGTCTTTGCACAGCTCTGATATTAGTGCTCTCCTTTCTCTGTCTCTCCCTCCGTTCACATTTAGTGTAGCAACTCTGAGAGTCTCCATGAGAAGAGAAAGGGAGAGCAGGACAGTGAACCACCACCAGTGACGAAACAACACCTTCAGAATAAGAGTCATTTTTTACTGTTTTTGTGTTTCAGGAAGGAGTCTTCCTCTCCTTTCCTTCCTCAGTTTGGTCAGTATTTTTTTTAGTCGATATTGTTTCTGTTTACTGAGTTCCTCAGTGCTGGCCTGTTTTGTCATTTTTAGAACCGAACTGATAAATTTGTCCATATCTGAAAAGAAATCCTTCACATCCACTGATTGTCCAAATGTCTTGTCAAGAAAGTCATTTATTTCTTGTATGGTGTATGAGGTTGAGTCATCCTGAGAAGGAAAATCAGAGAACTGGGAGAGGGAGTCGTCGTCTTCTATGTCGTCCTCCAGTTGCTGTTCTGTCTGGTCACAGGTGTCAGGTGTGTGTGTGTTTGTGTGTGTGTTAGGATTCTCAGTGTCAAGTGTGTGTATGTGTGTGTGGAAATATTCAGCAGTGTGGGGTGTGTGTGTGCTGGGGTTGATATGGGGTGTGTGTGTGTGTGTGTTTGTGTTTGTGCTGGAGCTGTCAGTGTCAGGTATGTGTGTGTGTGTGTGTGCATCGGGGATGTCAGTTTGCTCTGTGTGTGTTACAGTTTCCGTCTGTCCATTGTCTTCTACAGTGTGTGTGTCTTTGTTTTTCTTGTCTACGTTTATTTCCCTGTCGTCCTGGAACTTTCTTTTATTCCTATTCAGTGGAGAGCTGCTTACAGCCTCCTCCACCTCCACCTCCTGCTCTTCCACCTGCGGCTCCGGAGCCGAATCAGCGCCCAGGGTCGGGGACTCCACCTGCAACCCACCGGGGGCACCGTCACTGGGGGCCAGCCGCTCCGATCGCGTTTCGCTGGGAGATCCAGCGTCCGTGGCCTCGAGCCCGGGCCGAGGCGCGCCCCACGGCGCCGCTCGCGGCGCGGACGATGTTGCGGCCCGCGGCGGGGCGGCCGCGCCGCGGCGCTCCGCAGAGCCGCCGCTGCCGTCCGCAGGCTGCTCTCTGTGAGGACATGCCAGACGTTTGTGTCCGACATCCCCGCACTCGAAGCACTTGATGCTTCCCGAGCTGGCGTACACCGTGTAGAACCTGTCACCATATTTTACTTTAAATGACACCTCCAGAGATTGTTCCGGGTCGTTCAGGTACATGAAGGCCTGTCTGCGGAGGGACTGGACGTGTTGCAGTTTATCATTTCTACAATTTAGTTTCACCTCCCTGAGGCCGCCAGAGAACTTCCCGAAACGGGCCAGTTGGTTCTCCAGCAGCTGGTTGGGAATAAACGGGGGAACCCCGGACACAGTGACCCGGGTGGACGGTACGAACAGCGGTGACACCGGTACATACAGATCCTCCAACACGATTCCCTGTTCCACCAGTGAATGAACCATCTTCTCCTCACGGAGAAAAGCCACCACGGCCTTGTTCATTCTAGAGCCATATAAAATGTTAATATGACCCACCACGTCTCCAACGGCCAGGAGAACATCCTCCACAGAGTACCGGGGGTCAGCTACCACCCGAACTCCGTGTTTGATGGAGGGAGGCATCACTCCTCCAACAAAACACCTGATTGCTCACAAACCTTCTCTTTTTTTCAAAACGATGAATTAAACTCCTCTTACCTTCACATAGAGAACCCAGGGGGAAGAGAAACACCGAAGTTTAAAGTGCAGAAACACAGTTTTCTCGCTCAAACTTTCCAAAGCGCTCCACGCCCGCTCACACACTCACACCCACCCAGCATGCAATGCGAGAGAGAGAGAGAGAGAGAGAGAGAGAGAGAGAGAGAGAGAGAGAGAGAGAGAGAGAGAGAGAGAGAGAGAGAGAGAGAGAGAGAGAGAGAGAGAGAGAGAGAGAGAGAGAGAGAGAGAGAGAGAGAGAGAGAGAGGTTGTCTTGCATGGATATTCATAATTTCAAGTGCATTTTCTATTTAACTTTGCTCCATTTTATTTATTTTTTTCACTTGCCAATAACTTACCTACTAAAAGTAATTCTATACTCGTTGAAAAATCATACATTTGAGCTCAGAATCTTTTGAATTATCTGTGCAATTTAGGCATAGAAATAACACCATCACCTTTAATAACCAATACCCAGCTTGAACTGGATCCTGTTCCACTTGACCCTACTGTGGATAAAACGGTATGATGGATGGATGGATGGATGGATGGATGGATGGATGGATGGATGGTTCATGGTGCTTGTTTTCAGTAAAATCTTCAAACTTTGTGATGCTTTTGCTCAGTGATATGCTTACTGTGGTTGGCGTGTACCTCATTCTGCATGATAATAATTAAATACAAAATTTTTAAAAAAATGCCACATTTTAAATTTAGCTGTAATCCTTTTATTCAATGTTAAAACTAGGGATGTCCCAATCAGATCGGTAGATATTGGATTGGGGCCGATATTGGTGATTTGTGAGTGATCGGGATCGGAAAATCCAGCCGATCACCCCGCCTATCTAAAAAAAAAACAAAAAAAAACTTTTTCACGTCAGCTGCCGTACAGTGAGCCCCGTTTGCGACCTGCCGTAAACTGACGTTAGCAGCCTAAAGCCATTGAGTGGATAAAATGTCAGCAGTCTGGAGGTATTTTAAGGTTGACAACAAATACAGTCCAGCGGCCAGTTGTACTATTTGCTTCACCACAGTCCCGAGAGGTGGAGCACCAGAGCTTCGTTTAACACAACTAATTTGATAAGACATCTAAAAAGTAAACATGCGGTGGAGTACGCTCAGCAAAGACAATTATCCGTGGAAAAATAGATGACGTAATCGCCCCCTCCTCCTCCCACCGCAGTCCGCAACGTCACCTAATAACCACAACAATCACGGACTAAAAGCTCCGGTCGAGCTGCAGAAGCTAGAAGCAGGCAAAGCGGGGCCATAGACCTATAAAACTAGAGTTATATAAAGTGGTCTATGTGTTTATGTGCAAAAGTCTACTTCTAAATTTCTATGTGGTCTGTCTTCTTCTGCGTTTTTGTTGTGTTTGGTGAGTCACAGTGCCCCTAAAGGCCTGGCATGTGTACTGCATGCCCTGAAGCCTCGTGTTGAGCCGTGTTCTTAGTTGCCCCAAAAATAGACTATTGAGTATATTTGCAATAGCAATGTAAGTATCGAATCGGGAAAGTATCAGTATCGGCCGATACTCAATTCTGAAAAATCGGATCGGTATCGGGGGCAAGAAAGCGTGATCGGGACATCCCTAGTTAAAACACAAGGTAGGACTCAGTTGCAGGGATCCTTCATTACTAATAACCACATTGGATCAACTGGAGGTTTGACATTTCCAAATTCAAGATATGAATAAATAACTGGTTTCACAAGTAATGTAGATGTAATCACTATTTGGCCCTCTGGTAGTGAGGATGAAATTGTAGTAGCCCTGATAAGGTTCAAAGAGAAATCGTCTACTAGAAGAAGGACGGCCAACTGGGCAGTGAATAACCGGAACGTCACTGGTTTGAATCTGTGGCAGTCCACAGATTGAGTGAGAGAGTTGTTGTGAAAAGTGAAAACCCACCCTCATAGCTACTACTGTGGTCCTTTAAGCAACCCTCTTAAACTCCCCGAATCCTCTACACTTGCTACTGATTTGTATTTTACTTAAATTAAGAACAAATCTCACTGTGCTATTGTGCATTGAAGAGAAATTAAAGAATTTATTATTAAACGGATTAGAAGATGGATGATGGCTCCTGATTCTACAAATGTTTTCAGCTGGTGTTTACAGTACAGGCAGAGCAAATTACAGTAAAATGTGCAGAGGGATCTGTCACGCTTGGCTTAAGTTACAGGAACTGGAATCTGCCGCGAGCAAAAATATCTTGTTTCCGAGGTTTACAGGTTAGCAAATCTCCTACAGTGTGTGATCACAGCCTATAATGTCATGTATAGGATCCGGTGTCGCACAGCAGAGTTTTGGTGTCCTGTGATATCTAAACACAAATCCAGATGAAAAAGCAGAGTACATTTGATCTGAGCTGCACTGCTAAATAAACTGCATGTAGTTTTCCCCCACCCGAGGACTGGAAGGAAATAGTCACGTAATCTTTTGTGCCCTACTCTACTTTTACACACACACATATGCTCCCATTACTTGTAATTAAATTTCCTCTTGTATATCGTTTCTTAAGTCCTGTTTGTCATTCTGAATCCGCTTTAAACACATGGCCAGAAACCATTTTGACTTTGTTGCTGTGTATTTGTTTACTTGTCTCTCTCTCTGAGCTCCTTATCTCACTCACACAAACTCAGTCATTTGTATGCCTTCCTCCTGTGATCTTGAGGTTACTGCTGTACAAACACACTGGTTAATCTATTGTAAGACGACTGGTACCGGAGGGGGAAATAATGAGCAACCAAACATGCTGGCCCTGTTGTCCTCGTTATCCACAGGGTTTGTTTTTTTTCCTCCACACACTTCAATATTCACAGACATATAATCGTATAATCCTGGAGACCACTAATAATCATTACAAAGAACAGTAAATTTTGATTAAATTAACTTAATGTCAAGCTCGTACCAGAAAAACTTTGACAGCTGTTGAATAATAAGCAGTGCATTTATATTTAGATGTTATATTTTATTATAACATCTAATGAGTGTGTGTGCGTGCGTGCGTGCGTGCGTGTAGGTATGTCATTACCTTGTTTTTGTGTCACATTGTATTTTGTTTGGGAAAATGCTCTGCAAACAAAATGCAGACACTTAGCTTGTTTTTTTCTACATTCAATTACTTTTTCCTCGATCAATTAGGCCTATGAGGGTTACAGTTCAGCTGTGGTTAGTGCTGTTGCTTTGTTCTCAGTTTGAACTCTCGGAATCATTAAACAGGGGATGTGATGCTAAACTGTCCTTTATGGATTTCTTCCATACTTTAGAGATATACTAATATATACGCACCCAGAACCAACTGTGTCCTACTACAGAGAGTGCGGTAAAATGTAGGCGGGATTGTGAACGAGGCAGGGATGTCCATCTCCCACTGGATCTCCTCTCCTGGGGCCTCTTTTATAAAGCTTGCTTACGTACAAAACGGGTCCTGAAAGATGCGTACGCCACTTCCCATGCAAAGTTTGTGATCTATAAAAATAAACTTTGTGGGAGAATGTGCATACCGGTACGCAAACTTTAAACCTGGCGCACGCACATTTTGGAGACGGGAACCTGGCAGCGCTGATGGTGGAGAATTGAAGCCAGATTGTTTGAAGACTGCATGAAGGTTTATTTTTTGTTTTTTAGCCTCCAAATTTTTTTTTTCTTCAGTGGCCCTAATAGAACAGCTGCAACAGCTGAGGCCAGTCTTATTTTAATTTTTTGGGTTTATTGTGAGGAATTGTTCGTGTCTGCAAAGTTGTGCTGATAGAGACTGGAGATCAAATGTAGGCTTTGCAGAGTCTGAGGTCTGTGTATGGGCTTGATAATTGTGAGATGATCTTTTTATTTATTTCTATGATTCAATGGTGGCTCCGGGTATTCTCCTGTCCGCTACTACTTATGATCATTAGTAGAGGAAAATTAAAGGATCCGATCTCAGTGTGGCATGCACATAGTTAGATAAGTGCATATTCACTCAGGCTGGTCTGAATAGTAATTTATTTGCTGTTATACCACACATTTCTTTGTAAAGAAAATATTCAGTGCAGCTCATTAACATATTCAGACACACAATATGTTTTACTGACCTTCTGAACGTCCTGCTGCAGCAGCAGAGTCAGAACTTCTTCAGGAGCTTCTCCTTCTGACTAACATTCTGGTTCATACTGGTTTGGTTGAAGGCGTTTCTCGGTGACAGCAATAGATAGAATGTAAACAATAGCGCATGGCATAAGGAGAGGAAGCACTTCCTCCTCTTCCCAAGATGGGCATGTGGGGCGGAGCCAGTCCAGCTCCCCGAAACCCAGCAGATTCTGAACGCAGCTCGAATGATCGAATATTCAACTGGCTGAAAATCAAGGACAAGCTGGATTTGGGGCAAAAAACTTTGAATACAATGTTTTTGGACCAATAGGAACCATGTGAAAGTGTTGAAAAGTTGTGTGATATGACTCCTTTAATATTGCTGACTTGTTGAGAGTGATGATCGTCACTACCAATCAGCAGATGTGTGGAGGTACGAAGCTTCATGCTGATGCTCACAGCCACAGAGAGGCAATTATTCTCTTAACGCTAAATAATTTTGAATGACATTGAAAGCCACACCACTCACAGTTCTAAAAACCCAGATCTCCCGATTTAATATTGGGGTGGGGGTGGGTGGGTGTGGCTCCCAGTGTGTTGTGTTCAATAGGAAACGAGTCCAAATGGCTCTTTGAGTGTTGAAGGTTGCCGATCCCTGGTCTAACCCTTTTGGTAGGAAGACAAATGAAGATGATTTCAAGAAAGAGCTACTGTGAGTAACAGGTGTGATATTTGCAGGTTATTATACACAAGGACCAGACATAGGTAGAGCACGGTACAAAAAGGGTGGTATCCAAGGATAAATTTAATTAACAGTAATTAAGTACTTGGATTAAGACCTATCCATGTAGTGCGTAACCTTGTTAATAAGGTTGAATTGGGATGTCGAAATTCAGACAACATAAATACAATACAAGCAAACAGTCAGGCAACTTCAGCAAAAATTATTTTGTGAAAAAATGTCATTGAAGTTTATTCAGACAGTTGACTTGGCCAAGGTTTTTATATTTTCTGACCATATTCTGGTCAGTCAGTCTGGTTAATCAGATATGCTAGAACGCAAGGCATTCAGAGCAGCATTGCCTCAGCTTCTTCAGTGTTTTTGAAAAGTTTCACCATAGGAGTTGTTGTGTAAATGGACCCCTAAAACACAATGATAGTTTTGAGTTTTCCCTTGACATCGTAGCGTAAATTGGCCCTTAGTGATAGGCTATTTTTGACAGAATTTTTTTATGTAAACAGAAGAGGCCAAACTTTGAAAAAATAATTATTATAAGGAATTACAGTATCATTGTACTCTTACTTTGGCCATGAGCCCAAGGTAACGGAGTATAAAAAACACGTTTTTTCTTCAGAATTGTTATTAAGTAAAAGTGTAAAGTGCTTTAAAACTACTCTAACGAGTAGAATTGATCTAAAATGTGACTCATCTAAATGTAATGAAGTAAATGTACTCAAATACTGGGGGGCTGGTATACACAAATATTGCTTTTATGTGCATATGGATGAAACAATGTCATTAAAAGTGAAATGCATTAAACTGGAATTTACTTCATGGCATGAGATAAAGCGTGTGTGTAAGAGCAAATGTTTATTGTTAATTCCTCTATCCCATTGGGGGCAATTACTATTAGCAAGTGAGCTAAATGGGGAAAAAAAAACCGCAGTACTATGGAGGGCCGCGTTCTTCCTACTCAGTTCTGCTCAACATGAATACATCGCCACTACACATTACATGGGTTTGATGAGCTCCTGTTTGTAAATGACTTTAAACTATGCTTTTTTCCTTCTTTTATTAAGGACACAATGGGGATTGAACCTTGTGATTGGAGGCTCTACCTCTGAGCGACAGCCTTAGCCCATCTGTGATGAATGAGACTCATGTAACAGCAAATTTAATTTTTTTTCTCTCCCGGCTGTTTATGTAGCTGTTGGGGTTTATGGTTGGTTATTAGCATATAATTACTGTAAGTAATAGATTACTAAAAGTAATAAATCACTGGAAGTAATTTATGAAAAATTGAAATTATTAATGGAAGTAAACGGTCATTTACTCATTAACAACTCTTAAAGTAATTGAATAATTACTTTAAAAACAAAAAAAATGAAAAATTATCAAAAAAAATTTTTAATAAAAAAAATTATTAATTTGCATAAATTTGTTATTTATGTAGTAATAATAAATCGGGGCACCACCAGATAAACTGGAAATAGCTAATACCAAAATATCAGTCTCGTTTGTAAAAAGTTTATTTAAGTTAGTTAATATTTCTGCATAAAATATAACAATCTTAAATAGATTGGAAGGTGTGAGATCCGAGCACAGACTGTTACAAACCAGTGAATTGTCAACAATAAATACACAATAATCACCAAGAAGCGTACAATTCAGCTAACCGGCGTTTATTAATAAAAATTTATTAATTCATAAATAATTCGGAAATCATCTCATAAATCAACACATTCAAATAGCAAACGACATCTAACACAGAGATCTAATCTATTAAACAGCAAACACTATGTACAAAGAGAGTGTGTGTGTGTGTGTGTGTGTGTGTGTGTGTGTGTGTGTGTGTGTGCGTGCGTGCGTGACGAGGGGGTGTGATGACTCGCTCTTTCTGGGGACGCGGCGGTTGCTTAGCGGCCAGATAAACAAGACGTCCGTCGAGCGCGCGTGCGCGAGGGCGGTCTCGGAGCGAGTTAGTCTACCGAGGGCGTAACGAACGGGTGGTTCCGTTGGCCCGGTTCTGAGCACCTAAGTGGAGGTCGGGACCGGCAGTCAGGGCTCTTGTGATCACGGCAGATCTGCTCTTGCAGCAGCTAACAGATAGGTGTTACATGCAGTGGTGTGTGTGAGACCTTATCTTGATCAGGTAAGGGGGGCGCATTGCTGCGAGGAGATCCGGGTTAGTGGAGAGGGAGAGATGAGAGAGGATGAAGACAAGAGAAAGACAGAGAATTCTGTGAGGCTCGGTTCTGAACCCTGGTTCCTCCACACAGAGCTCCCAGTGGGCCTGGAGCTCACTTGGACCTCTGGTTCTGAGGTGGAAAACCAGAGTTCTGGACTTGGTTGGTGCGCGTGAACGCGCCTACACAAACATATGAGATACTGCGGCCTTCTGAGCGGCACAGGGAAACATATTGCATTTTCAACAGAACATCATTCTAACTATCCTCTGCCCAGACAAAAGCGCTCTCACCCTGATAGTTCTTTGGTTCTGGACAGCACCGTCCGTGGTGCTGTTGGTTCTGGGAGGCTGTGGTAACTGGTTGTTACCGGGTCTTAATTTCAGCGTCCTGAAATTCAGAGGCCTGGCTCCAGCTGCAGGAGTGCAACTGAGAGGATGATCTTGGGAGGAGACGACACTGGCTCTGGTCTCCAGAATCTCCCAAAAACAGGAAAAATAGCGGAAAACAGAAGATGTAGTCCAAACTGGGTTCTGCTCGTCCAGCTGGCTGGCGTTGGTGGTTCTTCTGTTCTTTTGCTCTCTTTACCATCCTGAGGCAAGCAGAGACATGTGTCTCCGCGGATGGTCAGTTGAGAATAGCTAACAGATAGGTGTTTTGATGGAACGTGAGTCCCACCAACTTGGGCCTGGACCCCTGTGGTGTGTTCGGGTCGGATTCAAGCGTCCTCATTGGCCACTTCCGGGGTCTGGCTCGCTCCCCTGCTGTTTTATGGCCTATCCATTGTTGTGGTGTTTTCTTTCGGGGGAGCAACCTGGAGAAACAGTTCACTGAATCTACGGAGGAGTTCATGGAATCCTCAGGCCCCAACATAGCCGTCTCCTACACTTTCTTGTGGATTGTGTTTACATACGACAGGCAGTCGGTATTGAACTGGTGGTCTTTAATGGACACTGGGATGAAAAACAGAAAAATTAAGTTCATCACCGGTCTCACAGTCAGTGTACAGTGAGCTGAAACTAAATAAAATCTACAGGAGTCACTCACTGCTAAAGGCCACGCTACTAGCATTAGCCACAAGCTAATGTCACAGTTCTGTCACCATATAACAAAAGTAAAATTAACAGAAAACATCAGCAACGGCTGGATAGAGCACATCCTGGTAAGTGTGACACCTAAAGGGCCTTAACATGAGCCCTCCGGGTAGCAGACTAACTCAGCACTGGGCAGTGTTGCCAACTCCTCAGTAAGGAAGGTAGCTATTGGCTGTCCTCAAAGTTGATAGAAGTCGCTAAATTACGTCATCACCTAATTTGCATAATTGGACATTGGTGTGTAATTGTAAGGCACGCTGTAGGATAGAGGAATTAAGTCGTGGAAGAGACAAAGTAAGTTAAACAAAACCCGCCCTGAATGTTTAGAACTGTAAATGAGCTGTTTTCGTGTGATTGATTTGAGTGTGATTGAAAAAACATTTAGATTTACTTGCCGCTCAGTAAAGCAGTGGCGGCCTTGCGCATGCGCGGTTCATTCTCAGTGTGGACACAGTGTGGTGAGGGTCTCCTCTGTCTGACTGCAGCTGGGACTGCTGCAGGAGGGAGGGAGGGAGGGACTGTCAGACTGACCGCATGTCTGTGAATGCTTTGGGACGAAGGAGGGGCTCACAGCAGGACCCGCTGCTCGTTGACCACAGTGACTGCAGAACCATACGTGCTTTCACGTCAGAGTCGCCAAACACACTAGAAAGTCACCAATAACACCAGAAAAAGTCACGAGATATGTCGCAAGTCGCTTTTCACAAAAAACGTTGCCAACAGGACCTGAAAAGTCACCAGATTTAGTGACAAAGTCGCCAAGTTGGCAACAGTGGTACTGGGTCTACAGTGCTGTCTGCAGGGGCTGCCTGTGTGGCGTTCAAGTGCCCACCGATAATTGAAAACTTAGAAACCATAATAAAAATGAAAAAAAAACAAAAACGTGAAAAACTCATTATACAGGGCCACAAACAATAATAATAAAGCAGAGGTAGAACAAAAATACAACATGATGGCAAGTGGAATCACCACTAAACAACCGTTACATCTACAGACTGCTCTTTGGAGTGCGAGTGGCAGAAAATGGTTCAGTAGTACTGGAGTGTACATATGATGGATGGCGAGCGTGTACCCCTCCACACTTATAACTCCGACCCTGTTGGAGCAAACATTACACTGCAGGCCAGTGCTGACCCTTCACAGATAAAAAAGGTCAGACTCATCATCGCAACCCCCCACCCCCCCCACCCCACCGAGAAGCAGAAGCAGAAGCAGAAGATCCACTAATGGTATTGTTACAAATAGCTAAAAAAAAAAAAATTGTCCCTTCAAATTACATATGTCTACAATATAAGAATAATGACTTTTGTGGACCCATCCAGTTCACTTCATTCACTTTATAATCCAAAAACATCACTGACGCAGTCCCTGAGCTGTGAAATTGAACTTATATTTATTCATGAGCTGCCAACTGCAAAGGTTACCTCCGCAGGTGACAGGGCACAGTAGCCATGTGACCTACAGACAAAAGTTATTTTTTGGATTTCCTGCAGTGTCAGCAGTGCAGCTTTAGCTAAGTGCCCCATGACGTTCCCTGCCCCAGACATTGACATGTCATTTAAAAAGGAAATACCGAGGAGAAGACCGTGTGAGACATTTTATCTGCTGGATTCCAGTATGCAACGCTGCATCGCGAGGAAAATCTCCAGAACCAGATTAACATATATTTTATGTGCTGAAATTATTTTATCATACATCTTCTTTTAAGATATAATATGTGCTGGAATCATTTTATGCTGGTCCTGCAACACTCTTGATTAACTTGGTGAAATTCTGTTTAGGGCTGCACAGAATTTAATCCTGCTGATAAAATTATGAAGAAGCCAAAACTTTGCAGGAGAGTTTGATCAATCTAAACTCAACACTTCTACATGGACTGTAATATCGCCTTACATTATTTAAAAAAAAAAAAAAAGAATTAAAGTATTTCAGTTAGCTAAACTGGACTAAATTCAGGCCAACGTTTAGATATACACTTTTGCATTTGATCTTATATCATGACTTTCTCTCTTAATTTTACTTAAGATCAAACTTTATGTTTAGAAATCAGTATCAGTTGGGACTTCTACTTCCTCCTGCCAGAAAAGGTGAGATATTGAGAAACTATAAATACCAGAAAAGATATGTGACTTAGACCTATAAAACTGACTTAAACAAATGATTTAACATAAACAATGTTTGTCCTTGAAATAAAAAAAAAAAATTACAAATGATGGGTTATCAGACAAAGTTTCTGTGAACAAACAGCTGAAAAGTGTTAACTAATTGGAGTCATCAGTTCATTTTTAAACATCTAACTCTTTTATCTAATAAAGTCTAAAGTCTAATAGAAAGTAGCTGCTTTATTCATTAGGGTGAATAAAATATTAAATGTCCTTCCTAAATTAGGCTTGTCTTCATAATTTGCACATTATTAAAGTAATATTTCACCTCTTCTAGTTAGCTGGTGAGCAAATTCCAATAATTTGAACGTTATCGGACATGAAAGGTATATTTACTAACCAATTACAATGAGGAGAGATTTGCAACTAAACCACTGAAATGCAGCAGTGTTGTAAAGAAAGAACTGAGGTGCAGAAGGGGAATCAGAACAAAAGGTAATTGTTAATGATTGTGTAAATAATTTTTTTTTAAATACATATACATATGACATTACATAGATATCTTGCAAAAGGGGGACACTAAATTCAAAATCTAAACAGCAGAAACAATCAACCAAACTCCAGATCCAGGGACTGTAGACAAGGATCAGGAACAATGGAATTGACAAAACTGGAGACAGTGAATATTAAAACAGACTTGAACTATAACTACAAACTCACAGCAAAATAATAACAACATTAAACACAAAGACACAGGAACTCATAAAAGTAAATAATACAGTAACCAAGGCAAAATGTAAACCAAGCAAACAGGGTATTGCATGAAATATACTAACAACAGGCAAGAAGAGGACAGAAGCAAAACATTTTTTTTAAACTTTACCTAAAAATCTAGAATAAAGATGCTAAAACTTGATTGAAAAATAATTATATAGTTTTTAGATTAAACTACTCCAAAAGTGTACATTGAATAATTATGTTTTGGGAGTAGTGTGTTTTACTCAAAATATGCACATGTTGACTTTAATATTAAGTGTGAACTTAGAGTTTCCCTTTAGCCATACAACTGTGTAAACAAACTCTGCACACACTGTTACATCTAAACACACACACACACACACACACACACACACACATACATTTAAGAAATGCCTTCTGTCATAAGTAGCTGTCAAAACAAAATGTGTATCAACTGAGTTACAAATAGATTCGCTCATGTCTTTTTTTTTTTTCTTTTTTTTTTTAATGTGATTGAGAGCCTTCCGGTGTCAGAACAGTTTTTGCTCTTGCAACAGGAAGAGACCTGGAGTCTCCTCCTGTTGCTGCCTTTAATAGGAGTTGGCATGGCTGCTGTACACGACCGGGAGGGGGGACGCTCAAAGAGAGAGAGAAGAGAAGAAAAGTTGAGGGGGAGGGGGTAGGGGGTAACATACAATACCCTTGTTGTGCTACATATATTATTTGCAGTTATCACACTGATTTCCATACTTTCCAACTGTTAGTAGATTAAACCAGCCCGAGGAGCTCTATCTAGACAGCAACATGATTTTCAAGAAGGAACATGAATTAACAAAGAGGCAACAACAAAAGAGGAACATGATTTTGATAGTTTGAGCAAATGATGACAGAGAACAAGCAACTTCAGAAGCACCTTTCGTGAAGTGTGTGTGTGTGTGTGTGTGTGTGTGTGTGTGTGTGTGTGTGTGTGTGTGTGTGTGTGTGTGTGTGTGTGTGTGTGTGTGTGTGTGTGTGTGTGTGTGTGTGTGTGGTTTGTCCACTGGGTGTGGCCGGAACTGTTGTGGGGGGATTGGCTCTAATAACAAAAACAACAACAACAACACTGTATAGACACTTCGGGCATAATTTAAACCAATCTGTCATCATGTGAATAATCAATATCAGAGATAGTTGTTTTTTTTCTTTTCCTGGTGGGTGGAGAAAATGAAAGTGTACTCAACAGAATACACATCTATTTGCAGCACAAAGTGGAGGAGTGAAAGTATGATTGATTCTTGTCAGATAACATCTCTGTTTCCTTGGCAGAGATCACAGTGTCAACCAGTACCAGGTTGCAGTCTGGTAACAAGAGGACGGCTGTTACACTGAGCCGAATCGAGGGGGAAAAAAAACCAAAAAACGGGGGATTATGAGCGTTTTGAAGAATGGACAGAGCTGTTGAGGCTGAAAAGTGGCAGCATGTGGGAGGAATGTAGTCTCACAGGGTTAAAGATGATGTGAACAGTAACAGATTGAGTGCTTGGTTAATAATACCCAAGTGGATTTCTGCATCCTGAAACAGAAAAGGCAGTGAGCACCTCACTTTTGATCGTTTAACTAAATCAGAAGCTCGACAAATGTCACTCGACAAGACAATATTGATTAGATACAGGAAGCGCTGCAGTTATACATATCTGAATGGAGAAGGACTTTAGGGAATACATCTGAGAACCTTATTTAAATGCTTTTTCCTAAACAACTGTCATTGAATCAAGAGCCACTGTGATTCAAAACACAAAACGGAATTATTTCTGTCCGTGGCATGTTCATTCATATTTAAAAGGGACGAGACTGAGAGAGTCATAAAACCCAAGGGACTGAAACTAGAGTTTCATTTACAGGTGGAGATGGTGGAGATAGACCCTCTCTCTGTGAATCCCCTATTTCTCAATTGTTTTTACAGCAAGCGGGATAAAACTCATCCCCGTCTCACAGTGATTGGAGCTACTTGATCAGCAGTTTGGACAAAACCTGTCGAATGATTTTTCATAAATTCAACTATACTGGGACCTCACAGCGAGTTTCTCAGTTTGTTTCAATTCTTTGGGACCTTTCTGTCTCGAGTTTATTTGTTGATTTATCCTCCCATTCTTCAAAAACTAGTAGAAGGTAAAAGATTTCTCCTCAGGAATGAAGCAGTGTGTGGGGTCGTATCTCTGTTTGCCTTGTGATGATCTGGTGTCCTGTCCAGAATGTCGATGAGATTTGCTCATAGCCAGGTGGGATCGGCTCCATAGTTCCGTCGCCATGAAGTGGATAAAACTGTTCAGAAGACAGATGGCTGGATTTGTCTATATTTCACCTAAAATAAGTTTGTTTCATAAAGATCTTACCAACCAGGCTCCATTGTATCTTAAAGAGCTGTTAGTTCCATATTACCCAGAACACTTGGTTCTCAGAGCGCTGACGAACTGGAGGTTCCTAGGTTTTCTAAAAGTAGAATAGGAGGCAGAGGTTTCAGCTTTCAGGCTCCTCTCATGTGGAACCAGATCCCAGTTACAGTTTAGGAGGCTGATGCAGTCTCTACTTTTAAGGTTGGGCTTACGACTTCTCTTTTTAATAAAGCTTACAGTTAGGGTAGGTTCAGGCCACCGGAGCATTTTCTAGTGATGCTGCCATGGGTTAAGACTGCTGGGAGATATTTAATGGACTGAGCTTCTTTACTCTCTCTCCTTACGTTCATATGTCATTTACCTGTCACTAATATGCCCCCTCGCTGTCTCTTTATCTTTATCCCTGTCTGTCACTCTTGCTTTCTCTTCCTGCAGGATCTCCGACAGTAGAACTGGAAGTTCGTGGTCTTAGCCTTCTGCCTCCACCACACCTGCAGCGAGTAGATTAGCTTACCTTTTACATATGTTTATTGCTTGTTGCAGTCGGTCCTCTCCTCTCCAGACTTTCTATCCCCTAACCACAACAGCACAAAGTGTCCACCTCTGATTCTGGTTCTGCAGAAAGTCTCCATCTCCCCATATTGAATAAGATATTGACTTGAACCGAACTGAACATGCCTCCCAAGGTTTCTTTAGAAATAGAGTGCAAAGGTGACAAAAATGCAAACGGTTCACACACACTTGATGTTACATTTTGTGAGGATGATTTGCATTCCCTAATCAATCCACAACATGCTCAAAATAGTCATTTTCACACAAAAATCAGTGCCAGAAAAGATTGTGTGTGTGTGTGTGTGGGGGGGGGGGGGGGGGGGGGGGGTCCCAAACAAGGTCAGGTGCATGTTTATAACTGCAGTACAATCATGGCACACCAAACCTCTGCAGTGGGGGCCAATGAGGGTCCATAACGGCCCACCATTGTGCCAGTGCAGGAAACTTCATCTGTGGTGGCCAAATTGGCAGCACCATCATGTACTAAGTGCCTATTCCTACATTTGTGTGTGTGTGTGTGGGGGGGTAGTTCAGTCAGCCAAAGATGATTACAGTTAATTAGAATTTTTTATTTCTTTTTTTTTTTGTTTCAGCCAGCTGTACATATTTTACTGTTATATCTAAAATTGTAAACCACCAAATGTGCTGCAGATAAACAGTAAAAATATGTATTGCCCTCTGAAACTCTGGAGGCTCCTAATTTGTGCCAACTATGAAAAACAAAGTAAATGCACGAACCGTGGAAGGTTACAAACAGTAATCCTGGTAATGCGTTAATTAGTAACGCGTTACTCTGTTATGTCTTTTTCCAGTAACGAGTAATCTAACGTGTTAATATTTCCAAACCAGTAATCAGATTAAAGTTACTTCTCCAAGTCACTGTGTTACTATTGCAGCGTCCAACAGGACGAGTTTCTTGTCTGCAAAGCCGCTTTATTATTAAACAAAACCAGCCGCTCCTCCATTCTCCTCCAAACTGACACAGACACATGCAGCGCATGCATGCAGTCTGCACACTCACCTGACCCGCCCCCTTCTCCACTCTCAGCCAATCACAGGTCAACTCACTCTTAACAGTGCATTTAGGTAACATAAAAGAATTAAAAACAAATAAAAGGTCGCATAGAGCAAGTAGAGCAAATAAATAAATAGTTAAATAATGCAACAACAGACTACAACTATATCTCCGGGTAAATAAATACCAGTAATAGTAAAAATCTGATAATAAAACCATGAGGCAGATATAAATACAACAGACAATGAAGGTCAAAGGTTAAATATATATAAACATGGTGCAGGAGGCCAGGCAGTGATCAGAACTGAGTTTGTGGTAAAACTGGTTGTTATTTTTATGTTGAGATCGGGTGTTGGGGCATGTTGCCGGCAGCTGCTGAAAGTAACTAAAAAGTGACTTGCAATCTAACTTAGTTACTTTTAAAAACAAGTAATCAGTAAACAAACTAAGTTACTTTTTAAAGGAGTAACTCGTAATCTGTAATTGGACAACTTTTTCAAGGTAACTGGCAACACTGGTTCCAAAGCAGATCAGAGGCACAATGTCCACATCGTCATTGTGGGAGCCGAGCTGGAGGTTTGCCAGCATTGCCAATCTGAGTCACAACCTGACACAATGCAGCACAGTTGGTGTTCATTTGGCTCAGGCGAGCCAGCTGGTGTACAGAAGACACCAAGACAACAGGATCAAACTACATATGATCCAAGCTTCAGCTGAGTTTCTTCCACCATCACCGGGCATACGTGTCCTTTAAAAGATTTTACGCTGATACTAGGGTGCTTCTGACAAGATAAACAAGAACCAGTCCAGATTGAACATTAGAATTAGTTCTTTGTATCCTAGAGAGGATTTCAAAGATTTGCTTGTTCTATAAATCAAGCACTTCACTACATGTCACTGACACAATCCATCCACTATTAACTGAAATACAAAACTACAAGTCAGCGACACCACGTCAGAAACAAGAAAAACACCTCACAATGAGGTTTGAATCTTGTTTTTTCTTGTTATGCTCTTCAAATATAGTTTTCAGATGCTTTGACAACATTCCATTCCACTTCTGTTGTGCTGACAGGCTGCCCAAACTATCAATTATGCATGTGACCAAAGACTTCTTATAATGCCACATTATGCAAAAATATTCCATTATATTCTACAGCGGACACTGCCCAAGTCCACAGAAGATCTGTAACAATTTCCCCAAATCCCCTTTAAACAGCCAAGTACTTTGGAAAACAATTTATTTGAAGCCATGGAGTTTGATTCTGTTAGATGACCATAAAAAACATGGAGGTGATTGTCTGGTTTCTGTATTAGCTGAAATCTAGAAGGAGTTAAATGATTAAAAAAAAACAAAAAACAGCAACTATTAAATGATTTTAAAGCATCATTATTCTTTTGTTGCATACAAATACTATCATGAAAAAAATGTTGCAATTGGCATTTACTTATGTTGCAAGTTTGCACAAGTGTATTTCACCATCCACATATCCATGTCCTATATCTGCGTCATTCAATTTAGGCCTCAGTGAAAAAACTGAACAATCTACTGGAAAACAATATCACAAGTTTAAGAAACTGTGAGGGACCGAGGGGGTCACCCCGACTCTGGATGTGTTAGGCCTGGTTGTGGGTGAGTGGAGGAGGAAAGAATGAGGATGTAGCGTTTCCAAAAAATAAATTGGTTATATATTAAACTTTCTTTTTACATAAGGTAACAAAACATTTACTTACAGCAAGCTGGCTGACTCAGACTTACTCACTCAGGGTGCATCTGAATTGTCCCTCCTATCTCCTTTCCTATCTGTTTTTCCTTCACCCCGGAAGTGTTTAAGTGGCGGTCATGATAAGGAACGTTCAAATTTTCAATAAGCTAAGGAAAGGAAGCTCATTGCTTCCTGTAAAACCTCCTTTAGCCTAGGAAACACTGATGCATCCTTCAGCAAAGGAGACGAGATCATGCTGCCCCACAATTCCTTGCGGCGACAACATTTAAAGGGACCCGCTCATCCGAGCGTCCACGGAAAACTCAGGATGACTCAACACAGATCATGTTAAGTTACCAAAGCAATAATATGCCTTGATTAACTTTAAATAATCCAAAACCCAGATCCCAACTATGAATGTTATGCAGATGTTGTGAAACCAACACAGAAAAGTAAAGTTTTTGTGCAGCCTCTTCTCAGTTTGATTGGTTATTTATTCACCTGGCAGCAGTTTCACTTTAGTTCCTTGTAGCCTGGCAGCTCCTTTTCCTTTGATTTCAACTCAAACCTTATGATATTTGAGATTATATCATCGGTTAAAAGGGGAAAGTGTTAGAAATGTATCGAACTGTAAATGAACGTTTGTCCTAAATTACAACGGTTTGATAATAAATCAGACAACAAAACGGTTTTCCATCAAGTTAATCGTATCTCGCCACTTTGCGTCTTCTAATTCAGAATTTTTTCCCCCTTATTATTTTTCACCATCATATCAGCCATCTGCACTCATGATTCACCGCACAATGAAAGCAGCTCCTAATTGCAGCCTTTGTTAAATCCTGTGTTTGTACCTGTGAGTGCACTTTAACACTCACATGTCACTCTTAAACAAATCTGCCAAGTCAGTGCATACACTAATTAGAGCAGAAGGCTGTGCCTTTGTGAGGTGGAGTTTACAAAGTGTGCAATAGATCAATCTGATGATAGAGGCTGACACCTGCTGCTGGAAGTCTCTCAAGGTTTTGCTACTTTCCAAAATAGGACTTCAAGCCCTTTATTAGTTTTAAATGAAAGCCTGTATTACTTGACTGATGATTAAAATGAAAACAAGCTGCAAATATACAACCTACAAATGGTGCTTCAAAGCGATTTTTATATTCAGAAAGTACACAATTAAATTTTTGGACATCACCTGTTGTCCATGCCTGTAGATCAAGAGTGTCAAATACGTTTTAGTTCAGGGGCCAAATGCAGTCCAGTTTCATTTTGAGTGGAAAATAGTGCCATGATAACCTTTACATTTAAACTTTTTCTTCATCATGGTGCAGTGTATATATGATGGTGATAACAATTACTACTGAAAATGACTACAATCTCAACATAAAGCCAATTTCAATGATACTTTCTGCTTTAAAACGCAGTAAAATATCCATAAAGATCTTATACTATAGCTGTTGCATTCTGCATGTTTTTACAAACTCACCCTGACAGTAAGACTTTAAGGCTCGTTTGATTGCAACAAGGTCGCTTTAGTTTTCATGGCAGCATCAGGTCTCAGTGTTTTGTTGTCTTGTGTCTGCTACTCTTAAGACATTTGTTAAAGATTCAGTGACTTCTTTTTACAATTTGCTTGATGGTGTGGTGAGCCAGATTGGTTTTGGCCCACAGTTCTTATGTTTGACACCCTCCTATAGAAGTAGATAATCAATGAACTATACATTTCAATAAGTTCTGATTAATTGTGCTTTGTAAAGCTGTGTCATTGTTTCTACTAAATTCTCCTCTATATTCCCCCCATTTGTTAGGTGTCTGTGACCACGTTTACACGTACCCAGGGATTTGAAAAAACAGTGAAATTTCTATGTGTTTGGGCCACACATTTACACATAAACGCAGCTACGACTCACCACAAACTAGGATTCCTGAACGCTCTGGCCACGGTGGAGATCTGGATCAAATCCATGTCTCCGTTTGCATCTAAACAGGGGTAGGCGGATATTTACGTCACGATTCGTGACGATTCGCTTCATGCTTCTCGCTACACTGCCCCCTACAGGTTTGGCTGCTCATATCAGCTCTGAACCAGGCATATGTGCAATCAGTGTAAATGAAGATTTTTTTTTTAAAGGTCGAGGGGGAAATGTCCATTTTTGTAAAAACCCAGGTACGTGTAAACGTGGCCTGTGTCTGCCCCTGTGTGTCTCACCTCATGTTTCCTATTAACCAATGATCTTCTCCCTCTGTGTGCTCCCTTCGTTATGAGTGCCACCTGTGTCCACTCTTTCCATGCATTTAAACCCCTCTGCCTCGGCTCATCTTGTCGACATGTCGCTCCTCTTGTCACCTTGTAGTCCGGCGGTCCTTAGTCCTGTGGTTTTTTGTGTTCCTGGACATTTTCTAAAATAAACTGTGGTTTTTCTGGAACTCTGAGTCTGCGCTTGGGTCCATCCGCACACCTCTTGACACCATTTTTGCTCTGTGTTTTGTCTCCACCACCACCTCAGAGGTTTTTGGACTTGTTTTACAACTTGCCAAGCAAATTGAAAAGCTTGAGATAAACTTCACTGAAATTTTTTTTTATTGTGGGTACATTTTTACAGTTCACCCTCTTTGACTTTAATCTCAGGGTCCATTAATGCAAAGATATTTCAAGTGAAAATGCATTTTTGTTTTGGAAAAGTTTCACACAGCAATTTTCTGAAAACGATGTCCAATTACACAGCAATGGTAGAAACACTGAGAACGATGTAGTTAGCATGCAAGGCCTTGATTTGCCGCTGTCGGTTGGTTTCAAAACATACACACGCACAGAACAGTCGGCTAAACATCCATATTGACAGACAACCAAGTTGGATTGTTTTTACGGAGACTCTCAACAATAAAACTACGGAGTTCCAGGAGAATATGGACAGAGTCATGACACTCTGGAGGCGAACGTTGTTGTCCATCTACTCATTCATGTGCAAATGAACTATTTACTCCGGCCCTGGTGCGCATGTACAGCAGCAATGTTTCCAAAAAGTTGCATATTCTCCTGTTTCCATGGAGACAGTGTTTTCAAAAAATTCTACCTTTTCAGTCGTTTTCAAAAACTTGCTTTTCAGTGGCCCCAAGGAACCAAGTCTGAGATTGAAGCTGAATGATATCAAACAGTATGAAGAGGAAATGTAATCCTGCATAAAAAGGCTCAATTATTTGTATTCCCATGATGAATATGCTTTAGTTTTCATCAGGTCGCTTCGTTAGCAATAGTCAGGTCTCCTCTGCTTTGAAAGTCCAACATCAAGTTTCACATCTTTCTCAAGCAGCTCGAGAAATCTAGCAGCTTTAAAATCCGTCACCGTCTGCCGCCCTGAAAGCAGACCACCTTGTGGGGTTTTCATTTATTTTTTTATGTGTTTCGGTGGAATTGTGGAAGCGCTGTAATTTGCACAGGCAGAAAGAAACACTCCACAGCTGCTAGACAGCTGATAGAGCAGCCCTCATTTTACCGTGTCCTCAGTGCAACCCCTGTCTGCACTTTCACTTAAGGTTCCCCATGAGTTTAAGTCACAAAATGTGAGAACTTAAATTTTTAATATGAGAGAGCTGCTGAACTACCACTGAGCTGATATTTATAGAAAGTCACAGAGGCTCTGACTGTACAAGTTCAATTTGATTTACAAAAAAGGAACTACAGGCGCAGAAAGATGTGCTTCTCTGATGTTCTGAATCTGACACTGAAGTGCGGGAAAATTTGCTGTCAAGTGTCAACTGAAGAGAAAAGGTCAGATTGTGTTGAAGTTAATTGCCACCATGGTCTGATCAATGCTTTAATGCCAATTCCCAGGCTCATGGGGGGCTAACTTATCTCTTGGTCAAACCTATTTCAGTTTTAAAGGTTCTTTCGCTCTCTCTTATTGTGACACGTTATTTTGTGTAAATGTATTCAGAGAGGACTATGAAAGAACTTAGATGTAAACCCTTGAAAGTTGAGCTTATATCCTGGTTCTGAATTGCTTTGTAATTTAACGTAACTTTATTTCTCACATATTGTTCTATGTACTGTAACAGATATAAATAACAACCCTTCACTGTAAAAAAAAATACCTGCCTGCATAACCCCACTTGAATCATGGCAATTTACTTACTTGGTTTGCTAGATAATAAATGAAATGACTTTTCTTTCTTTGTCGAAGAACATTCTGTATTGTAAAACTACAGTCTCAAATACACTTGGAGAAGAAGAGCAGTGGGCCACAACACCATTTCAATGCGAAAACAGGTTAAACAATTCTAGTGCATTATAGCTGTTAACAAAATACCAAACATACCAGTTGTCACAGTGGAGGGTTTCATTTGCAGATTGGGTGATAGTGATACATTCCTGAATTAACAGCAATTAACCAATCAACATCATACATGGTGACTTCTTTGAGTTGTTTAACTGCACAGTGAATAGAAAACAAAAATATATATAATAGGCTACACAGCAGTGTAGTGGTTAGTTCTTTTTCCTCACATTGACCACGTATCTGGGTTTAGAGACCTCCTTCTCAGCTTGCATGTTCTCACATGCAAGCTGAGAAAACCTTTACTCTGGGTACTGCAGCTTCCAGTCTTTCTGAGTTCGACATGTGATGACCTGGAGACCTGTCCATTTTGTAACCCATGACAAAGAGATGCACCGATACCACTTCCTTAAAGGACGAGTACAAGTACAGGATTCCGGTGAGAAAGTGGGAAATTTTGAAGAGCAGCATCAATCATACTAGCATGTGATGAGAGGATTGTTGACTGCTGATTATATGATTACTGACTTGTTCACCGTTCTTCGTTGTCATGTGAACAACTTGAAAATGAACTTGAACACAGCCACTGTGTGAGTATTTACTGTAACTCAATCAACTCACTGACTAGCGGGGAAAAACTTAATACCATCACAATGGAGTAAAAACAATAATCAACACAGGATACACCTGCATCTAGATTACTCACTTCACATTTTTGCGGGTCTGACTGAGGACACAAATATTTAACCTCAATCAACAAGCTTTTGAAAAGTCCAGTAGCTGTGCAACACTGTCTGGGTTCCTCATTAGAATCGACAGTCCGTGACAGAGTTCATACTTTCCAATGGAAACCGGTGACTCTAGCTTGATCACAGTTTCACTTCTTCTGTTAAGCCCCATGTCACTTGATTGCAGCCTGCGTGCATAAAAAGGCACAGTAATGAAACCTAACGGGTTATTTATACAATCTTGTACCTGCAGGAAAAGCAAAAATGGCAGATGAACACCATATTTTAGGTCCCGTTTACACGACAACGTTTCAACTGAAAATGTTTAGTGTTTTTACAGTTTTGTTTCAGACAAGTTTCACATTCACACTGAAAAAAGATGCCATTTTCATGTTGGGCCACTGGTATGTACTGTTGATTGTTTTTGTAATGAAATTGCGCAGAGAACAATACACTCTAAACAATACCAATGACAGTGCACGGACATTTGTATGGACAGACAACCAAGTTGGATTGTTATTCCAACTGACTCTAAACTATAAAAGTACCATTTCCCAGGAGAATATGGACTGGTAGGCAAACGTTGTTGTTATTGTCCATCTGCTCTCGCATGTTCATAAGAACTATATACAACACAGTAGCAGCATTTCTGCCGTCTACACGTAAAAGGAGCCTGGCTGTTTTCGAAAAGTTCCACATTTTGTTGCATTTTGCCCTGTGTACATGGAAACGGAGTCAGATCATTTCCAAAAAGTTCCATTTTCAAAGGTTCAGAGCACCGTTGTTGTGTAAACGGACACCCAAAACACAATGAAAGCTTTGACTTTTCACATCAAAACGTCATGTAAATAAGGCCTTACACGAGTTGTGGGTCTCCATAGAATAGACAAAAAAAAACAATCCTCATCAGAGGAAAGTGCACAAGGAATAAAATCCCCAGCTTAGACAGTTACAGTTTATCATGTCTGCAAACAACACATAAAATTGATCTCTGTGTCTGAAATATGTCAGCTTTGCTCTTGGCTTGATTTTACTTGTAAATAAGTCACTGACAAAACTAGTTTTATACTCCTCATGAGGGTATGTACAGAATTTATGATCTCATTTCAAGACTCTTTCAGGCAGACTGTAATTTTTTTTCTTCTCACCAGGAAGTAACATTACTTTAGTACTTTATGTTACTGGATACATGAAGTACATTCCACTGTCAGTCTTTGTGTATGTACTTGCTGTTTTTCTGTGGGTAGCCGCATGCATGTCTGCGTGGGAGTTTTTTTTATTTTTGAATGAGTGTTGTTTTTACTTTGTGTAGGCAATCATGCATCAAGCATGTGCTCTAGTTTAAGTGTTTAAAGTCAAAGCCTGGGAAGAGTTTGACAGTCAGGCAATCACACAAATGTATAATTCAAAGCCACAACTTCTAGTCACAAGCATAGCCACGCTGTAATTTTGATCAGAGTTAAATGTGGAGTCAAGAAGTCCTCTGAATGCTGCAGTGTCATCATGGGAAGAGATCACTGCTGCATCAAAACAAATTGAAAGACTGTCAGGACATAAACTACCCAGAGTCATCCTGCGTTTATCACACCGAGCTGTCAGAGGAAATCCAGCTTTACACGTCATACCTGCTCTGGCATCCACATCTGATAAATATTAAAACATCATACACATAGACTTCCATATTTGGTTTGAAGCCACATGCATATTTGCAGCGTTCTGTGTCGTCACCCGAGTGTTATCAGCTGCCTGCAGTGTGGTTCAGTACTAAATAGCACAGGTGTACTCTTTAAGTGCTCCACTGAGGACAGACAGGGACTTAAACGCAGAATGATTCATGGCATCTTCTCTTCAAGGTTGCTTTTCTGCGCTCTTACCTCCATCTGTATGGCATACTACTCCTGCTTTTTGGGCGCACTGAATAGTATGAATCTTATTTAATTTAAAACACAGGTCCCAGCTTCAGTTCCAGTCTGCACATTCTTTATTTGTTTCTGGAGATCAAGCACTTTCTGGAGATTTGTGACCTCTTAAGCTGTCACCTTAATTAGTGCTGTTAATTAAATTACCATTACACACCAGTCCTATTTCTGAGGAACGTTATGTTCTTTTGACTTAAACTCAATATGTGAACATATAAAATAAAAAGTATAATCTCTTTGAATAACACGTTTTATTTCATGCGACTTCTTTAAAAAGAAAAGAAAAATGTGTTTCTGTGTAGTGAATATGTCCTCTGAAGCACTGACGTCCATGCTAAAAATAAGAAGCTGCTGCTCATTAAGTGTTGACTTTCACAGTAACAAACATCTGCATTGTCACACGTCACGTGTCCTGGGCGGTTTACATGCAAAATGCTTTTGATCCGAGTTAGAATATTGATCCTCTGTTCCTGATGACAACCAGGACTCAGATGTAATTGATCTGAATCAATCAGAGCACCAAGTTTCCTGATAGCCATCAGGAAACTTCACAGTGTGAAAGTCAATAGAATCTGAGAAGCCACTCATTTACTTCTGTGCACACATACACATCTACTAGATGACGCCATGGTAAATTATCCATGATGAGGAGGACTCTGCTCTGAGCACACAGGGCAAAATAACCACTGCTTCAACGAGCCTCTGAAGATATATTTCCCTTGTTTTCCCCCCAAGAATATTTTCTAATTCACATTTATTGACAAATTCTCCATGCACGTATTCCTACACATCTCTTGAGCATATCAGATATAAAACCCCAAATATTAATTGTATAATTACATGTTACCTCTAAATTTTAAACATAAGTACAACATTTGTAGATATGAATTATAACAAGGGATGCAACAATACCACTTTTTTTTTTTTATAAAGGATGAGTACAAGTACTAACTTTCAGCCACTTGCCGATACCAAGTACCGATACAAGTATTTATTTAATATCCAATATTGTTATTGGTGCATCCCAAATTATAATTGCTGGGGGAATCAGCTCCTCATTCCTTGAAGTGTCAAATTTTATAGTATACATCAGTTAAAGTTGCATATACAAATATACATTACTGTCTTCATATGCATTCACATATTTTAACACACACACACACACACACACACACACACACACACACACACACACACACACACACACACACACACACACACACACACACACACACACACACACACACACACACACACACACACACACACACACACACACACACACACACACACACACACACACAAACTACTTCTCAGTGCAATAGTGTTTATTTACAATGTGCTCTAGTTTACAACAAGCAAATGATGAGTTCTTAACAAGTTCTTAACTAATTAATCTAAGAGTGAGCTCTACGATCAAAACAAACTAAAAATCACCCTATGCTGTCAGGGGTTAAACTTACCTAAAAACAAAAGGAAAACAAACACAAAGTCTTTCCTTCCTATCTAACATAAACAAGAGAAAACGATTTAACCCAGAAATTAGCTCACTCCACTAACACACTCTGCAGGCTGCACTCTGGCTGTTTGGCAGAATGAAGATGGCTCCGCCCCTCTGATCCACGCTCTGCCCCCCTGCGACGTCATCCTTCCTCCTTTTGAACCGAGGACTTCCTGAGTTTGGCCAATCCGGTCGTCGGGACGGCACAGCCCTATTTACATGTTTGATTGACCTGGAGAATGGCACAGGACACAGAAAACACACATATACGACGACAGTCGTAACACCCCCTTTCCCAAGAATTAAATACCCCTCCAAGGGTTTTTAATTTAAAGAGGATCGAGACAGAGTATCAGCCAACACATTTTCTGTCCCCTTTTTATGTCTAATTTGCAAATTAAAGTCTTGCAAAAGAAGGGACCAACGCATGAGTCTCTGGTTAGTTTTTCATTTGAGAGAGAAACACCAGCGGGTTGTGGTCTGTGAAAACCTGCACAGGCTGAGAACTAGAACCCAAATAAACTTCAAAGTTCTGCAGGGCGAGTAGCAAGGCCAGTGCTTCCTTTTCAATGGTACTGTAGTTCAACTGGTGCTTGTTGAACTTTTTTTGAATAGTAGCAGATGGGATGGCCAACTTCCTGTTCATCTTCTTGCAGGAGAACAGCACCTGCCCCCCACAAACTAGCATCTACTTCTAGCTTGAAAGGACGTGAAAACTTGGGCGCGGCAAGAATAGGCGAGCTACACAGCAGAGCCTTAGCTGACTGAAAAGCAGCTTGACAAGTGGGGGTCCACACAAATTTCCTTAGCGGACTAACTAGGGCAGTGAGGGGAGCAACAACCTCAGAAAATGTTTTACAAAACCCTCTATAGTACCCACACATGCCCAGAAACCTTCGCAACGCTCGTCTGGATTTAGGAGCAGGGAACTCCACCACAGCTTGCACCTTAGCTGCTACAGGACAGACTTGGCCCTGACCCACCTGTTTTCCCAGATAAGTCACAGTTTCTTTACCAAACTCACACTTTGTAAGGTTAAGAGTGAGCGACGCCTGGCCCAAACGACTAAAGATTTCGGACAAAGTCCTCAGATGATCTGGCCAGGTGGATGAATAGGCAAATACATCATCCAGATACACCTCACAGTTTTCCACTCCAGCAAGAACTTTATGCATGAGGCGCTGAAATGTTGCAGGAGCATTTCGAAGTCCAAATGGCATCACAGTATACTGGAGAAATGAGTCAGGTGTAACAAAAGCTGAGATGTCTGAAGCACGAGGTGATAAAGGAACCTGCCAGTAGCCTTTTAAAAGGTCTAGTTTAGTTACATATCTAGCAGAACCCACTCTATCGATGCAATCCTCCATTCTTGGCAATGGATAGGAATCAGGTTTTGTGATGGCATTTACCTTCCGGAAATCCGTACAGAATCTCAGAGTGCCGTCAGGTTTTGGAACCAACACACAGGGGGAACTCCACGCACTGGTGCTTGGTACAGCTAACCCATGCTCTGCAAGATAGCTCACCTCCTGCTGCATTTGAGCTCTCTTTGTAAGATTGATCCTATAGGAATGTTGTTTGATGGGCGCATGACCCTGCACATCAATGTCATGAACTAAGACAGAAGTTTGACGGGGATAATCTGAAAACAGGTGTAAATTGTTCTCAATTAACTGAATAATATCTCCCCTGTCAGACTCTGATAAGTGTGACAAAAATGATTTCAAATCAGTCCGTACCTCTGAGTTTCCCATACGAACAACTGGCATTAACCCACTTTTTTCCTCCAGGCCATCATCACACACATTATACGGTGGAGGAGCTTCACACATTACCACAGCAGGGTCCTCAGAAGCAGGTACAGGGGAGTCAACTCTTCCAAAGTAACGCTTTAGCATGTTCACATGACACACACACACACACGAGTTTTTCTTTTACGATCAGGAGTTTTAATCACGTAATCAGAGTCACTTATTTTACGCTCCACCTCATATGGACCTGTAAATCGAGACTGTAGACTGGATCCAAGCAATGGCAACAACACCAAAACTTGATCACCTGGTTTGAACACCCTCAGTACAGATTTTTTGTCATAATGACGCTTCATCTTAGACTGAGCCTGCGATAGATTTTCCTGAGCCAGCCGAAAAACATGATGGAGACGCTCACGAAAGGTACTGACATAGACCAGCACATTATGCTCAACCTGAGGAGACTCCGACAACCATCTTTCCTTCAGAAGACCCAGTGGGCCACGCACAGTGTGCCCAAACACTAGATCACATGGACTGAAACCTAACGATTCTTGCGGAGTTTCACGTACCACAAACATTAACAAAGGCAGGCCCTCATCCCAGTCTTTCTTAGTCTCCGAGCAAAATTTTTGCATCATGGACTTCAATGTCTGATGGAATCTTTCCAATGCGCCCTGCGACTCCGGGTGGTAAGGACTCGATTTCTGATGTTTAATATTTAACTCCTTAACCACTTGAGCAAACAATCGAGACATATAGTTTGTGCCTTGGTCAGTTTGGATTTCTTTCGGTAGCCCAAAAGTAGAAAAAAACTGGACCAGCGCTTTAACAGGTTTAACTCTTAGTGTGCGTAAGGGGATCGCCTGTGGGTAACGAGTAGCAACGCACATAATGGTCAAAATATACTGATGCCCAGATTTAGTTTTTGGCAGCGGCCCCACACAGTCAAGCATCACTCTTTCAAATGGCTCCCCATTTACAGGAATCGGGTGCAAAGGTGCTGGTGGAACGGGTTGATTGTGTTTTCCAGCAAACTGACATGTGTGACAAGATCTGCAGTAATTGGCCACATCTGTTTTCAATCCAGGCCAAAAGAAATTGCGCAACACACGGTGGTAAGTTTTTTTTTACGCCAAGATGGCCTGCTAAACAATCGTGGGCGATACACTTTTGGCACAACTATCTGATGTACAGCACGTAACTGGTCAGCACCAGGACTCCACTTCCTCATCAACACCCCATTTTCTAAAAAGAAAAGTGGTGACGTGCCATGATCAGCTGAAACAGAAGCAACACACAGATTGAGAGTTGAATCATTTTTCTGAGCAGAAATCAACATTTCACGAGTCACATTCAGGTTCAACTCTTCATCAACAGGAAACAGACAAATGTCATTACATTTGGACGTATTTTCAGTTTTTACTACATCCTCCACAACCAAAGATTTCTCACACTCATCCAACATGAAAGACTCAGACAGATCAACAACATCACTGAGTTTACGAGCCTGTGCGCGTGTAACGGCGCATACTGGGAACAGAGTTGGTGCAGAGGGGTCAGCAGAGGCGGCCGCGAACGAAACGGAGACCGGAACGTCGACAACCATGGGATGAGGAAAAACGTTTCCTCCAGCTAAATCATTACCAAGAATGAATGACACACCACTGATTGGCAACCGCGGACACACAACTACTTTCACCTGATCTGTAACCAGCGGTGACTGTAAATACACCTGATGCAGTGGAGCTCTGAGCACTGTCATCCCGATTCCCCACACCAACACATCAGCATCACAACAAGTCTCACTGGATAGCGGCAGGACATCACTCAACATCACAGAATGATAAGCAGCAGTATCGCGCAGTATCGTTATCGGAACCTTTTTGTTTTTTTCAGCAGACATGGAAACAAAGCCCTGCGTAACGAACGGTTTGAAACGGGCATCAACTTCAGCCCCTTTACGCATAGGACGCGCAGAATACACTTCAGACGAAGACGCAGTTTTAATCAGACACACACCTGCAGGCGGTTTATTAGATTTACGCGAACCTTCTTTTCTTTTAAGAGCTGGACAAGTGGCAATTAAGTGGCCCAGCTCATGGCAATAGAAACACTCGCGGTTGTCACTGGTAGCTGTGGAAAGTTTTCTACGAGCGAGCCTCGGTGATCCATTTCTCCGCTCAGATGCAAAACTTCGACTGCGAGACGACGGTGCAGAAAACACACTTTTGTGAGTCAAGATGAACTCATCAGCGAGGACGGCTGCTTTCGTCACAGAAACAACTTTTTGTTCATTCAGATACACAACGATGCGCTCAGGTAAACATTTTTTGAATTCCTCAAGCAGGATTAACTCACGCATTTCCTCCACAGTTTTAACATTACATGCTTGACACCATTTGTCAAACAAAACACTTTTCTCACGCACAAACTCCACATTAGTCTGGTTGTCATGTCTCTCTCTTCTTCTGAAATTTTGCCTATAAGCCTCAGGAACTAGTTCATAGGCCTGCAACACAGCTTTCTTTAAAGTGTTGTGAGTCCAGACTCTGCTCGATGGACAAACTAGCACAGACCTCCTGTGCTTTACCCACAAGTTTACACTGCAGCAGTAAGGACCAAAACTCTGTAGGTCACTTTAACGCAGAGGCTATGCGTTCAAAGGCACTGAAATATGAATCCACCTCAGATTCACGAAATGGAGGAACCAACGCAATGTGCTTACTCATGTAAAAGCCTTCGTGAGGACTCTGGTGGGGTGACCCATGAGGGAATGATGGACTGGAGAATAAACCGGCTCCCCGCTCTATTTCCAGTGCCTTAACCCTCAGATGCATGGCTTCTACCTCCAACTCCTGCTTACGCACCTCAATCTCCTGCTTGCGTACCTCAGCCTCTTTGATCTGCAGAGTTAGTTTCAGCATCTCTGCAGTCATGCGAGTCTCTGATGGAAGGTCTGAGGAAGGAGCATGAACACCAGCAGATTCACCCAGCTGAACTCCATCTGTGGAAGCAGCTTCACCCAACAAATCCCTTTCACGTAGCTGAGCACACAGTAGCTCTTTTAATTCCTCCTTCTTCACATTCAGTGGCACAAATACATCAAAGAAATTTGCAATAACAATCAAATCTTTCTTTCTGTATCTGCCCAACTTTTCTAAAGTTGGTTCGGTGGTGAAATCTTCCAGCTTAAATTCCATTTTGCCACAGTAAACAGAGAAACATGCCAACCAGAAAAAACCCACCACAACTCACCGAACTAACCACAACACGAAACGAGGAAAAGCGAAAAAATATGTTGGACGAGCCCCCAATTTATGTTACGCCCCAGCCTAGGAGCTACTGGAGCGCAACATAAAATGCCACCACTCCATTGGTCCAAACAGCCACAAACTACTTCTCAGTGCAATAGTGTTTATTTACAATGTGCTCTAGTGTACAACAAGCGTTCTTAACAAGTTCTTAACTAATTAATCTAAGAGTGAGCTCTACAATCAAAACAAACTAAAAATCACCCTATGCTGTCAGGGGTTAAACTTACCTAAAAACAAAAGGAAAACAAACAAAGTCTTTCCTTCCTATCTAACATAAACAAGAGAAAACGATTTAACCCAGAAATTAGCTCACTCCACTAACACACTCTGCAGGCTGCACTCTGGCTGTTTGGCAGAATGAAGATGGCTCCGCCCCTCTGATCCACGCGCTGCCCCCCTGCGATGTCATCCTTCCTCCTTTTGAACCGAGGACTTCCTGAGTTTGGCCAATCCGGTCGTCGGGACGGCACAGCCCTATTTACATGTTTGATTGACCTGGAGAATGGCACAGGACACAGAAAACACACACACACATATACGACCACAGTCGTAACACACACACACACACACACACACACACACACACACACACACACACACACACACACACACACACACGACATACTTCCAAATCATGAAGTCCAAATGTGTCCAAAAAATGAAAAGACTTGACTTGATTCTTCCGTTTTTCCTCAGTATGCAGGCGTCTCGTGCGATCGAGGCAGTTTTCTGGGTGAGATGCTCGTTCAGGTACACGGCAGATCCTTTCAGCTTCTTTCGTTGTCGCAGGAGATCCGTTTTGAACTTTCGGTTCGCAAAACGCAGGATGATGGCAGGCTTCAACTTGTCTTTATATATATATAAATATATATCAGTGGCGGGCCGTGCATTTCAGACTTAGGCCTTCACTCGTGCTGGTCTGACTCAATCCACCCCTCAATAACTTTTTTATGGCTACAAAAACAGGTTATCATGCAGAAATGCAGTATAAAAAGCTTTTGCATTACAGATAGATACTCGTGTAGCCAGAATAAATACCTTTATGACCAGTGGCGGACCTGTTTATGTCGAAGTCTGTTCATGACGATGAAAAAATCAGAGTTCACTGCTATTCCCAAAACTTCTGGGGGTAGTTTCCCTGAATGTTCGGATGAGCGGGTCCCTTTAAAGGTTGTCGCCGTAAGGAATTGTGGGGCAGCATGATCTCGCCTCCTTTTTGAAAGGAAGCATCAGTGGTTCCTAAGCTAAAGGAGGCTCTAAAGGAAGCAACGAGCCTCCTTTCCTTTGCTTATTGAGATTTCGGACAGTCCTTATCATGGCCGCCACACAAAACACTTCCGGGGTGAAGGAAAAGTCGATAAATAAGGAGATAGGAGGGACAATTCGGACGTACCCTTATTTTACGTTGCAGACACCTACAGAATTGAATGTGAAGGCCTCAGGCAGATTTCTTTACCATGGCAACAGGTAACGGCTAAAATGTGATTGGTTAAAAGCTTTAATATAGAAGTGCAAGTCTGGAAGCAGCGCAGACAGGGGAGAAGCTATAAGAGGAAGCGGACAGTTTGAAATTATTTAAGTAGTATTCATGGACAAAATATAATCAACATCAGTCTGTGATTCTGATATTTTTCTTAGGCCTGCAGAGAAGGCCTTGCAGGCCATGACGGCCCACCACTGTATTATATATATATATATATATATATATATATATTTTATATATATATATAGTAGACCCTCTGACAAGTGGACACCATGTACTGGGCAGACACGTCACTGTGCACGGACACATATTTAACTGTGAACACACCTTAATGAGCAACAACCTGCCTTACGCGGACAACGGACAGGTTTTCCTAGCAAATTTTAAGCTGGACAGACACTGAATTGGCCAAAATACTTGGGCTAGTACTGATTATTGGAATATTCGGGCTGCAGGTGCGCACACGATTGCATCCATACTACACTCTTGGTTGACTTCCATGAACGTTCATTAACGTAACGTAACGATCCTGAAAATATCTCCACTTCTGCTGCCCGGCGTTCTCCACCTTTCCTCAAGTAATTTATGTTTCACTTCAGGAGATCTGAGCCGCCTGGCTTGTTATTGTCATGATCCTGGCAGGCGCCTATGTGTTTGTCTGCCTGCTGTGTTTTTCCTCCTTTCTGCTCTTCCCAGGAGGGGCGTGGTGGGCTCCAGCTCAGTCAGTACTCTCACCTGTTGCCAATAACCCACTCACTACTTAAGCTGCAGGCAGCGTTCTACTAGTTGCCAGATCGTCAGTTTACCTGCCTCGGTTGAGACCTCGCACCAGTCTTGTTTACCATAAGTCCTCGTATTAAGTGTTAAACTATTGTGATTTACGTTATGTGTGAAGCCGTTTGTTACCTTCACTTAACCAGACAGTCCCTTTGAGCGTGCTCCTTATTTTTGTCAGTTTTTCCAGCCTGGTTGCTGCGCTTTTTGTTTCACCCCCTCCTTGTCCTTTTTTGTAGTTTTTTGATTCCAGCAGCTGCTGAAGAATTTTAGTTTGATACTTTGGGTGAGTTTTTGATCCTGTCTTTTTTCCCTCTGGCCAGGACCCGCCACGCCTTCCGCCTGCCAGTGGTGTTATCCCCGCCGGGATGCACTGAGCCTGCCACAGTGGTTTTGAGTGTTTCGTGTTTTGAAATAAAGTTTTTCTCTCGCCATCACTATCAACCTCCCTCACTCTACTATTAAGACTCATGCTTTTGTCGACTCTGGTGCTGAGGACAGCTTCATTGATCATGACTTTGCCACTCAATCCTCCATTGGACTCCATGTCTTAGATAGTCCAGTTACTGCCACGGCCCTTAACAGTCAACCCTTGTCTCATGTTACTCACTCCACAAGTCCTCTCTCGGTCACTTTGTCTGGCAACCACAATGAAATAATAAGTTTTATGGTGATCAATTCACCTAATAGCCCCATAGTTCTTGGGTACTCCTGTCTAATCCAGCACAACCCTCACATTGACTGGTCCAATAATCACATCACATCCTGGAGCCCGTCCTGTCACACCACCTGCTTCGGCACTGTGCACAATTTGGTAACCAACGCACCCCACTCACCTCCACCTGATCTCTCTAACGTCCCTCCGGTTTACCACGACCTCGGCACAGTATTCAGTAAAGACCTTGCACTAACTCTTCCTCCGCACCGTCCCTACGAGTGTCCCATTGATTTGTGGCATGGGGCCCCACTCCCCTCTAGCAAACAGTACAACTTGTCCTGGTCCAAGGCCCAGGCCATGGAACAATATGTCAGACTCTCTCGCCGCAGGAATAATCCGTCCCTCTTCCTCACCGTGGGTTTTTCTTCATGAGGAAGAAGGATGGCTCACTATGCCCTTGCATTGACTATCGTGGCCTGAACGACATTACCATAAAGAACAAGTGCCCACTCCCTCTCCTATCCTCGGCTTTTGAACCCCTGCATCTTTTCCAAGTGACACCTGAGGAACGCTTATCACTTGGTCAGGATCCGAGAGGGAGATGAATGGAAGACGGGCTTCAATACACCCATGGGCCATTTTAAATACCTTGTCATGCCGTTTGGTTTAACCAATGCTCCTGCTGTGTTCCAAGCAATGGTGTTGCGTGATTATTGAACAGATTTGTATTTGTGTATCTTGATGATATTTTAATCTTTTCCAAGTCCAGTGAGCACTACAACCATGTCATGTCAACATTTGCAACGCCTCCTAGAGAAAAAGTTGTTCGTTAAGGCCAAGAAATGTGCTTTCCACCAGACATCCGTGCCCTTCTTGGGGTATATCATTGAGGGTGGTCAGGTCAGAGCAGATCCCGGGAAGATCCAGGCGGTGGCAGAGTGGCCCACACCCACGTCGCGCAAGTTACATTTTCTCGGGTTTGCAAATTTTTATCGCAGGTACATACGCGATTACAGTAAGATAGTGGCTCCTTTGACTAAACTCACTTCACCTCTTGTTCCCTTCCAGTGGAACTCTGAGCAAGAATCCGCCTACATCCGCCTTAAGACCCTGTCCTGGTTCACCCAGAACGTGCTAAACAATTTGTGGTCGAAGTGGATGCTTCTGACATTGGGGTAGGGGCAGTGTTGTCCCAACGTCCGAAGGAGAAGCTTCATCCATGCGCATTTTTCTCTTGTCAGCTAACACCGGCGGAGAGAAATTACGACGTCAGTAATCGCGAGTTGCGTCCGGTTAAACTAGCATTGGAGAAGTGGCGTCACTGGTTGGAGGGGACTCTTCAGCCTTTTGTCGTTCTGACAGATCATAAGAATCTTGCGTATATCCAGTCCGCCAAGCGCCTAAATTCTGGTCAGGCCTGTTGGTCTCTGTTTTTTAGTCGTTTTGACTTCGTGATGTCATACATCCCGGGATCAAAGAATGTAAATCCAGATTCATTGTCAAGAATGTTCTCTTCCCTTGAATCTACCTGTGAATCACAGCAGATCCTTCCCCCCACGAAGATGATGGGAACGATTTCTTAGGACATCGAGGGGGTGGTCCGATGAGCCCAGGTTGGACAACCAGATACAGGCTCAGGACCCCCAAACCTGCTTTTTGTCCCTGACTCTGCCCACTCCCAGGTGTTGCAGTGGGGGCACATCTCCCGGGTCTCATGTCACTCAGGGATCAGTGGTACCACATCTCTCATTCGATGATGTTTCTGATGGCCGACCATGCTGGAGGACACTAAGGCCTATGTAAAGGCCTGCACCATATGCACACGCAGCAAGACAGCCAGTCGGCCACCAGCAGGTCAGTTATTACCCTTGCCTATCCCTTCACACCCGTGGTCTCATATAGCTCTCGATTTTGTCACAGGACTCCCCCCGTCCAGGGGCAACACTGTAATATTGACTGTGGTGTATCACTTCTCAAAGGCGGTTCATTTTATTGCCCTGCCCAAGTTACCCTCAGACACAAGCAGCTGAGATGTCTCCATGGCAGATGTTTTCCGTCTACATGGAATTCCCTCTGACATTGTTTCTGACCGTGGGCCACAGTTTGTCTCCCATGTTTGCCGCAGTTTTGCTTCTGCTCTTGGAGCCATGGCCAGTCTCTCTTCAGGATTCCACCAACAGACAAGCAGAGCGGACCAATCAGGACCTCAAAGCTGCCTTAACGTGTGTGGTGGAGTCACACCCATTGTCCTGGTGTGACCAGTTGCCGTGGGTGGAGTACGCCCATAATTCCCACACCAACTTGGCGACAGGCATGTCCCCATTTGAGGCGTCCCTGGGGTACCAGCCGCCGCTATTCTCGGCCCAGGAGACCGAGATCGCGGTCCCGTCCTGCCAGTAGTGTTATCCCCGCCGAGATCCACCGAGCCTGCCACAGTGGTTTTGAGTGTTTCGTGTTTTGAAATAAAACAAGACTTTGTAGTTTCCGAACTTCAAACCCAAAGACAGTTTCCGCCTGTTTGTGTCTGTATTGTGGGTTCACTTAGCCTTGCTACATGACATTTATTTGCTTTTAAATTGTGATTGTCCAGACAGGGAGACGGAGGATCACCTCAGACAAGCGTCCAGTAGGCTCTGGCGCATGCGCAGTTGTTGCGCACAATAAAGTTTCACTTTCCCTGCACAGCAGAGAACATAAGGCCCGTGGGCAAAACTGACCAAGAGGCTCCAATCTGGTCCCACCAAGCGAGGAGGTTATAAAGGATTTCATAAATTTCATTGTATTTTGCACCAGAATGTTAAGTTATAATGAAATTGTCTATATTTTTGGAAGATCAAACAGTTAGTACTAAAAATGATTACAATCTTAACATAAAGTCAATATTAATGAAACATTCTGGTGCAAAATACAATGAAATGTCAAAATAAAACTTGTATGAATCCTTGGTGGGACCAGGTTGGAGCCTCTTGGTTGGTTTTGGTCCACGGGCCTGATGATCTCTGCTGTTAAGTGAAAGTGAAACTTAAGTACGCGTGACGTCAAACTCGTCATCCACCCTGTCCGCGAGGCTCCGACTCTGCAGGGATTTTTGGGATCGTTACATTACATTACGCGCCTCACCCGCGGCCTGAATATTCCAATAATCGGGTCCAGCCCAGGTATTTTGGCCGTTTCAGTGTCACTCAGCTAGAAATTTTCGAGGAAAACCTGTCCGTTGTCCTCGTCAGGCAGGTTGTCCTCATTACTGCGTGTTAACAGTTAAATATGTGTCCGTGCACAGTGACGTGTCCAGTACAGCATGTCGCTCTTACCAGGTCTGCTTCTCACAGGTTCTACTGTACCTCGTCCGCCTCGCTCCGTTCATCTCGCTCTGCAGGCTGAGGTTCTGTTTTTAAACTTTATTTCAGTCAGCCAGCGTTGATAAAGCTCTAGGTGAAGTAAACGGCTCCGCAACATGGCGAGTGACGCAACGAATCGATAACGAAATTCATTGCCAACACTTTTAATAATCAAATTTTATTGATTTGTTGTTGCAGCCCTAATTGTATACATCTTGTATTGGTTCAGATATGTGCTTTTAAATAACCATAACATATTTGGCGTTTGGTTCGTTCAAAATCAACTGGTCCTACCATTTGTCCTCGTAAACTGTCCCTCCGATGAGAGGACACCTGTCTGGAGGGGGACACTTGCCCTTGGATTTTAGGGCAGAGGGCTGATGGATTTTTATCAGAGGTTTTACTGTATGTGTGTGTATATATATATATATATATATATATATATATATATATATATATATATATGCTGTAAGTGAAACAAGCACAGAACCTTAGGCTTCATACGCAAACCAAAGAAACGCCAAAAAGACAAAGTAAAAGCAGACAGAAGTAAGCATGCTGTCATTAGGTATGCACACAATTTGTAATACATCTGAAATATTAATCACTTAAAATAATTTGTGCTTTATTCAAGCACACAGCTGTGTAACTGTCATGCGGCCACCATCCACTCGTCGATGCTAAAGAGCTATCAGACAGAAGTCGGATAGACTGCAGTTTTAAAGCAATGCGGTGGGAGAGATGGAGAGACGTATTTCCTACAAGTTAAAACAAAGTAGCATGTAGGCTGTGCCAAAACAAAAAAATAAAACAAACATATAAGCATTGCATTATACACAAGCTCATTCAAATAAATTTGTTTTGATATATTAGCAGCTTTTTTCAGTTTGTTTGAATTCTTATAAACATCCTTAGCTGTTATACAGTATGTATAACTTTTACATGTCATTGCTTTAACTATTTCTCATGCAGTTTCTTTGGTTGACTCAATACACCACCTTGTGGCGCAAACTTCAATAGCAGAAATAAATCAGCATATCAGTTTTCATTTGACAACCAAAAAGCTTTAAAACAGATTGAAATGTACCGTTGCAGTAAAATAAGCTGCAAATTACTTGAAGTACCAAAATTTGACACCACTCAGTCCAGATATATAAAATTACATTCCGCTTCAACTTTAAAGGGAAGAAATCAAGCACAGCATATTCATGTCTCAATGTTTTGTGAATTCAACATATAACAAATATGAAATACAATCTAAGATTGATGTTGAAGCTTGCACTTTGTGTTAAATATAATAATCACAGAGTATGTCCATGGACCGACTTGTCAGAGAAGGCGGAAAAAGAGAAAAAGATTATTGCACAATGCCTCCAGTATAGATGGCCTCGAAAGAGACCTAGCACAATAAACACAGAGCGAAGCACATAAATGATCTGACATTTATATTTAACTTCAGAAAAAATATCACATACAGCTACACCATAACTCTTAATATATTATGAATTAGTTTAAATCATCACATCTTTACAGATACAGGCTTTTTCCCCCAGGAAATTATGCATTTGTTTCTGTATGTATGGAATAAAAATACACAAATTAAGTAGGCCAATCTTTTTCTATGACGCAAGCCAACATGCCAAAATAACTACTCATTTAATAAAGATGGATGGGTGTAAAGTAATGCTCTCTATAGGCTCCAATATTATGAAAACACACTGTGTTTTCTCATTTATATGAGCATAAAAGAAAACCTAGAGGCTCTCATAGTTTTCTGCCAAAAAACACATACTCCAATCCCATTTGCCAGAGACATTAACTGTTTTTAGTACCATGATTCATCCCATCCCATATGTTAATCAGTTCTGCTTGAACAAACATTTTCACACTTACTACTCTTAGTGCTTAAATTACTGCAAGTTCATTCTCTGCAATCTCAGATACGAGATTGGCTCCAATTTCCACCATGAAACATTCGGCGAAGACAAATGCTTCCTATTCTTGTGGGATTCATTGAGAACAAGTTGCGACTTTGTCCCACATGAGCACAGATTGTTGCAGAAGCGTTGGACAGAGAGAGACCACAGGCTGTCCGTTATCATTGTTTTTGGCTGGTTTCACACGTCTTCAGGCACAAAATATGTTTACTGGGTCAATCACCTGCCACCTACTCAGTCTGAGTAATTGGGAATGACAACTGTTACATATTGCATTTCTAGCCGAGGAGAAATTTGGTTTGTGCCTCAGTAAATACTTATTGCATCAGCAGGGTCATTTTGCACTTTACATAAGCAGCTGCTTAAATGACCTCAAGATGTTGTTGCAACTAAAAAAAACTACATTGCATGCTGCTGATGGCAGCCAGTGACAAAACTGAGAGGAAGTATCTGCAGCATGACAAATGGCGGGGTGGGCGCCTTCAAATAATAACATGACGGAGAGACGCAGATAAATGTTGCACGGTGGTGCAGTGGTTAGCGCTCTCGCCTCACAGCAAGAAGGTCGTGGTTTCAAATATGGCCAGGGGCCTTTTTGTGTGGAGTTTGCATGTTCTCCTTTGTGTGTATGGGTTTCCTCCGGGTACTCCGGTTTCCTTCCACATTCCCAAAAAACATGCAGGGGGGGTCCCTGTGCAAGACCCTCAGCCACCCCAGCTCCCCCCCCCGAGCGCTGCTCTGTGCGGCTGCTACTGATGGGTCATTCTGGATGGAATTTCCCCTCTGGGGATTAATTCAGTGCTATAAAATAATTGTCTGACTGCAGGGACATCTCAAACCTTAAAGACTACAATAGGGGAACGTTGTTTGCTTTTAAATGTATATAGGTGTATTATAAGGAAATGACAATCAGGAGACATTCAGCAGAATATGCAAAATGATGAACGCAAACATCTATTTGCAGAAGCCAGAGTGTTCCAGTAATAAACATCGCGAATCAAAAGAATGCAGCATTACGGAGCCATTAACCAGAAAATAAAGAAAAAAAGACGTCAGCTAAAACATTCAGCACAGTGTTTACGTGTGCTTTGACACGCGTTTAAAAATAATGAAAGTTATCCACAATGCCTGTGCGTCCTTTACAGCGCTGCATTTAAACAACATTAACAGCAGCATTCAAAGTGAACAGCAGTGCTACTTGTTTCAATTAGAGCTGCAGTGACATTAACAGAAGTAACTCTTTTCAAGAGTGGCCTGTTCATCGTATCGGGGACAAAAAAGAAAAAATGTCACGAACAACATGAGATAACTGAATATATTCGTGGGGAGAGTCTCAGGGGGAATTTATATACGAAAACAGACAAGACGTTCACATTCATTGTTCTCAAAAAAGAAGACGGTCCCGAACTATTTTTAATAAATATGCATTTTTTAATTCTCTTGTGCTTTGCTTTAGAAGCGGCTGCCAGCAGAAGTGGGCGTGCTTGAGATGGCACGGCATGCATGGATTAAACCATGTCAATCATTCCATGCACGTTCAGTAAACAAGCCGAGAATCCATAACAACATATAACGTTATCTTTATGCTGCAGGTTATTTTAAAAAGTCAAAAGGGACAATTAGGAAAACTGACGAAACTATTATTATAAAGCAGGATAAAACGTGGGAGGGGGAAAAATAAAGAAAATACGGACTCAACAATACCACACGTACAGTATGCTGATATGTGGCATGCTATGTTTAACTGCGCTCCTCTCCTCTGGTCTGCTGTATGTGTCAGTAAACTGTCAGCAGTGTGAAATAGAGGACGTCACTTCACTGCTCCTTAATACAGTAGAACCTCTGAGGAGCGGACCCGATAAGCGCGTACTGGTTGGACACGTCACTGTGCACGGACACATACTTAACTGTTAACACACCGTAATGAGCGACAACCTGCCAAACGCGGACAGCAGACAGGTTTTCCTGGCAAATTTCAAGCTGAGGGACACTGAAACGGCCAAAATACTTGGGCTGGACCCGATTATTAGAATACTCAGGCCGCAGGTGATACATATGTATATACGATGTATACATGATAATTATTAAATAAGATTTAATTTACTTCAGAGACCACATACAGTCCAGTTTCTTCTTGAGTGGACCAGAAAGTTTTTCTTTGTTGTGGTCAGAGTGTATGTAATGAAATTGTCTATAAATTTGCAAGATCAAACAGTTAGTACTGAAAATTATTACAATCTTAACATAAAGTAAATTTTAATGAAACATTCTGGTGCAAAATACAATGAAATATCGAAATAAAAAACCTTGTGTAAATCCTTTATAACCACCTTGCTTGGTGGGACCAGATTGGAACCTCTTGATCAGTTTTGGCTCCAGGGCCTTATGTGCTCTGCGCAGCCCAAAATTTGTGACTGGGCGACCTGTACACGCCTACTGCGCAAGCACCAATGCCTACTGGGCGCTTGTGTGAGAAGATCCTCCTTCTCTGAACAATCACAATTTAAAAGCAAATATAGAGCCAGAGGCTCAAAACTTCTGAAGTGAATCATAAACTACTTGAGGAAAAGTGGAGAACGCCGGGCAGCAGAAGTTGAGATAGTTTCGGGATCGTTACGTCAACCGTGTATTATGGATGCAATCGTGTAGCACCCGCTGCCCTCGCACAGTCTGCGGACACGCAATGCGGAAAGCCTGGAGGGGCTGACAGAGAGGCGCTTCACAGAGCAGCACCGTGCTGCAGGGAAGTTCCAATTATTCAGATCTCAAAACTAATCTCCTGACACCACAACATCTGAATATTCCAATATTCGAGTCCAGCCCAAGTATGTTGGCCGTTTCAGTGTCTGTTCAGCTTGAAATTTGCCAGGAAAACCTGTCCGTTGTCCACGTTAGGCAGGTTGTCACTCATTAAGGTGTGTTAACAGTTAAATATGTAGCCGTGCACAGTGACGTGTCCGTCCAGTACAGGGTGTCCGCTCTTACCGGGTCCACTCCTTAAAGGTTCTACTGTATGTGAACATGAGGACCTGACATGGACAGAACAAATTACTGGAGAAAGTCCACAGGAAAAGATTATGACCTCTCTCCAAATGATGACTTGAAGTTCTTCCTGAGAACTGAAAGGGAAGAGTGATTGTTTTCCTTGCGTGAGAGACGTAACTCATTGGGATGTTATAACAAAAATTTAAGAAATCCTGCCAATCAGTTTTTCAGGCCAAAAATCCAGTTTTTGTGAAACCATGATTAATTTGACATCCGTTACTGTCTTGTAAATGGAGCAAAAATATTATGAAAACAGTTATGCTAAGGAATTCTTGACCATATATTAAGTCCGAGTTTCAATTTCAGTAATCATCTTTGAATTTGAATTTTTTATTTCGGCCATATTCAAACAAAAAAAAAACAAAAAAAAAAGAAGAAAACATTACAAAACAAATAACACTCAATTGTGAATTTCTTTAGCCGGAAGGGTGTAGGTTGAAGCAAAGCTTATATATACCTACCCCATCACAAAAAAAACAAGGTTCTCTACATAATATAACATAATTTCACATACAAAATATTATTTAATTTTTTAACAATATACATTCAATGTATATTTTGCACAAGTTCCATATACACCGTTTATACATTCAAGTCGAACATATATACATACATACACACATATACATAAGCATGTATGTGAGATGTACATTAATATTATACTGTTTCATATATGCAACACAAGTTTCAATTAAATATAGAGTGGCATTATATAAATTGACAAAAAACCTTTTATTATGTATATTACATATTCATGAATCTTATACCATTATATACATATTATATATTATTGCTGTCCTAGGTAAAATTGTCTTCTTTCTTGTACTTATTAATGATATATGATTTAAATAGCTTTTTAAACTGGTTTATGTTGGTGCTTTGTTTTATTTCATCCTTGAGACAGTTCCATAATTTAAACCCTGCTGTTGTTATACTCACCATTTTCTGTGTTGTTCTAGCATATGGTATCTTAAAATGTAGTTTTCCTATTAAATTATAATCCCCTTCTCTCTGTAAAAAATTTTCTGTAACCCTTTTGGAAGTGAATCTTTACTTGCTTTATAAATCATTTGGACAGTTTTTAATTGGATGAGATCTGGGAGTTTTAAATCTGGTGTTTTTAGGCATAACCCATTAGTGTGTTCTCTGTATCCTGTGTTATGGATTAGTCTAGTAAAACAAGTGTTGTGGAAGCCGTGAAAGAGGAGACGGACAGAGTTGTCGAGTCATTTTTCTTTAATGCTTCACACAGCAGGACAGTAGACCTGTCAAACATTTCATCCGTGACATCACCGCACTTCCTCCTTTAACCCCTACCGAGAGAACCTCCCTCATGGTGCACCACACGCAGAGGCTGACTAAACACCAGCTCAGCCGACGACACCTGCAGATCTTCCTTCGGGGCCGAACGCAGGCCCAACATGACCCACGGCAGCCGATCGATCCAGTTGCTGTCCGTGAGGGTGGCTCGGAGAGCGGCCTTCATTGTGTGATGAAAACGCTCGCACAGTCCATTCGTTTGCGGGTTGAAAGCCGTCGTCCGGTGTAGCTGCACCCCCAGACTCCGAGGTGAACTGGGAGCCTCTGTCCGATGTGACATCCAATGGCGTGCCGAACTGGGCCACCCATGTGGAAATAAAGGCGCGTGCCACCTCAGCTGACATGGTTGATGAGAGAGGGAAGACCTCTGGCCATCTAGTTGTCCTGTCCACCATGGTGAGGAGGTGAGTAAAGCCTTGGAAGGAAGGAAGCGGACCCACCAAGTCCAGATGCAAAAAGTCGAACCTTCTCTCAGGAATCAAAAAGGGCTCCTTGGTGTGGCGATGTACTTTGGCCCGTTGACATGCCACACAGGAGGCTGCCCAGCTCCTGACGTCCTTTCTAAGCCCTGGCCAGACGAACTTTGCCCCCACTAGTTTGACTGATGCCCTCACCCCTGGATGTGAAAGAGTGTGTTTGCCTCAAAACCTGGCGTCGCCAGCCGGCAGGTACCATGGGGCGGGGCTGTCCACTGGAGACGTCACAGAGGAGCGTGGTCCCGCTGTTGTGGAAGACCACATCCTCTAGCCGTAACCTCGTCGCGGCTGTCCTGAATGACTGGATTTCGGCATCTGCCTGCTGGTCAGTGGCCATGGCAGGGTAGTCCACACTCAGCTTCACAGAGTTTACTCGTGCCCGGGAGAGGCAATTGGCCACTGCGTTGTTTTTCCCAGCCACATGCCGAATGTCAGTGGTGAACTCGCTAATGGCAGAGAGGTGGCACTGCTGCCTTGCAGACCACGGTTCTGAAGTTTTGGCCATAGCGAAGGTGAGGGGTTTGTGGTCCACGAAAACGGTGAACTCCCGGCCCTCCAGCAAAAACCTAAAGTGACGTGTGGCGAGGAAAAGAGCCAAGAGTTCTCTGTCAAATGTGCTGTACTTCCTCTCACTGTCACGCAGCTGCCTACTGAAGAACGCCAGAGGCTGCCAGGCTCCAGCCACCAACTGTTCACATACTGCCCCCACTGTGTAGTCCGAGGCATCAGTGGTGAGTGCCACCGGAGCCGTTGAAGATGGGTGCGCCAGCATGGCGGTGACGGAGAGCGCAACCATGGCCTTTTCAAATACCAGGAGTCTTTCTGCGGACCAGTCCACATCCTGCTTGGCTTTTCTGCCCCTCAGTGCTTCATACAGGGGGCGCATCAAGTGGGCTGCGTGGGCGATGAAGCGGTTGTAAAAGTTCACCATTCTGAGAAATTCCTGCAGCGCCTTGACGGTTTGAGGACGCAGAAAGGTAGCAATCGCTTCCACCTTAATTGGTGAGGGGACCACTCCACCCGAAGAGACATGGTGGTCCAGAAATTCAATCTCTGACAGCCCAAACCAACATTTACCCGGGTTCACGATCAACCAATGCTCATGAAGTCTCTCGAAGAGCTGTCGCAGGTGTAGCAGGTGCTCCTCAGGTGAGGCGCTGGCCACCAGGATGTCATCCAGATAGACAGACAGGAAAGGCAGCACCCTTAACACATAGTCCATCAACCGCTGAAACGTTTGTGCTGCACCTTTAAGCTCGAATGGCATCCTGAGGAACTCAAAAAGTCCAAATGGTGTGATGACAGCAGTCTTGGGCACACGCTGAGGATGGACAGGTACCTGGTGATAGCCTCTCACCAAATCCACCTTGGAAAAAATTACTTTCCCTGCCAGGTGGACAGAGAAGTCCTGGATGTGTGGGATTGGATACCGGTCATGAGAGCCAGCCTCCTCAGAGCAGCAGCAGAGTGTTTGCCTCCGCAGAGCAGCAGCAGCAGAGCGCCAGCCTCCTCAGAGCAGCAGCAGAGTGTTAGCCGCACGCACTTCCTGCACCTGCCCGTCAGACTTTTCCTTGCCGGAGTGCACGCCGCTGGAGGAGCTGTCTGTCAGCAGTCAGATGGCAGATGCAGCAAACGTCATGTTTATCATCAATTATCAAGCAGAATCAACCTCATAATAGTCTAGAAGGCTTCTTAAGCTAAAACGGCTGAAGACTTAATTATCATCTTTTGCACATGGTCAATATCTTTTTATACACACAAAACCCTCTTCATGTCCCACACTACCTATTTACATTACTCTACATCTTGTTTTAAATGTGAAATCGTTGTTGGTATCAAAGTCCTTTTGAAGTCCTCCAATATGTTATCAGGGTATATTGAAAAGTTTCGCGGTTTTGCACGGCAACGTTCTGAAAAAGAATATGGACTGGGAGGCTGCCATTGTTGTTATTGTCAATCTACTTGCGTATGTGCAGAAGAACATTTTACTACGGCCATGATGCGCATGCACAGAAGCAGCATTTCTGTTGTCTACACAAAGATGGAGCTCAAGTGTTTCCAGAAAGTCTGGTTTTCTGCAATTCCCAACTCGAAAAGTTCCATTTTTAGTGGCACCATTGTCGTGTAAACGGACTCTCATAATGCAATTAATTTTTCACTTGAAAACATTGTGTAAACGAGGGCAAAATCTAACCTTTTGAAAACGACCTGACTTCGTCTCCATTCTCCATGTAGATGGCAGAAACGCGGCTACTGCGCATGAGCACCATGGCTGTGCTCAACAGTTCCTCTGCTCATGCGCGAGTGGATGGACAATAACAACAATGGCAGCCTCCAGAGTGTCATAACTACCAGTCTATATTCTCCTGGGACTTGGTAGTTTTATGTTTTGGTCGTCTGTCCATATGAATATCCTTATACTGCTTTTGTTAATGTTTATAGTATAGTATAGTGATAAAATGTAAACGCAAAACTTCTCTAAAACAAAAATGCAAACATGCATCACATTAAATGTTGTTGTGATCATCTCATCTTAAATCCAGATTAGATTCGGGTCAGGCAGTATAAAGATGGATGGATGGAAAATAGCAAAAAGAAAAACAGTGAGAAACCTCCTCATGAGCAGCCAGACAAAAAGAAAACAGCTAAGTGTGCCAGTACATCTTATACCACTGCTTTTAGAGGGAATCAGGCTTTTAAAAAGAACATTTGATGTGCGCTACAAGTGCTGGGGGATTAACATCTTATCTAATGTTAATATCAGCACAAGATTAATATGAGCATCGGTGTAAGAGAATGAACCACATCAGAACACAGACAAGGTCACAGCGACCTTTCCAGCTGAATTGGGTGTGAAATTTTAAATAGCTGTGTCAAGGGCCAAACTGCCCTTAGAAAATACACTATTTTCAACATGGAATGATAGAGAGCATGTACCAACAAGGTGATATTTCACAGAAGGCTGCTGATTTCCAATTTAAAAAGAAAAAGAGCCTAAAACAAGCAACATGTTTTTTTGTTTTTTTTTATTTATCTTTTTATTGAGAACAAGGTACAGAAAGAAGATAAGTTTTTTCTCCAAACAGAACATATACAAATATAACACCACCACCACCTCACCCTCAATCTCCTGTGCGTCCCAATCTAAGGAAATTAAATAAATGAATATATTAGTAGAAGAAAGTTATAATACTGGTATGGATAGCAACAGATATCATTTAACAGGTATGAGTAATTAAACATAGACAAAACAAAAACAACAATATGAGGAAGAGAGAATAAGAAGAAAATAAGAAGAAAATAATAAAAGTGGAAGCCACGCCCCCACGCCAGATCAGGGCCAAAAGTTTGAACCTGAAAAAATACGATCTGAAAGTGAAAAAAAGTTTTGAAAGTGAAAAAAAATTTTGAAACATGAAAACGGGATTTGAATGTGAATAAAACAAGATCCTAATCTGAAAACATTAAACCTGCAACTGAAAAAATAACACCCACATTTAAAAAAATATATTTACGAGTGAAAAATGAAAATAAAGGACTTTTTCAAAAGAATTCCAGAGCTGAATCAAAATTATATATAAGGTGAAAAAACTTTTCAAACACTTGTTTTTATTTTGAATACAGTGTAACTTTTTTAAAAATTGAAGATCAAAACTTAACATTCAGTTTCAAAATATTTTTTTTCCAATCACTTTTTTTTTCAAATGAACAAACCTTTTGACCTGCTCCACATTCTTGCCTCTTTGCTTTATTCCCCCTCAATGTGTAAGAGATAATATCCCACCTTATCACCACTTTAAGAGTCTGCTAGAGCAACGAGGGGGAGACATCCTCCTTCTTGTTAGTGTCTAGGAAATTATCGATGGCTGTTGAAATTATTTGACAGAATCTGTCATCTGTTAATAGTGCATTATCAAATCTCCATGGGGATAAATTGAGTGCGAAGGAAAGATCTAATATAACTGAAGTATGGTCGGATTCAATTGTGGTGGAGGGGTCTATGTTTTTAACAAAGGGGAGTAATAATCTGTCGATAAAGAAGTAATCGATTCTGCTGTATGAATGGTGGACTTGTGAAAAAAAGGAAAACACTTTTCTATGAGGGAAGCAAAAGCGCCATGGATCAAAACAACCACTTTGATTCAAGAACGATGACAATATTTTTGCCATTTTGGATGGGTTTCTTAACTTTGGGCTGGAACGGTCCAAGGAGGGGTTAATTGTACAGTTTAAGTCTCCTCCAAAAATTAGGCAGCATGAATTTAAATCGGGTATAGTTGAGATTATTTTTTCCATACATTTTTCATCGTCCCAGTTGGGTGCATATACGTTAACCAACAGGACAGGTTTGTGGTAGAGAGACCCAGATACAATAGTAAAACGGCCTTGTGGGTCAGATATAATGTTTGTGGTGCTGAAGAGCGTTTTTTTTGTTTTTTTTTAATGAATTATGATTGCTGTGCCACGTGACCGAGAGTTTAGTCTTGGATGAAAAATTTGGCCAACCCACAATTTTTTATGTTTCCCTTACACCCATTTTAAAGCTTATCTTAGAAACAGACAATAGCGATTTTTCTGGACTCATCGGATCGAACTAGGTGGGTGCAGAGCCTATGCCCGATCTGGCAGGACGTGAGGTTGCAAACCCGAACAGGTTCCCTCACCTTCAGCTCTGTATCCCCTACCATTCTAACCATGCCTTCTGAGGATTATATCTTACTCCAAAAGGCTAATAAGACAATCACTGACCTTAAAGATGTTATTCGACGGCTCTCCAGAGAACTGGAAAAGTAGGACGCCATGTTGTCCAGCTTCATGGAGGTAGCCGCAGACCAGTCCAAACAACTCGCCTCGTTCAACGCCTCCATTCAGGACCTTCAGGACATAGGTAGTGGGATCCTGCCACCTGTCCTCGCTTCTCCTCCTGCTCGACCCCCAACCATCAGCCGCCATGGTCAGAGGTGGGAATCTGTGGTTGTAAGGCATGTTCTGGTGCAGCGGCATCACCTCCTGGACTCAGCCTGTGCAACTATTACGCTCTACTGGCCGATTATGTCCTAGTCAACTCAGCTGATGATCCTGCTCCTGCTACTGTAGCCCCGGTAGCTTCCCACTGGGATCTCCCGCCTCCTGCGCCCCCAATAGCCGCAGCCCCTTCATTGCCGGAAGGTAACAGCGCTGTAGCGGCCTCCCTTTCCTCTGGACAGCCAGACCAGTGACCCTCATCCCGGCAGAAGACCTTCGCTTCTCGCCGCAGACTCCCGCAGGAAGACGTGATGAGACACTCCGGTAGCCTGCCCCACTCCGCTCCCATCACCGTCACAGCCTCACCACAGAACCAGTTTGCCCGACCATCTCCTCATCCTCACTCACCACCTACTTCTCATCCTCTGTTCTCTCCAACAACATTAATAATAGGAGATTCCATCTCCAGGAACATCCGCTTTTTCAACGCGATAACGCACTGTCTCCCCGGAGTCATGGTCCCGGTGATCCTCAGTAAGCTCCCAGAGCTTTTACGCTCACTTCCCACCTCCATCCTCCGAGTTATTGTCCATGTAGGTACTAATGATACGGCCCGCTGGCAATCCGAAGTGACTAAGAAGGACTTTAATGAGCTTTTTAAGTTTTTAAGTAACTGTGGAAAGTCTGTTTTTATCTCCAGTCCCATTCCCACACTTGGTTGAGGCGCAGCTCACTTCAGCAGAATTTTATGCCTGAACACGTTTCTTACTTCCACCTGCAGAAGCCACAATATAGATTTTGTTGATAACTTTAACTTGTTCTGGAACCGTCCCTCCTTCTTCCTTCCTGACGGACTTCACCCCAGCATGCTCGGTAGTCAGATATTAGCTGCTTATATGCTACATACGGTACATTCGTCTCCTCAAGACTGACTGTTTACATTCCATGGACACGCCCCCGAGTGTCCTTTCTCATAGATTCCACAGGCTGCTGTTGGCAGCACCAGCACGCCCTCCTTGGTCACTGCTTTCTGAAAATGAGTCACCTCACCCACCCATTGCTGCTTCCTCCAGCGACCCCCACTGTCTTTTCCTGTCACTTACATCCTCATCATCTGTGTTCTCAAAACAAAACTTTCTTCCTGCTGCCTCCTCACCCTCTAACAACCAAACCCTTCATGTGGAGACTGTAGGTACGTCCGAATTGTCCCTCCTAACTCCTTAACTATCGACTTTTCCTGAACCCCAGAAGTGTTTTGTGTGGTGGCCATGGTAAGGACTGTCTGAATTCTCAATAACCTAAGGAAAGGAGGCTCGTTGCTTCCTTTACAGCAGGGGTCTCAAACTCAACTTACCTAGGGGCCGCTGGAGGTAGAGTCTGGGTGAGGCTGGGCCGCATCACAAAAAAAAGGCTGCATCACAAAAAAAGGCTTCAAGTATTCCAAAAAAAAGATCAACTGATCCAATCTTCTCAATCTTAACAATTCAGAACATGCAGAACACGAACAGTTCTTCAGAACATAGGCTTCATTACTTCCTTCTACTCCTTGCTACCAGAGACTTGGCAGCGCTTCCTCTCACACAGCTGAGCCACATTTGGCTTGAGGGAGGAGGCAACTGAGACCCTCAGTGTAGCTTTAAGGTGCTCATCTTTAAGTCTGGACCTGAACTTTGACTTATTGAAGTTCATTGTGGAGAAGAGCTTTTCACACAGATAGGTGCTGCCAAAAAGGCACATGGTCCGCTTGAACATCCTGGAAAGCTCAGGGAAGGTGGGGGGCAGTTTTCTCAAAAATTGTTCAAGCTCCACTGTTTTTCCACTCACCTCCCTGAACTTGGCTTTGAGTTCATTATTACACTGCAGGTCAATTAGCTCCATCTGCAGGACAGGGGGGCATCCTCCACATCAAAGGAGAAGGGGTCAGTAAAAATTTGAAAAGTGTCTCTGTGTGTCTTGAAGTCTGCAAACCTGTGATCAAATTCTTCTTGTAGCTTTCCGATAGTATCAGCATACTTCTCACCACTGAATGCTGTGCCTGAATCCATGAGTGCCTTGCATGCTGGGAAATGGCAGAGGTTTGTCTGGGAAAGCTAGGCTTTCCATAACACAAGTTTTGTGGAAAAAGCTCTGACACTGTCATATGCAACACTGACAAGCTGGCCCTGGCCTTGTAACTTCTTGTTCAGTACATTCAGCTCCTGTGTGATGTCAACAAGAAAAGCTAAGTCCATTAGCCATTTAGGATCACTTAGCACAGGAACAGTCATCCCATCCTTCTCCATGTAGGCTTTCACTTGTGCCCTCAACTCAAAAAACTTCTTCAAGACCTTCCCCCTGCTGAGCCAACGTACCTCGGTGAAGTAGAGCACGTCCTCATATTCTGACTCTATTTCGACCAAAAAGTCGCGGAACTGCCGGTGCTTTAAAGCCCTGGATCTGATATGGTTGATGAATTTCACGACGTCAGACATCACATTGTCAAACCTCAGGATTTTGCTGCAAAGGTCCTGCTGATGAATAATGCAGTGCAGAGCAATGGCATCTTCCACACCCTCCTCTTCCAGTTTTCTTCGAACAAGTGCTACAAGTCCATTTTTCCTCCCTGTCATTGATGGCGCTCCATCGGTAGTTATTCCAGCCAAATACTTCCATTGTAAGCCGGCATCCTCAATGCAATCACACAGCTGGCGGAATATCTCCTGACCGGTGGTCTGGCCACGCATTGCAATCACTGTGAGCAACTCCTCCGTAACTTCAAAATTGTTATCAACACCACGGACATATATTGCGAGCTGCGCCGTGTCAGTGACGTCTGTGCTCTCATCAAGAGCGAGTGAGTAGGAATGGAAATGTTTAGCTTTCTCACGCAGTTGATCATAAATGTTACCTGACATATCAGAAATGCGCTCTGCCACTGTGTTGGCTGAAAAGCTGATGTTACTAAACTGAGCCTTTTTTTCCGGGCAGACTATACTTGCAGCCTGTAACATGCATTGTTTGATGAACTCGCCGTCTTTGAACGGCTTTCCTGCTTTAGCGATCATCTCACTCAGCACGTAGCTAGCTTTGACAGCCGCTTCACTCTCTTTGCTGGCTTTCTTGAAAAAATCTTGTTGCCTCAGTAGACATGTTTTAAGTTTGGCGACCCGGTCCTCTCGCTTATCTCCCAGGTATTTTGCATACTCCTCAGCGTGTTTAGTCGAGTAATGACGTTTAATGTTATACTCCTTGTGCACCGCAACTTTATCCGTGCATATTAGACACGTTGGGATGCCGCTGTGCTCAACAAAAAAATATTGCAGCTCCCACTTCTCCTGAAATTGTCTGTGCTCATCGCCAACTTTTCTCTTCACGACAGGTTTTGAAAAAGACATGGCTGGGGCTAAATAAAACAGTATAGCATTAGTTGACAAGATATTTTACTTCCAATCGTTCATCCAAACATTTTTAAGTGATTCGCGCTGTTCTCGCGAGCCTGAGCTACGGGAGCCCACAGGTGTTAAAAAATATAAAACCCCCAGATGCGTGCGAGAAAAAAATGCGCGGGCCGCACTAACACAAAGCTTTGATTAGAAGCAGAGGGCCACAAAATATTGACCCGAGGGCCGCAATTGGCCCCCGGGCCGCGAGTCTGAGACCCCTGCTTTACAGCCTCCTTTAGCTTAGGAACGACTGATGCATCCTTTCGCAAAGGAGGCGAGCTCATGCTGCCCCACAATTCCTTGCGGCGAAAACATTTAAAGGGACCCCCTCATTCGAGTGTTCTGGGAAACTCACCATGTCGGAAAAAGGGAGCAGATCATCTAAGTTACCAAAGCAATAATCTGCCTATATAAAACCCAAATGCGCTTTTTGTAGTACATTTTTGGAAACTTGTAGTTCTTTCCCCACCATGGCGGACGTCACTAACTTGCGCCGCCGTCGCGTTATTATGACGTCACTAAGTGAAAGTGCGGTCCAACTGCCACACTAACGTGATCGCCTTTCACTAACTACTTTAGGAAGCCCTCTAACACCTTGGATGACGTCACGGGGTTAAGGTAAAGTCGATAGTTAAGGAGTTAGGAGACTCAATTCGGACATACCTTGTGTCTGTTCCACGACCATTTTATCTAAGACAAGATGAATCCCACAGGAGAGGAGTTAATCATAGGAATTTGTTAAAAATCAAAACTGCCTCCATAGGTTAACAAAATCCTACAACAATCAAATGTGGATTGTTATAAATTTGTTCACTATTGTCCAAATCTTTACTTGTAAGTGATTTGATAATAGATGACAAATTTGATCTATTTACCCTCAGTGAAACCTGGTTAAAAAGAGATGAATATCTCAGCCTAAATGAAGCAACTCCCACCACTCATGTTAATCATCATATTCCCTGAGAAAATGGACGAGGAGGAGGAGTAGCATCTACTTACAACTCTAGTCTTCTTATTGATCCCAGACCTAAAACTAACCAGAAATCCTTTGGAAGTCTCACTCTGAATCTCATGCACTCTGACTGGAAAACACAGCAGCCAATTCTTTTTTTTTTTTTTTTTTTTTTTAAGTTTTTTTTTCCACACCCCAACCCACACATCCCAACCCACACACCCCAACCCACACACACACGCACACGCACACGCACACGCACACGCACACGCACACGCACACCCCTATCAGGCCCTGGAGGTCACTCTCAGTTAACCGTCCATCCAGAACCCGGAGCCCCCCCCGTCCCCCGCTCCCCCCAATCCGGGAATGAGGCAGACCCGGAGCGCGGCAGCAGGGGCCAACCCGCCCCACCGGGGGAGGGGGCCAGAGGGAGGACCCACCCCCAGCGCCGCAGCGGGCACCCCCACCGGGAAGGGGGAGGCCCCGCACCCCCAGGGCCCGGACAACCCGCCCCCAACCCCCCCCCAGTCGACAGCCCAGCCGGGGCCCGACGCCCAGCCCCCCCATCCCACCCCAGCGGGCCCGACCCCGGCCCAGAGCAGAGCCCCCCCCACACCCCCGCCCAGGACTCCCCAGGCCAGGCCGTAGCCCCCCAGCATAGATGCCAGGACACCCCCGAGCCCACAGAGCCACCAACCACCAAAGCCCCGACGCCCCAGCCACGGACGGTCCCCAGAGCCCTGGGGTGGAGCCACTACCCCCCCCCCCCCCACAGGGCTACATGGTGTATTTAATTATTGGGGACCATGTGGACTCAAATTGTGTCAAATGATTTTTCCTACAAGCAGACATTCTCTCCAATGTGATGTGGTCTAGAAGTAAGTTTTTAAATAACTTTATATTCAAATTACTTTTGGATTTCCAGTTCATGAGGATCGCCTTTTTTGCGACGCTTAGGGAAACCAGGAGCATGCAGGACTCATTTTTTTCTCTTTTAATTTCTGTGAGATCTCCTAACAAGCAAAGTGAAGGTGAGACTGGAATAGGGTGGCCCAGGCATAACGATAAATCTTCACAAATCTTTTGCCAGAAGGTTTGGACTGGCGTACACAGCCAAAGTGCGTGTAGATAGGTATCTGGGAGATCACCTGTGCAGTTTGAACATATGTTAGTGGGAGTGAGCCCCATCTTGAACATCCTTTGTCCCGTGTAATGAACTCTGTGAAGGATCTTGTATTGTATGAGCTGTATATTGGGGTTTTTGCTCATTTTGAATGTATTTGTACAGATTTCTGACCAAAACGTTGGGTCTCTGTTGATGTTGAGATCTTCTTCCCATTTGAACGTGGGAAGGGATATTGAGATATTTGAACCTGACAGGATTGAGATAATTTTAGAAAGAGGTTTAGGTGCTGAGATCTTCAGGAGGTTTGTCACTGTCTGAGGTAAGTTCAAGTTAATCTGTTCTAGTTTGAACTTAGTTTGTATTATTGACTTAAGCTGAAGATATTCCAGATAGTTGTTTTGACTGATACCATATGTTTCTATTAGCTCATTAAATGGAATAAAAGAGTTATTGGAGATAAGTTGTTCTAAGTGTCTTATTCCTTTATTTTGCCATCTTGGGAAGTTTATTGTTTTTTTTCTTTGCAGGATGTCGGGATTGTTCCAGATGGGTGTGAGTTTGCAGGGAATGAGTGTAGATCCATTTATTTTAAGAAATTCCCACCAAGCTGTCAGCGACGTGTTTATATTGATGCTTTTGAAGCAGCTGTGCTTTTTGATGACAGGACTGAAGAAGGGAAGATCTCTGACTTGGAGATCTTCACAGAATGTTTTTTCAACGTCTAGCCAGCCTTCATCTAGGGGTTTCTGATTGATCCATTTTACAACATAAAGTAGTTTATTGGCCAGATAATAATTATAAAAATTTGGGAGTTCTAAACCACCTTGGTCCTTGGTGTTCTGGAGTGTTTTTAAACTTATACGTGATGGTTTATTTTTCCATAAGAATTTTGAGACATGAGAATCAAGAGTGTTAAACCAGGTTTTTGGTGGTTTTGCTGGGATCATTGAGAAGATGTAGTTAATTTTAGGCAAGATCATCATTTTGATTGTTGCTACTCTCCCCATAAGTGAAATTGGGAGTGTCCTCCATCGAGTGAGGTCCTCCTCTATTGCTTTAATAAGGGGGGTGTAGTTTAAGTGTACCAAGTCTGAGAGTTTGCCTGAGACGTTAATGCCGAGATATTTGATGTTCCCTGGTTTTAGTGGGGTGTTAGGTGTCTGCTGAAATGTAGAGTTGATAGGCAAGACTACTGATTTGTTCCAATTTATAGAATATTCTGAGATTGAGGAGAATCTGTCTATCAACCCTATTGTTTCTGGAAGAGAGGTCTGTGCGTTTTGCAGGAAAATTAGCACATCATCCGCATAGAGACATATTTTATGTGTTATATTTGCTGTTCTTATTCCTTTTATGTTATTATTCTGTCTGATGGCTGCTGCTGGTGGTTCGATGAAAATTGCAAAGAGAGATGGTGAGAGTGGACACCCCTGTCGGGTGCCTCTCTCAAGATTGAACCTTGAGGACATTTGGTCATTGGTTTTAACACAGGCACTGGGTGAGGTATACAGTATTTTTATCCAGGAGAGGTAATATTCTCTAAATCCAAATTTCCGTAGTGTAGCAAGTAGAAATTTCCAATTTACCCTATCAAAGGCTTTTTCTGCATCTAAGGAGGTGATAATGGCTTTTTGTTTATTGTGGTGGCAGTGGTCTATAAGATTAATTAATCTACGTGTATTATTAGTGGAGTGTCGTCCTTTAATAAACCCAGTTTGATCTGGGTGTATGATGTGGGGTGTGATTTTTTCCAGTCTGCTTGCTAATGTTTTACTAATTATTTTAAGATCTACATTGATTAGTGATATCGGGCGATAGCTAGATGGTAGTGTGGGATCTTTATCCGGTTTTAGAAGAAGACTGATATTTGCACAGTTCATATGTTGGGGGAGAGTTGAAGATTCTTTAATTTCCTCAATTATTCTGAAAAAAATAGGTGAGAGTAAAGACCATAATTCTTTGTAAAATTCAGTGGGGTATCCATCAGGTCCTGGAGCTTTACCATCAGGCTGGAGAGCTTCATGCAGTTCTTCTACTGAGATGGAAGCTTCTAGACCTTGGATCTGTTCTTCTTTTAATTTTGGGAGGTCGACTGTGCTCAGAAAGCTCTCTATTTCAGATTGTGATGGATCAATTTGTGAAGAGTAAAGTTTTTTGTAGAATTCTCTGAAAGTATTGTTTATTTCTTGTGGGTTAAAAGTGATTTTACCATTTTGAGTTTGGACTGAGGGGATTGTACATTTTTCTTTATTTCGTTTTAACTGATTGGCTAAAAGTTTGCTGGATTTATTACCATGTTCAAAGTTCTCCCAGCGTAGTCTCTGCAGTTGAAATTGTGTTTTATGTTCAATTATTTTGTTCAACTCTATTTTAAATTTTCTTAGTTCCATTAATAGGCGGCCGTCTTTGCAGGCAGCATGAGCTGTTTCCATGGTTTTGATTTTATCTTCCAGTTCTTTCTCCTTTTTTTTTTCCCTTTTGGACTTGTATGAGGAGTAAGAAATGATTTTACCTCTCATGACAACTTTAGCCGTCTCCCAGAGGACGCAGGGAGAGACACCAGGCAGGTCATTTGTTTCTAAAAAGATTGTCCATTGTTTTTTAAAGAATGTGAGGAAATCTGGATCCTTAAGCAGTGACGTGTTAAATCTCCACTGTCTAATAGGAGGGGTGATTGTTCTATTAGTAACTGTCATAGTGACAGGTGCATGGTCACTGATAGTAATGGGGTGAATCTGTGTGTCCAAGATGTCTTTAATCACTGATTTACTCACCAGAAAGTAATCTAAGCGCGAATAAGATTGGTGCACTGCTGAGTAGAAGGTGTACTCTTTAAGAGTGGGATGAGAGGTTCGCCAGGCGTCGCAAAGACCATAGTCACTCATGTACTGCTGGACTATGTCTGTAGATTCCCAGTGTCGGGTGTTTGCTGCTTTACTAACTCTGTCTACTTGTTGATTGAAGGCGATGTTGAGGTCTCCTCCCACTATCAGTGTTTTGTCAGAGTGTGTTGAGAGGGTGGTGAAGAAATTATGATAGAAGGAGGGGTCATCAACATTTGGGCCATAGATGTTTGCGATACACATCTCTATGTTCTGAAGAGAGATGTGAATAATTATAAATCTTCCCTGTGGATCTGTGATTGTGTCTTTACACGAGAATTGTATTTTATTGTTGATTAATATAGCTACGCCTCTCTGCTTGGAGTTAAAACAAGCTGAGTATGTGTGAGGGAATTGTGGTGATATCAATTTGTGATGTCCTGTTGTAGGTATGTGTGTCTCTTGTAACAAGACAATGTCTGCCTGTAGTTTGTTTAAGTGTTCAAAAACTTTTTGTCTTTTTATTTGCGTGCCCATTCCTCGTACATTCCAGGTGACAAACCTGAGCGTGTTCCTAGCTACACTCATCTTCTAGGTGGGTTCTCTAATGCTGTATATGTGGGTGTGTGTGTGTCTGTGTGTCTGTGTGTCTGTGTGTCCGCGTGCGTGTACGGGTGTGTTTGTGTGTGTGTATGTGTGTGCATGCGTGAGTGTGTGCGTGTATATGTGTCCGCATGTGTGTTCAACTAGGTGCATGCGTTTGTGTGCGTGTGTGCATGCGTGCATCTTTGTATGTGTCTGTCCGCATGTGTGTGTGTGTGTGAGTGTGTGTGGATGCATATATCTGTGCGTGTGTACTTAGGATCCCTAAGTCTGACTGGCTATTCAAACGTAGTAGTGTGTGTCTGTCAGTATATGAGTGTGTGATATGGTGACAGTTGGATTGTGATGTTGAGGTTTTAATGTGGTGAAAACAGTGGAAGTGTATTGTTATCAAAACAAGGGAGGGGGGGTGGAAATAGAAAAGAAAAGTGAGAAACCAAAAACAGAAAAAGAACCAATTCAAACCCATAGGTGACATTTAGCGGTGACGTAACGAGTGCTTTTTTTTTTTTTTTTTTTTTTTAATTATATCCCAGTGCTTTTTTTTTTTTTTTTTTTTTAATATCCCAGTGCTGACAGTGCAAGTCCATAATAATTATTACTACCGCAATATAGCAAGCATCGTGTACATTAATGATGTAATATTAATTAGCTTCGCTTTAATATACGTTGTTCATGATGTTTACTGACACAGCAGCCAATTCTACTTGTAGTAGTGTACCGTCCTCCTGGATCATACTCTGAATTTTTGGTCTGAATTTTCAGACTTTCTTTCTACTTTAGTATTGAGTTCAGATGAAGTAATTATAGTGGGTGACTTTAACATTCATGGAGATGTTGACAATGATAGCCTTAACATTGCATTTAGCTCATTATTGGTCACAATTTGATTTTCACAGAAGGTGAATGAACCCACTCATTATCTTAATCACACGCTTGATCTTGTCCTCACTTATTGTATTGACATTGATCAATTAATAGTTTTTCAACCACAACCCTCTGTTGTCAGATCACTTCCTGATATCATTCGAATTTACATTAACTGGCTTTAAAGCCCCTTAAAATAAATTGAAATATAACAGATATCTATCAGACAATGCTGTAGCCAAATTCAGGGAAGTACTCCCATCAATATTGGCTTCAATTCCATCTGTGGATCCATAAGTAAACAGCTGTCACACCATTAGCCCAACTCAGGTTGACTTGGTTGTAGATGGAACAGCAGCTCGACTTTGCTCCACACTTAATTCCATTGCCCCCTTCAAGATAAAAGCAACAACTCAGAGGAGAATAGCTCCATGGTATAATAATAATTTACAAACTTTAAAAAAATCAGCACGATAATTAGAGAAGAAATGGCACTTAACTCAGAAGTATTTCGAACAGCCTGGAAACATAGTTTTTTTTAATCTATAAAAAAATCCCTTCGCAAAACCCAAAATGCCTACTATTCCTCCTTAATAGAAGAAAACAAGAACGATCCTAGATTTCTCTTCAGTACTATAGCCAGGCTGACAAAAAGTCACAGTTCTGTCGAACCTTATATCCTTTTAACCTTGAGCAGTAACGACTTCGTAAACTTCTTTAATGACAAAATTGTTACTCTTAGGGATAAAATTAAAGACTCACTGCCCAAAGCTGTCGCAGATCGATCAATCACATCTTCAGATTTGTTAGTGGAGCCTGATTTCCAGCTATCCAGCTTACACTCTATAGAGCTCTTTGCGTTACAACAACTTGCCTACGAGATCCAATCCCCACTAAACTGTTTAAAAATATTTTCCCCATGATTAGTACATCAATAATAGATCAGATCAACCTATCTCTAATAACAGAATATGTACCACAATCCTTTAAGATTGCTGTTGTTAAACCTCTTCTTAAAAAACCCAACCTTGACCCAGGTGTCTTAGCAAGTTACAGGCCAATATCCAATCTTTCTTTTATTTCTAAAATCTTAGAAAAAGTGATTGCAAGTCAGATATGTGACCATTGTTGGGCCTAGACCACCATGTTCACCATGTTTGAGGACAAAGAAACATGTGGTCACCACTGGAAAAAATTGCCATTGGTCACGTGACCCCCACCAGGGGACCCCCAGGCCCCCACCTTGGAAGCTGCATCCCTGCAGCTCACCACAATGGGGATCCACCAACTCCGCCACACCCATGGTCTGGAAACCTGAGTGGGACTCCCAACTCGCAGGACGAGCTGGAAAACCCGTGGAGTTACTTTTTCTTGTGTTTTCCCGTTTCTTCATCGGGACCCACACAGCTGCAAGCCAACTTGCAGCTCCCAGTGCATGCCACCCTGAAGCTCGCTTCTGCACCCACGCAAGAAGCACCAGGGCACTCACAGCCTGTTTTGTGGACCACGCTGCTAAACGCAACTCAGGTTTTCCTTTCCCCGGGACACGAAAGACCTGCCCGAGGCCGCAAATCAAAGGATTTCCCCCGGCCAAGGAGGGACCTTCCACCCACCTTCTGACCAAGTAAGAGGCTGTGTCTGGGCAGAATAGGTAGAATAACTTGCTATTGATAATGCTGTGTGTTTTATTTTGTGCTTGTGAGACTCTGGGATGCTGATCCCATCCTCAGTTTCCAAGCAGTTTGTGCCCTCGTGTAGATAGCCAACTACGTAAATCACCGTACACGCGCACGAGCATCCAGGAGTGAAACCCCCAGCTATCAGAAGCTCAGAAGGCCTGAAAAGCTGACAGCTTCTGTGGATAACTACCAGGCTCTCGTGTTAGCAAACCTTGCCAGAACTCTTCTCTCCTTCTCTTTCTTTCTCTCTTTCATGAACCCCGTTCGCCCGCTGCCGCTCGTCTTATCTGATAGCCACAGTTAGCATCCAAACCGCTAACTTGTGCCGCTAAATCCACAGCCACATTTTGCAACCAAACTGCTCTCTGGTGCTGCAAGACCACATCCGCCTCAATCACCAGAGTTCTAACTGCATGTCCCAACATCCACTTAGAACTCCGGCGCTCAAAACCTGGCCAACAAAACCACCCGTTCGTTATGGCCTCGGTGAACTGCTCGCTCTGAGACCCACCTCGCGTATGCACGCGCGACTTGTTTATGTGGTCGCTAAGCAACTGCAGCCCCAGAAAGAGTGAGTCAAACGCCTCTGCTGGTCGCGTGGGTCATCGCAATCCCTCTTGATGTCCACTTGGTGGACGCATCGGGTCATTGCGCTCTCCCTCTGGGCGCCGCCGCACGCCCCTAGTGGTCATCACGGTCACCACACTGAACCCGACGCATGCCTCCCTCTGGAGTCCGTTCGAGGTCATCCCACCCACTCACATTGACCCGCCAACTTCTGCCGCCACCTGGTGGACGTTTGGGATCACGCCCATCACCCTCATCACTCCAGATCATCCACACACACACACCCACACACACTCTTTGTACATAGTGTTTGCTGTTCAGTAGATTAGATCTCCGTGTTAGATGTTAGATGAGGAATAGAAGAGGGAGAGAGAGAGTGGCAGACAGGCGAGATAAGTACAAATACTAAGAAAAGTCTATGATGAGCGTTGGTCTGATGATGAACCAATCTCAGTCTGGAGTTTAAGGGCCGTGCCGTTGCGGTGGGGTCACGGTGCTGTGGTGGGGACAGGTAGTGGGACCGTGGTAACTCCACTCTGTGAGTCTTGGGTCTGATCCCCTGGATCCTGCTCCCCTCCTGTTAGGGAGAAAAACAGACGGCGGCAGTATCTGGTGGCTACAGTAATGTTGTTACACAGAGAGAAAGAAAGAAAGACAAGAAACAGAAGCTCCAAATGTAGAGTTCCTCCCTTTAACGGGAGAGAGAAAATCCCCTCAGCAGTCTAGGCCTAGAGCAGCTCAACTTAGTGCTCCTATTTTATTCCTAATGATAAGCTTTATCAAAGAGGAAGGTTTTTAGTCTACTCTTAAATAAACTAATGGTGTCGGCCCTTCGCACCGAGGCTGCTAGTTGATTCCAGAGTAAAAGAGCCATATGGCTGAAACTCCTGCCTTCTCGTGGAGGGTGATACACTTCTAGAAGTTTCTCGATATAGGACGGAGCCTGGTGATGAAGAGTTTTATCTGTGATCAGAAGGATTTTGAATTCTATTCTAGATTTTATAGGAAGCCAGTGTAGGGATGCTAAGACCGAGGAGATGTGCTCTCTTCTTCCAGTTCTGGTTAGTAAACGTGCAGCAGCGTTCTGCACTAGCTGTAAGATCCTAACAGAGGAGTTTGGACATCCTGACATTAGGGAGTTACAATAATCTAATCTTGAAGTCACAAAGGCATGAATAATTTTTTCTGCATCTTTGAAGGACAAGAAGTTTCTAATTTTTGCAATATTCCTTCGATGGAAGAAGGCTGTCCTGGAGACATGTTTAACATGGGAAATAAAGGACAGATCCTGATCAAAAATAACACCCAGGTTCCTAATATCACTGTTAGAAGTTAAGGTAATATTATCTAAGGTAATCAGACTATCTGAAAAGTTATCCCTGAGCTTTTTAGGACCTACGATTATAACCTCAGTCTTGGATGTGTTGAGCATTAAGAAGTTGATAGACATCCAGGACTAAACGTCCCTGAGGCAGGACTCTAATTTAACAAGTTGGTCGGCCTGATTGGCTTTAATTGATAAATATAGCTGAGTATCATCTGCATAACAATGAAAGTTTCCTAATAATATTTCCGAGTGGTAACATAGAGATTAAACAATATCGGTCCGAGGACGGAGCCTTGTGGTACTCCACACAGGACCCGTTCATGCATTGAAGATTTGTTATTTACATGAACAAATTGAAACCGGTCAGATAAATATGATTTAAACCAGTTTAAGGCTAAGTTTTTAATGCCGACGGCATCTTCTAATCTCCTTAAAAGTATATTATGATGGACAGTATCAAATGCGGCACTAAGGTCCAGAAGAACTAAAACAGATAGAAGACCTCTATCTGAGGCCATTAGAAGGTCATTAGTAACTTTTAGCAGTGCAGTCTCTGTACTGTGGTTCATTCTGAAGCCGGACTGAAAGTCCTCTAACAGATTATTCTCCTGCAGATAATCATTGAGTTGTTTAGCGACTACTTTCTCCAGAACCTTTGACAGGAAAGGAAGGTTGGAGATCGGCCTGTAGTTTGAGAGAAGGCTTGTGTCTAAGTTTGGCTTCTTAATGAGAGGTTTAATAACTGCTAGTTTAAAGGATTGTGGCACATAGCCTATTGTTAGAGACTGGTTAATAATTGCGAGTATAGAATTATTGATTAGTGGCAGTGCCTCTTTCAGAATTCTAGTAGGAATTGGGTCCAACAGGCTAGTAGTTGGTTTATCAGAAGAAATAAGGGAATTTAGTTGGGCTAGTTGTATTTGCTGAAAGCATTCCAGATGACTGTTAGGTTTAACCAGTTCCTCTGTTATGAGGCTAACGGACGGTAGGGTTTGATGGATGTTATCCCTAAGCATTGTAATTTTATTTTGAAAGAACTTCATGAAGTCCTCACTACATATATTGATAGGAATTGTGGGCTCAATGCTATTTTGGTTCTTGGTCAGTTTGGCTACAGTACTGAAAAGAAACCGAGGGTTGTTTTTGTTTTCCTCTATTAAGGATGAGTAGTAATTAGTTGTACTTTTACTCAGAGCTTTCTTATAAGTTTTGAAGCTATCCTTCCAGGCTATATAATCTATGTCTGTTTTTGTTGAACGCCAAGTTCTTTCTAATCTACGGGAGCGTTGTTTAAGCTCGCGGGTTGATGAGTTAAACCATGGGGATGACTTTTCCTGTTTTTTAATTTTAATTTTTTGAGGGGCTATGTCGTCTTGCGTTGTTTTTAGCATATCTGTCAGACTGTTTGTTAGATATTCAATGTCTGAGCTAGCAACAGTATACGGGTCAGGAAGATTCACTACTGATTCTATAGCAGAGGGAATTCTTTCCTTGAATTTAGTTACTATGTTATCAGAGAGAGACCTGGTTAACACGGCTTTATCCGGAGGTTTATAACTATTTAGAACAAAGTCAAAGGTTATTAAGAAGTGATCTGACAGGAAATCATTGTGAGGAGAGATTGTTAGATGCTCTATATTCAAACCATAAGTTAGAATAATGTCTAGGGTGTGGAGATGTTTATGGGTAGGCCCGTCTACTACCTGAGATAAACCTAGAGAGTCAAGTGTAGATCTTAAGCTGGCACTGAAACCATCATTTTCTACATCAACATGAACATTGAAGTCTCCTACCATCATAACCGTATCTTTAGTCAGGGCTAGATCTGACAAAAATTCAGAGAATTCAGTTAGAAAAGTGGAATATGGTCCAGGAGGACGATTGTGAGAAGGTGATATTCCCTTCTCCCTTTAAAATAAAGACTTGAGGGCACCTGCACACTGTGGAAAAATGGGAGTGCTTGTGAACATTGGGAGTGTGGGTTGGAGATGGGTTGTGGCGTTGCGTCACCCACACTGGCGTGGGTGGGGCCGGAGTGCGCATCAGCACACATTTGGCCACAACAGAGACGGAAAATCCATCAATCACCACGGCTGACAGTAGTTTCAAACATCCTGGGCCTATAGGGAGGTACCCCCTATATCCCGTGTCAGTGGCACACAGTATAACTTCTGTATAGTGGCAAAACTCCCAACAGAACTCAACGCACGCACTTCCTGCACTGGCCCGTCAGCGGAGCTGCATTTCAGCCGTCAGACGGCAGATGGCACAGTCCACTGGGTGCAGGGGTGTACTGTTTATATATGTACGTGTAAATATGTATAGTGGGGAATTGGTGATGGGTTAAAATAGTGTATTGTATATGGGTTGAATGTTATAATGTTTTTTCTGTTTGCTCAGATACTTTATTATTATAATTCTTCAGTCATGATCATTTCGGGTGGGTTAAACACCCCTTGGACTTTTGTTTTATTCCGGCCTGTCATGATTGGCCCAATTCAGGGTGGGGCTGGCCTTATTTAAGGAGGCACACCTTCAGTGTCAAACAGGTCGGACAGACTGAATGAGCAAGCCTGCAGCGGCCGGCCTGTGGCGGCCAGCCTGCCAGCCTGCTGTGAGGCTGGGAGTGAATGAGTTTTTGAACATTTCTAAAAAGAACATTTGAAATAAATCTAATTTAATTTTTGAAACAACATCTGTCACCCTTTTCTCATCCTCGCAACCACCACCAGGCCAAACACGAGGTGACCGCCTCGGTCCCTCACAACGATAAATAATTAGAAATTCTACAGAATTTACTATTTTATTTGACGGGTGTCGCATGGTCATGCTCAGACTCTCAAAAGAACTAAAGTTGGATTTTGGGTTAATATTAATTAGTAACTTAGAGTTATAGATGGATGCCACGCCCCCTCCTCCACCACTTTCACGAGCTATTTGAGTGTTAGTATGACTTGGAGGGGAGGCTTCATTTAGACTAACATACTCATCTTTACGTAGCCAGGTTTCTGTTAATCCTAAGAGATCAATGTTGTGTTCGGTTATCAGATCATTGACTAGAAGAGCTGTGGATGATAAAGATCTAATGTTTAGGAAACCACATTTCATTTTTTTGTCTTGATTTTGTCTAGTTTCACACTTGATACGGATTAAGTTTTTGTAGTCATTAGAAGTTGTTTTCCTAGGTTTAGATAGTTTTACACTTTTGGTGGTCCGAGGGATAGACACAGTCTCTATGGGATGTTTAACTAAGTTAGCTATGGTTGGTGACTGCCGAGAGGGAAACTCAGAGAGGCGTGTAGGACTGCGACTCTGTTGCCTGGTCCCCACTCTGGTGCGTCAGGATGGAGGAGCTAAGTTTTTAACTATGTTTCTAGATAAGAGGTACGCTCCATCCAACGTGGGATGGATGCTGTCCCTCCTAATGAGACCAGGCTTGCCCCAGAAGGACTTCCAATTATTAATGAAGTCTACCGAGTTACTAGGACACCACCCTGACAGCCAGCAGTTAAAAGATGACTTGCGGCTAAACATCTCGTCACTGATGAGGTTTGGGAGGGGGCCAGAGAAAACTACTTCGTCTGAAATGGTCCGCGCGTATGTGCACACTGACTCTACGTTAGCTTTGAGGACCTCAGACTTCTTCAGGCGAACGTTGTTTCCACCGCAGTGGATTACAATCCGTTTAAATCTCTGTTTACTCTTGGTCATTAGCTTTAGCTGGGACTCTATGTCGCCTGCTCTGGCCCCAGGAAGGCAGCTAACTGTGGCTGCTGGTTGTCCTAGGTTAACGTGTCTCACTATCGAGGAGCCAATAACCAGCGTGTCCTTCTCAACCAGCGTGCTGCTGAGTGGGGCAAACATAATGGAGACACTGACGGAGGCCTGCGGGGTGTAGCGGGGGTGTCCGGTAGACTTCTTGCTGCTACGTTTACCCCTGGCAGTCACCCAACCGCCCTGTTTCCCCGGCTGCTCGGGGGCCACTGAGGGGGGGCTAGAGTTAGCAGATACCTGCGCTGCTAAGCTAGAATGCTCCGCTCCAGCTAAACCTGGCGGGGGCCTACTAGCTACAGGGCTAGCCCTAAGCTCGACAGAGAGGAGACGTTCCTCAAGCTGACTCAGCCTCGCCTCAAGTGCTACAATAAAGCTACACTTTTCACAGGTCCCTGTGTCAGTAACTGAGGTCGAGGTGTAGCTAAACATCTGACATTTGGAGCAGGAAAAAATAGGAGGAGAGGAGGGGGAAGCCATGACTAAACAGGTGCTATTAGGAGCTAAAAGTATAAACAAGCAAACAGAGCACAAACAGAGAGAAGCTGGAAGGCAATAATCTTTTCGGTTTAGGGATCCGGTTCTTTCTGTCCAGTCGTTGGTTTTAGCTGCTCTGCTTGCTCAAAAAGAACAGTCAAATGTGTATTTGCCTTCATAGGATGCCCCCTGGAATTTTCACTTTTTCGAATTTTGCGCTGTTGACAAGCTAAGGTCGGAGACTGGAGAGGAATGTGGAAGTGACGTATGAGGAGGAACGCGTTCTCTCGGTCTACAGGGAATGCTATGTTTTTATATTGTGTTGGTTACCTTCAATACCCTTGTTAGTGCTACATATATTATTTGCAGTTATCACACTGATCCAAATACTTTCCAACTGTTATTAAATTAAACCAGCCTGAGCAGCTCTATCTAGACAGTAACATGAAGCAGGAACATGAATTAACAAAGAAGCAACAACAAAAGAGGAACATGATTTTGAAAGTTGAGCAAATGATGACAGAAAACAAGCAACTTCAACAACACACCTCATGAGGAGTGGAAATGCGTGTGTGTGTGTGTGTGTGTGTGTGTGTGTGTGTGTGTGTGTGTGTGTGTGTGTGTGTGTGTGTGTGTGTGTGGGTGTGGGTGTGGTTTGTCCACTGGGTGTGGCCAGAACTGTTGTGGGGGGGAGCCTGTAGCGACATCCCGGGACCCGAGGCCATCAGGCCCGGACAGCTCCACCCCAACGGCCGGCAGCCCCCCAGACCCGGGGAAGCCCCAGCGAACCACCCCAGAGAGCCACGCCCCAGCCCAGAAAGAACCAGATGGAGAGTGCAGAGAGGACTCCCCCCCCATGTAGGAAGAGTCCACAAGAGAAGGATAAAGGGCACCGGGCCCCGGGCCCCGGGCCCCGACTCAAGCCGTCAAGCCGAGATCGGCCAGAGCAGGGCGCCCGGGCTGAGCGGGCCGGGAGCCCCCCCAATCCCGGCGGCGAAGCCCGCCGCACCCTCGGGAGCCGACCCCCCCACTGCCACCCTCACACACTCACACACCCACAAACTCACACACTTGGGGGGAGGGTGATGCCACCCGCTCCCCAGGCCGACAGCCGGGCCCCCACCAGGCCACTGCGAGATCCCATCCTCCACTAATCCAACCACAAGCACCATGCCTGAGCCAGCGCGCCCCCCTCATTCCAGCCGCGTTCACCCCAGGCCGGGGTGAGACCCCAGCGGGATGGGGTGGGGGGTGCTGGTGCCTCAAGCGGGATCTTGAATTAGCATGGAGACATCATCCTTCTCCCCAGCTCTCTGTTTCGCCAGTTCAGCCACCAGTTGCGACACTGAGATGGTGTCGGTAGCTTCTTCTTGAACAGGTGAGCTAATGTTGGCAACACTACCCATGCTAACAGGAGCTGCAGTGGCCGCTATGGCTGAAGGTTTACTAGCTATGCTAGTGTTGCCTCATGTTGCGACTGGCGTTAGTGCGCTACTTTTCTTCTGCTTAGAGTTGCTCATTCTGGTTACAGCAGTATCAAAATAACTTTTAATCACTTTTTTAATAACACGCTATGATAGAGATGGATAGATTGTCATTATACAACATCGCACAATAAAATTTGGAGGTTCTCCTATATTTAGTGCAGGATCACAACTCACATAAAAACTTAAAATGGGTTTAAAATCTTTCACATATTAAAAAGTTTAAAATCTTTCACATATTAAAAAGTAATAAACAGTATACAATCACACAGTGAGAAGTAGCAGCAGTAATGGAATGTGTATTACACATCAGTTATTTACATGCGAGAGTTCAGGGTGGTGATGGCTCTAGGGAAAAAGCTGTTTCTCAGTCAGTATGTCCTCGCTTGTAAACATCTGTAGCGCCTGCCAGAGGGCAACAGTTCAAACAGCTGAGAACCGGGGTGTGAGCTGTCCTTGATGATGCTGCAAGCTCTGCTGAGCGGTAGAAGGCCAGCCGCGGCTTTCGGTCCTGGTTGTTCCTCCTGACAACTCTCAGGAAGTGTAAACGCTGCTGAGCCTTCTTTATGACAGCTGTGGTGTTGTGTGTCCAGGAGAGGTCATCGGAGATCTGGACTCCCAGGAACCTGAGCGTGTGGACTCTCTCCACACACTCGCCATTGATGTAGAGGGGGAGGGGCTCGGTTCTGTTCCTCCTGAAGTCCTCAATGATCTCCTTCATTTTGACAGTGTTCAGTGTCAGGTTGTTGTCTGAGCACAAGGTTGACAGCCTCTGCACCTCCTCTCTGTAGGTTGACTCATCTCCTTGTGAAATCAGTCCGACCACGGTGGTGTCGTCAGCAAATTAGACTATGATGTTGTTTTTGGGGCCTGAATTGCAGTCAAAGGTGTAGAGGTAGTACAGGAGGTGGCTCAGCACACAGCCCCATGGGGACCCAGTGCTCAGTGTACGGGTCGGGGAGAGGTGGGGGCCAAGTCTCACAGTCTGGGGTCAGAAAGTGTTTGATTCAGGAGCAGGTGAGAGGGGGAGGCTCAGGGTGACCAGTTTGGTGATGAGGATGTCCGGGATGATGGTGTTGAATGCTGAGCTGTAATCCACAAAGAGCATCTTGGCATAGCTCTGCGGTTGTTCTAGATGTGTGAGCACAGTGTGCAGCGCTATAGCGATGGCGTCCTCTGTGGATCTGCCTGGTAAGCAAACTGATGAGGGTCGAGTGTGGCGGGGAGACAGTCCTTGATGTGTTTAAGAACCAGCCTTTCGAAGCACTTCATTATTATGGGTGTGAGGGCAACAAGGCGGTAGTCATTTAAGCTGGTTGTGGGTGACTTTTTTTGGTACCGGGATTATTGTGGCAGATTTCAGGCTGGTGGGGATGACAGCACCACATATGATGCTCCCCTATAGTGAGTGGGGGGGTGGTGGATCCTGATGAGGGTGAGGGCAGGGCTGGAGCAGAAGAAGAGTGTTGCTGCGGTGTGTCAAAGCGGGCGAAAGAACTGTTGAGTTCCTCTGCTAGCAACTCACTCAGGTCTCCTGGTGATGCATCACACCTCTGTAATTAGTGATGCTTCGTAGACCCTGCCACACCTCCCGTGGCCTGTTGCTGGTGAGGTGGGACTCTATCCTTCTGTTGTAGTCCGCTTTGGCATTTTTAATACCTTTTTTCAGATCAGCTCGAGCCCTGCCTTAGAGTGGTCTGTCACCTGACCTGAAGACAATGTTGCAGGCTTTGAGGAGGGAGCATACTTGGTCGGTCATCCATGGTTTCTCATTTGGAAAAACCCGGATGTGTTTCTCTACAGACACAGTGTCCATACAGAACTTTATGTAGTCCAGTACTGTCCCTGTGTCCCTCCAGGTCATGGTGCTCAAATAGACCCCAGTCTGTGTGATGGAAACAGTCCTGCAGATCACTAAGAGCATTCTAAGGCCAGGTTGTTACAGTCTTTTTGATGGAACTGGCTCTGCGTCTGACGGGGGTGTATGCCGGGATGAGAAGCAGGGAGAGATGGTCTGATTCGCCGAAGTGGGGGAGAGGCATGGATCTGTAGCCGTGTTTGATGTTGGAATACACATCATCCAGTGTGTTTCCTCCTCTCGTCGGACACTTAACATGCTGGTGGAACTTCGGGAGTACAGTCTTTAGATTTGTCTTATTAAAGTCTCTAGCTACGATGTGAACGCCATCGGGGGGTGCTCGCTGCTGTTTTTTAATGACGTTCAGCAGGAGAGAGCGTGCCACGCTAGCGTTAGCGTCTAGTGTGATGTAAACAGCAGTGACGATGACTACTGTTAGCTCTCTCGGGAGAAAAAAGGCAGACATCTAACAGACATGTACTCAATGTTTGGTGTACAGTGCCTCTCTATAACCATGCCGTCATTACACCAGTCATCATGCACGTAGATACAGAGCCCCCCACCTCTGCTTTTACCGGAGTTCTCAGTCCGATCCCAGCGGTGCAGAGAGTGGCCTCCCAGCTGCACGCTTGCATCGGGGATCCTCGGGTTGAGCCAAGCCTCTGTGATGATGAGGACACAGCAGTCTCGAACAAAGCGATTCCCCACGAGCTGTAGTTTCAGGTTGACGGTGTGATAGATCTGGCGTTGGCGAGATACAGGCTCGGCAGAGGTGGTTTCTAAGGGTTGCTCTTCAGCTTTGGCAGAAGGTCGGACCTGCAGCCCTGCTATTGCTTCCTTTCCCTCCTCCGCCTGCGCCACTTACCAGACCAAACAACAATCCACGGGGCACCCGGCGGTCTCGCTAGTTCGTCTGAGATGTGGTGTTTGAAGCGGAAGTCCTTTGAAACTGTTATTTTGTGATTTTGTGTCGGTAGCCAATATCCTGGTGGGTGTAGCAGAAGTTGCAAAAGCATTTTGTGCAAAGCACAAACAATCAAGAATAAAATACAAAAACCAGTACTGAAGAGGAGAGCCTTTAGCCGCAGCTTCTGTGCGCACCGCCATCTTGCACAAGCAACATAACAGTTTAGTAGAAGAGATTCTGGTGTTTAAACAAGAAATTTGGCAAATGTGATTGGGACACCTGAAGCCGACGTCTGTGCTCCTACATCATCACCCGGAAGTCTCCAGCAACATGGTTTTTTAAATGATTTATAGCATTATGTTGGGTTGCATGAGTCATCATCCACAGCTCGGCTCTATTTTCTGAACTCTTTACTGTCTAATCTCAATCCAGTTGTGGAACAGCGGTGTCCATCAACCCCGCACCAACACTCACAATACACGCAGTTGAGGCGGAGCTTTGCTTTTACGCTTGATTCACTAGGATTAAAACTTTTTTTTAATTTTTTTTTTTTATCTCCCTTTTGGTTTTTTTGAACTGCTTGTCTGCTTTAACGTTGTTAAAATAACAAGACTGGTAGCAAGCCTGCGATGGACTGTGGAAACTCATTTGTCATCCTCAAATATTGAGAATGATAAGTCTACGGCAACCCATGTATGCACAAATACATGAAAATCCACACGCGGGCCTCTATTTGGATCTTTGTAGCATCTCCTCTCTTTCCACTTTCAGTTTTTTAACCTAAGAAGAGTCCACTTGCGGCACCCGTATTGTGCAGAGCATCCCAAAATGCAAATGCACGTGTGTTTTTCAGCTACGCTTTGCATTCTAACAGGCATTGTTGGTAAAACATAAATGAAAAGAAAACAACTAATTTATGTAAATTTTTACATTGTTAGCAACCTTATGAATTTTAATGCAGGTTATCAATTCCAGAGCAAGCAATTCACAAGAAAATAAGAGGCTTTGCCTTTCTAAGCTGCTGTCTGCTGTCAGGGAGGATATTAGCAGAGCAAGAGGAAATCTCTTTAAAAGAACTCAACTCATTCGTTGTAGATTCAAACTCGGTTAACTTTAACCAGGTGTTATCTTGACATTAAAGTTAATGCACCTGCGGACCGCCGCTAACTTTTTAACTGTGTGGTTAACTCTCACCATGGCGTTCACTGGTAATGCTGCGTTCATGATAGAAATTCAGCAAAGGAAGACGAGCTCTCCAGAGTGAAGAAGAAAGAGTTAGGAGCATCCATGTCCCTCAGCGTTCTGAGCCTGGCTCGGACTAAGGCTCCTTTTGCCCTCTCCTGATGAAAAGACTTCAGTTGTTGCTGCATAGACAGCAGCAAACCAGTGTCAGAATCAGAAACATTCTGTAGTCCACTAATTTCTGCTTCCAACTTTTCCACAGCCCTCCGAATTCTGGCTGTGGAAAAGGAGGTGCTCTGCTGGCAGAAACTTCTGGTCTGACCCTTCCCCACCTCCCACCACTGACTGAGAAAAGAAAAACACTCTTTTTTTGATGTCCAGTATCTCCAGAAACAGTTAAAATGATCACCAAAATTTAAATCATTTAAAAGCTTAAATGGCAAAAAGAGCCTGATTTTCTATTGCCGGATAAAAACAGCTCTGCTAAAACTAAGTGGTGATGTGTAAAGCCAACAGGGACAATGTGGCAGTTTACAACACGAGCGATGAAAGAGGCAGACATATAAAATCTATCCAGCCTGGCTGCGCTGATTCGAACATCCTCCACTTTGCCCCATGTGAACTGTACATCAGAGGAGTGTTTTTTCCTACACACATCCACCAGGTCAGCCTCCATCACCATCTGAGAGAGGAAACATGAGGACTGAGGGTGGGGTTCTGCTCCTGTCCTGTCCACACCATCATCTGGATAACAGTTCCAGGTTCCTCCAGTCGTGGATATTTTGTTGCTGTTGTCGGTGCTGTTTTGAATAAAGTGTAAACACAAGGTTTTTCTGTCAGGAGAAGTTTATTGGGGTCCCCAAGGCACAGGATCATGCAGAGTGCATTCAGCTGTCTGCAGGATAGAGCGAGTGTCTCACAAGTTGCGCCTGTGAGTCTTAACCAGAGGGTAGGAAAAGGAGGGGTTTGAAGCAGAACAATTGAACTGTTGAGTTTTAGCAATAGCAGACAACTGACCTTGGTTCCCAGGCAGATAAGGCCTTGCTGGAGAAGGGAGTGAGGGAATCTTTGCTAGTTGAAAGCCACCTGGAAAAGGGAGTGAACCAAGAGTTGCTAGCTTAAAGCCAGGAAGGTAGGAAGCCTATGATGATCAAATATAATGAGTATAAGGCCAAGATATCATTTTACCACGACACTCTCATTACCACAATCTCACCATGACCAATGTTTGTCACTACGACCTTCATTTTTTCAAAAAGAGATAAACGCTCTGCACCACCATTTGGCACACCATTTTTTCTCATCCAGCACTTCTGTGTTTTTAAGAGTACTCACAGTCCGGATGAACTTTTCTGCATTGGGAAAATAACTCCTCACATCAAACGGGACACGGAAAAGCACACAACAAACACCAACAAACTAAGTTTAAACTACACTAACAACAGATAAAAGGAAGATACAAAAACACACAGTAGGAAAAAGAAAACACAGACAAGCAAAGACGTTTGTTTTCAATAATAATTCGCTCTCAACTCCGCTCTCTATCAAACACACATCCACACGTGAACGAAAGAACGAGAGAAAGAAAGAAAAAAGGAAGAAAGAATGAATCGAGGACGACACCGGCTCTCCCTGACGACTAGTGATCTTTCTCTGTTCTGGATGGGGGCGTTGCTTAAATCTGGTATGATGTGAAAAGAGGCAGATATATAGATACACAAAGTCTCACACACACACACAGAGGGAGATAGTGAGCTTCTACTACAGCTTCATATCAGCTGAACACGTCAGGTCAGCTTTATTCTTTTTGTGTTGATTTTAAAGACAAATATCTCAACTGTTAAACTGCTAGGACGTAGCACCTGCCGACACAGTAGTAGTAGTTCGTTAGTTAGTAGTTAGTAGCGATCACGTTTATCGTTTTTCTAAAAACAACTTTGAGAAATGGCTCAAAGGTACCATCCCAGAGTAGGATTTCACCAGGGCACTCACTGTGCTACTCAGCCTAGTGGTCCTCAAGAGGTTATGGAGATGTGCCGTATTATCGATGATCTCATCAAAACACTTCAGTACCGGGACCAGCATATTTTCTACCTGAACAATGTTTTGAACCACCAGAGGAAGGAATTTCTGCAAGTTGAAAGGGACCTGGAGATAAAGATTTTCAAACTGGTGGTGGACCAGAGAAAAGAGGAGGGGGTGCAAAAATTCAAGAAAGATGCCATAAGGAGGATCTCCAGAGGATGGCTGGACTGTTGGAGGCAGAAAGACAGAAGAAGACCTGGGCCTTCTCAGATGGCCAGGTACCTCAAAGAACAACGAGGGACTGCAAACGAGAAGTGGCTGAGCTGAAGCTCAATGTCATAGAACACACCTATTCTGAACTCCAGAGGACAAATGAGGGTCTTCTTGCAAGGTTAAATCACACCTCCCAAAACCGGGGTGATATAAAAAGCTCACCTCCAAAAAGAAGAGGACAGGATGGCAGGGCTCAGCGCTCTGGAGGAGAGGCTCCAGCAGGAGGTGGAGGAGAGAAAGAGGCTGATGGCTGAGAAAGACACCCTGCTGGTTCAGAATGAGACCCTCCAGTCTGAGAAGGAGTCCCTCCAGTCTGAGAAGGAGACTCTTTATGCAGAGAAGGAGTCCCTCCAGTCTGAGAAGGGGACCCTCCAGTCTGAGAAGGAGACTCTTTATGCAGAGGAGTCCCTCCAGTCTGAGAAGGGGACCCTCCAGTCTGAGAAGAAGGCCCTCCAATCTCAGAAGGAGTCCCTCCAGTCTGAGAAGAAGACCCTCCAGTCTGAGAAGGAGACCCTCTATGCTGAAAATAAGACCCTGTTGGCTGAGGATGAAACCTTCTACACTGAGAACAAGACCTTAACGGCTGAGAAGAAGAAGCTTCTCTCTGAGAGGTGTTGGGCTGAAGATTCCATTGAACTCCTCCAAGCATTCTCCCCCAGAGGAGAATCACAAGGGACAGTGAACAGGCCATAAAACAGCAGGGGAACGAGCCAGAAGACCCCGGAAGTTTCCAACCCCCCAGGTTGGCGACCAATGAGGATGATCGAACCCGACCGGAACACCATAGGGGTCCGAAATTCAAGCTTGGTAAAACTTTTCCTACCAACTCTCTCTGCTTCTGAATTTGACCACCGAGGAAGAGACATGTCTGTCCTACCTCGGCTCGATGAAGAGAACATCAAGGAGGAACAAAAGAAACACCAAGGCCAGCCCGCTGGACGAGCAGGACCCAGTTTGGACTACTTCTTCTGTTTCCTCTATTTTTCCTTTTTTGGGGGATTCTGGAGACCAGAGCCAGCATCTCCTCTCCAAATCATCTGTCTCGCTATCCACTCCTGCAGCTGAAGCCAGGCCTCTGAATTCAGACCCGGTAACAACCAGTTACCACAGCCTCACACAACCAACAGCACCACGGACGGTGCTGTCCAAACCACGGACGGTGAGAGCTTTTGTCTGGGCAGATATATTGTTAGATTAGCGTGAAGCTAACACGCGCACCAACCAAGTCCGGGAATCGGGTTTTCCAACTCAGAACCAGAGGTCCAAGTGAGCTCCAGTCCACTGGAAGTTCTGGGTGGAGGAACCAGGGTTCAGAATCGAGCGTCGCCAGAATTCTCTGTCTTTCTCTCTCATTCACCCCCCTCCTTCTACTAATCCTGATCTGCCTGTGATCTGTGATCCCCCGCAGCTACGCGCCCCCCTTACCTGATCAGATAAGGTCAGACACACACACAACTGCATGTAACACCCAACTGTCATCTGCTGCAAGAGCACATCTGCCTCGATCACAAGAGTTCTAACTGCAGGTCCTGACCTCCACTGAGGACTCCAGCGCTCAGAACAGGGCCAACGGAACCGCCCGTTCGTTACGCAACAAGACTCTGCTGGTTCTGAACAAGACCCTCCAGTATGAGAAGAAGATCATCCAGTCTGAGAAGGAGTCCCTCCAGTCTGAGGAGACCCTCCAGTCTGAGAAGGAGTCCCACCGGTGTGAGAAGGAGACGCTCCAGTCTGAGGAGGAGATCCTCCAGTCTGAGAAGGAGTCCCTCCCATCTGAGGAGGAAACCCTCCAGTCTGAGAGGATCAGGTTAGAGGAGGCCAAGAAGGTCTTAGAGGGGGAACTCCAGGCCAAGAAGAACAAGAAAAGAGGCTTCAAGAGGCAGATCTCCAGAAACAAAGGAAACGGAAAGAAGAAGAAGACTAAGTAGACAGCAGAGGAGACCCAGAAAGTTCCAGAGGATGAAGAACTTTAAGTTTTTTTTAAGTCACATAGTAGCTGCCATCTTGGAATTCAATTGACTCTATTGAGTTCTTCCAGTCAGTATACATTTATATTGATGTTTGGATCATTAATACATTTCTGGTCATTAAAGTTCTACTTCAAAAACCTTTTTTTGCGTTTAACGAGGCAGCCATCTTGAAAACTGGTGGCCATCTTGTATTTTCAGCTGGAGAACGTACTTTTGTGAAATAGCATATCCTGAACATCATTTGTGCCAAATTTGGAACCTGTATCACCAAGTGAAAGAATTCTTATAGAATATTGGCTTAACTTGCACCAATAATCAATCAAATCAATTTCAATGACTCATGTAGGTTGATGCAAATGTCTTTTTAATCAAATTTGGTCCAAGAAAACAAAACCAAGAGCATCTTCTGTCTGTTTTTATACTATCCTTGAACCGGGTCATGAGTTCTTTATCTGGATTTTGACAACTGTATTCATATAGCGATTCATTAAAAAAAAAAAAGTAAAAGGGATGAACCGATATCGACACCTGTATCGGTCTGATACTGCATGGAGTACTGGTAACAGCTCCCCGATACAACCTGGTGAGTATTACAAGACGTCATGCATCAGCAACGTCGTCCGAGTGATGTTTGCCATTTGAAGATCCTTTAGAATTAATGAAAATGACAAACGTAAGAGAGACTGTAAATTATAATCCGGACAGTGTGTAGACAGACGCTTCGCACTGCAGTATGCGTACTGTTGGTTTTAAGGTTGTTGGAGGTGTGTGTAGCATCGATAAAGAGGCTGTGTGGAGGTGTTTTGCAACAACACATAGCCTTCATGTATCATTTGCGTATGGAGAATAAATTAGGCTTCATGGCATATAATGAGTACTGGTATCGGTACATGGTATCGGCAAGTAGCTGAAGGTTACTTGTACTCATCCTTTAAAAATGTGATATCACTGCATCCCTTTGAAAATCGAGCTAGAATGACAATTAAAGTACAACCGAGCATGTCAAATGATTTGTCTGTTGGGAATATTTGATGAAAACTAAATATTCATCATCAGCTGCACTCAGCTAAATCCCCACAATACAAAAGTGTGTCAACACATGCAACAAGCAAAAAAAAAAAAACCCAGCTTTTCTCCCTTCCTCAAATTGCAGCAGCGATCCCTGTGTAGATAAAGAACTCTATCCTTTTGAACAAAGGACTCCCTGAAGCGTGTAAACAAGTAAACAATAAGTCATTTTCCAAACAGAAAGTACTGATTACTTATTTTAATTAACTTCTTTTTTTTTTGTTGAATCTGTGCATAAAGACCACAAGGGAAGTCAAAGCCTTGTTTTTTCTTGTTTACCCAATAAAGACCAAACGCATGAAAAGAAGGAGAACGTGTGTTATGGAGGCCGTGGTGCAATGGTCCAGAATACTAAATGTAAATAAAGCTGCCGACCACTTAATCCCAGAGGGAAATGAGAAGTGACTTAACGAATGAAGGGGAGTGGAAACACGTCCTCAAGTTGTGACTATGCATGATTATCAAGTGTGATTGAGAAATTGCCAAGAGGATGGCCTCCCTTATTTATGTGGATTACTTATCAGGTTTTGTAATGGAAGCGATCGCTCGGTGAAATTGTAATAAACTCGAAAAGTGTTTATTTAACTCTGCAGGTTTGAAGTTTGTGCTGTCGTACAAAAAAAACACCTACTGATGACAGTGTGCTTGTTACAGAGCTGCTGAAAGTTCAGGTAAGTTACACATGAAGGTATAATCACAGCCCAAACAACTAGAATTACCTCCTTGACGGCGTATACCTGGCATTAATATATGGCTATTAAGGATGCTGATACCACTTTTTTTTTTTTATAGAACAAGTCGTGCTAACCTTTGTCTACTTGCTGATACCGAGTGCCAATAAGAGTACCCCTCAAATACCATAATGCCTAAATTATACTCCATGTGCAAAGGCTATGTGCTGCTGCGAACCACTTCCGCACTAACCTGACATCGCCTGTCCTCTCTTGTCCACCTGCTGCGGACTTTTCCGACACATGACTGTCAAATTATTTTAACTTGAATTCTTCTATGGAGTCTGCCATTTTAGCTTCATTGTTACGAAGACAAAAGCTTTGCATTCGACCATGTATTTTTCCCTCCATTTTGTACCATGGAGTTTTACTGATACTCAGACAACAGCCTGTTGATGTATAAACAAGGAAGTGACTGCAAACTCAAGAACAGAGTCCGTTGTGATTGGCGGAGAGTGTAAAACAGGAAGTGGTCACAGGAGGCGGTTCACAGAGACGGAAGGAAGTTCGCCTCTCTGATTCAAAAGTCAATGTTAGTATAGAATCTCTCTCTTTCCCATCCTTAAGTTGGGGGGAGCAGGGCCGTCCTGTGTAGCTGACCATGTGGTGAGAATGTCTTTGTTGAATAAATGATTGTGTTAATTCGTAACTCTCTCAGATCTGTTGTTCTTGAGCAGTTTAGGAACATGCAGAATCATGAGATTATAGATAAAATTAAATCTAACATGACGTCACGTAATATTCGCCGGGTCGCATCAACAGAGCTTTTTCCCAGTATGAGTACTTTATGTAGTACTAGGCCTGATACTCGATACTGGTATCGGTATTGGCGCATCCCTGCTCATAACACCTAATGACTTATAGAGAGTGGAATAAAAGATATTCAGGGTTTAGTTACTAAACTTACTAAGTTATCTTGCTCCATGACACAAATAAGTTATTTTAGTGTCACATACAATAATCATAGTTAAACCAATAAAAAATGAAAAGAAAAAGGAAAGCAATAAAATAAAAGCACAACTCACATTCAGTAACAAATATTGGTGAATAAATAATCGATGAATCTTAATGTCTTTGAGTTTCGGTATTTTATTTTCTTAATTTCTGCATGATCTTAGAGGAAATTTGGTTCTACATTTTGTTTTTGTTTTTATTTAATCAGTGCTGGGACTCAATAAAAGGATTCTTATTGTTGGATTATTTTCACTTGAATTCTACTATGTAGTCTGCCATTTTGGGTTCACTGTTATAGACACAATGGGTTTGCATTCTGCCTTGAATTTCCCTCCATTTTCAACCATGTTCGTTTCAATGATACTCGGGAACAATAGGTGTTGATATGTAAACAAGTACCCACTGCATTCTGGGAAACAGGAACTGCCTCAGAGGACAGGAGTCCACCATGATTGGCCGGAGTGGTCAAGGGTCACTGGAGGCGGTTCCCAAGAAGAATAGAAACACCCAGAGTTTATAAATTTGGTTGTTTGTGTTGAATCGCTCTCTTTCCTTCATTGTAAGTGTTTGAGAGAGCACAGCCGTGTCCTGTGCAAGCTGACCATGTGGCGAGAATGCCTTTGTTCAATAAATAATTGTATTAATTCGTAACTATCTCAGGTCTGTTGATCTTAAGCCAGCCACAGTAAGGGAGCATGCAGAATCATGAGAAAATAGAGAAATCAAATATCTAATACTATCTAAATATTTATAGTATATATAATGTCAAATGAGTTAGAGATAATTAAATGCATTTTATTTATACAAAAAGCATAATTTATCAATACAAACTGATTTTTATTAGATCAGTTAGTCAACAACTAGACTTACACAACAAAATCATGTTTAATCATTTACATGTTACGAACATTTGTAATGTCAACAAATGCATGTTGTTTAAATAAAACACTGAATAATATTATTAAAATTAGATTATAAACTGAAACGTTGCATGCATAGCAGTCGGCATGTGGATGTGTTCACTGCTGTCAAACACACATATGAACATTTACATTTTCAAATTGCTGAAGCTGTACAAAGTAAATAAAGCCTCATGACATGGTGAAAATTTCAAAGAAAACCAATTTTTGAACAAATCACTCAAGAGTAGCCGACAAAACGCAGCACTGAGACCTGAAGCTGAGATATCAGTGATGCTGCCATGAAAGATAGCAACCTTGTTGTTCATCTGTCAAACTAGTCTTATTGTGATATTGTTTCTTTTTAAGCAACAAATAGTAGAGAAAGATTGTTTTTACCTGGCATGTTTCAACTGGATCTACAGTCTTCTCCAGAGTGTCATCTGATGTGTGATGATGTGTCGTTTTAATAGGTGACACAAAATCATGCATAATGCAACAGCCCTAAGTTTGTTTGTTTTTTCATTTCACTGTATTTTTGCACCAGTAGGTAGCATTTAAAGTGCCTTTATTTTGAGATTGTAGTAATTTTCAGAAGTAATTGTGGGTTTTTTTTGTGAAACTATAGATATTGTCATCATGTATGCTCTGTGTCACAACAACGACAATAAAAAAAAAAACCTATAGTTTAAATTTAAAGGTTATTAAGGTACCATTTTACTGGTCCATCCCAATCATGGTGAAATTGGGCTGAATGGGGCTGAATGTGTTTGACACTTCTGTTGTAGTTCATACCTGCTTTCTGTAGGGGTTTTTGTGTAACATTTGCATGTTATCCCTGGGCATACATGTATTTTCTCTAAAGACATGCTTGATCAGAGAATATACAATACAATATCCGAGGACTAAACTGGTGACCAGCATCAGACATTAGTTATCAGTTGGCTATAGGGTTGCCTCCCCTTGCGACCCCTGTCCGGATGATCTCTGGACAATGTGAAGCACATACAAACATTAGAACCAACAGCTGTGGAGGCATTTACACTATTTATATGTACAGTGGCTTGCAAAAGTATTCATACCCCTTGAACTTTTCCACATTTTGTCACATTACACGCCACAAACATAAATATATTTTATTGGAATTTTATGTGAAAGACCAACACAAAGTGTCACACAATTGTGAAGTTCAAAGAAAATTATATATGAGTTAAAAGATTTTTCACAAATAAAAAACTGAAAAGTGCAGCGTGCAAAAGTATTCAGCCCCCTTTTCTCTGAGTGCAACCAATTGCCTTCAGAAGTTGCCTGATGACTGCTGAATGATTGAATGTTGACCTAATGACTAAATAGAGTCCACCTGTGTGTAATCTAATCTCAGTACAAATACAGCTGTTCTGTGACGGCCTCAGAGGTTTGTTAAGAGAATATTGGGGAGCAAACAGGACCATGAAGTCCAAGGAACACACCAGACAGGTCAGAGATAAAGTTGTGGAGAAGTTTAAAGCAGGGTTAGGCTCTGCTCCCTTTCTTATGAGCTCCAACGATAAGCGCGCCATCGAAACTGAATGCAAGCTTGCTTGAAATATCTTACAAAACAGTGGACTGTTATCACTCAAATTAAGATGATAAAACATACTTTTCCACAGGTTCTTTTTCCTTGATGTGGTGTTCAGTTACATATATGTTCTTAAAACAGATTCAAAATGTGCATGATGCTGTGTTTGTGTATTATTTAAGGGTGCCGGTTTACACTTAAGCATTTATTAGTGTTTTAAGGGTCCGGAAATTAAGATTTTCCTCGTACTTTATTGTAATTGTAGATGTGAGAGACGTTGTGTACCCGAGAAGGCATAGCTCGGTTGGTAGAGCAGTCAACTCCCGATTATAAGGTTGCAGGTTTGATTCCCATCTCTGCCTGCCCATGTGCCAAAGTGACCTTTGGCAAGACACTGAACCCCAAACTGCTCCCATTGGAGTGACAGCACCTTGGATGGCTGCAGCCTCCAATGGTGTGTGAATGTGTGTGTGAATGGGTGAATGTGATGACCCATGTAAAGCTCTTTGGGGGCTGCTCACATGGCGGGAAAGCGCGATGTAAGTGAAGTCCATTTGCCATTTAGACAATTTATATTGATTGAAATGTTCCCTTTTGCCATGTACTACAATTTTATTGGAAGTTAATAAGTGGTTGATGCTCCATCTAGTGCTGCAAGCCAGTGACCAAAGGGTTACATATAGCTCAAAATCTCATCAAAGTGGCACTTAAAGTGAGCAGATTCCTTTTTAGTTTAATAGTGGAGGTGAGTTCAAGCCTTTAATCTGACCACTCCTGCAAATGAAAGACTGAAGAGATACAGCATGAAGGCTTAGCGCAACAAGCTTGACTATGATTTATTTTGAGCTGCTTTTCTCACCGATTTTGCATGAAAAATAAGACATAATATATCTTCATGACTAGATATCAATCATGTATTTGAATGGCATTAATTCCACCAGATGAGTAGAAAAAGCATGTAGTGCAAAGGCTGTTTTAACTATTTTGCATAATGCAAGGCAGCAACACCCTTAGGTTTAATAATTTACATGGGGTGTCCAGTCTCACATATCTTAAACTGAGATCTGATGGCAGAGCGGTTACGTCACATGATCTGTTTCAGATTTATCACTCTCTTTTGTTTGGAGGTTACTCTGCTGAGGCACAGGCCCAAATACAATATATATAAAAAATGTAAGCACTGTCACCGAGAAACAAATACTTCTCCTCTCCTCCAAAGGCATCATTTCAGTTTTATGTTTACAGCGTGGAGCAATTTACGCCCACATCACCGCTCATTTTGCACTCTAAATAATGAGGCCAGGACATCTGATTGTGTCGACGTAATAAAAATCCATAACTCTCCTGTCCTCCCTTGATTAAAACTGCATGCATTTCTTCTCCTGGCATCTAAAGATAAAAGACTTGTTCTACTCTGGTTAAGTGCAGCTATGCAAATAGTTGAATTTGTCCTTTAGAAGTGTGGTTTTGGCTCGTGCTGTCCTACCCTTTCTCCTGCGACGTGACCTTTTCCGTGTATGTGAAGCAATCATCTGTAGTGCACTGCTCCGACATGAGAGACAAATTATAATGTATTGATGCTGCTGAGCAGAAATTTATAATATAACTAAGACAGGATTGAAAGGTCGGAATTTCTAGGAAATTTTACAATAATTGAATTTTGTGTATTTTCTTTCTGTCACCTTATAATAATATAATTTTACAACTCATTGTTCAAACATTGAACTCTCACAGCACCATCTATCATTTATCTATCATTAACTTGAACAGTTTTAATAAAGTATCGGCTTTTGTGGCTTATTTACATTTAATTAGGGTCCAAGCACTGAAAGTGTCGAAGGACCCTATTGAAATTGTTAAGATTATTATTATCAAATTTTATACTTTTGTCATTTTGGGAAAATGTGTTTTTGAGGGCCTAAAAATACATATGTTTGGGCACTTTGCCCAGTCATCAGGGTCGGTGAAAAATGTGATAATTTGGAGGAACGGTGCCACCTGGAAAATTAAAACAATTCTGTCCGTTTCACCGAGACCTACTAAAGTCGGCACACATATGTAACACCCTAAGATGCACAAAAGAGTCTCTTACACACATACCAAAAACTCGACAGGAAGTAAGCAATTTTGAAATATATATTGGGTTTTGGCAGATTTTGGACCAAATTGAATTTTCAAGAGAGAACTAGTCCGAGGGGGTATTTCCTAATAACTTGAAAAAATTGGCAATAGGCCTCCGTCAGTGTCTCAAATAAGTTTGCCCCACTCAGCAGCACGCTGGTTGAGAAGGACACGCTGGTTATTGGCTCCTCTATAGTGAGACACGTTAACCTAGGACAACCAGCGGCCACAGTTAGCTGCCTGCCTGGGGCCAGAGCAGGCGACATTGAGTCCCAGCTAAAGCTAATGACCAAGAGTAAACAGAGATTTAAACGGATTGTAATCCACTGCGGTGGAAACGACGTTCGCCTGAAGAAGTCTGAGGTCCTCAAAGCTAACGTAGAGTCAGTGTGCACATACGCGCGGACCATTTCAGACGAAGTAGTTTTCTCTGGCCCCCTCCCAAACCTCATCAGTGACGAGATGTTTAGCCGCACGTAATTTTTTAACCGCTGGCTGTCAGGGTGGTGTCCCAGTAACTCGGTAGGCTTCATTAATAATTGGAAGTCCGTCTGGGGCAAGCCTGGTCTCATTAGGAGGGACGGCATCCATCCCACGTTGGATGGAGCGTACCTCTTATCTAAAAACATAGTTAAAAGCTTAGCTCCTCCATCCTGACGCACCAGAGTGGGGACCAGGCAACAGAGTCGCAGTCCCACACGCCTCTCTGAGTTTCCCTCTCGGCAGTCACCAAACATAGCTAACTTAGTCAAACATCCCATAGAGACTGTGTCTACCCCTCGGACCACGACAAGTATAAAACTATCTAAACCTAGGAAAACAACTTCTAATGACTACAAAAACTTAATCCGTATCAAGTGTGAAACTAGACAAAATCAAGACAAAAAAATAAATGTGATTTCCTAAACATTAGATCTTTATCATCCAAAGCTCTTCTAGTCAATGATCTGATAAGCGAACACAACATTGATCTCTTTGGATTAACAGAAACCTGGCTACGTAAAGATGAGTATGTTAGTCTAAATGAAGCCTCCCCTCCAAGTCATACTAACACTCAAATAGCTGGTGAAAGTTGTGGAGGAGGGGGCGTGGCAGCCATCTATAACTTCAGCGGCACATTGAAGCACATTGCAGGTGAGCGGTGCTCAGAGCAGGTGAGCGGCTAAAACCAACTACTGGACGAAAAGAACCGGATCCCTAAACCAAAAAGGTGATTGCCTTCCAGTTTCTCTCTGTTTGTGCTCTGTTTTAGCTCCTAATAGCACCTGTTTAGTCATGGCTTCCCCCTCCTCTCCTCCTATCTTTTCCTGCTCCAAATGTCAGATGTTTAGCTACACCTCGACCTCGGTTACTGACTCAGGGACCTGTGAAAAGTGTAGCTTTATTGTAGCACTTGAGGCGAGGCTGAGTCAGCTTGAGGAACGTCCCCTCTCTGTCCAGCTTAGGGCTAGCCCTGTAGCTAGTAGGCAGCCACCAGGTTTAGCTGGAGCGGAGCATTCTAGCTTAGCAGCGCAGGTAGCTGCTAACTCTAGCCCCCCCCTCAGTGGCCCCCGAGCAGCCGGGGGAACGGGGCTGTTGGGTGACGGCCAGGGGTAAACGCAAGAAGTCTACCGGACACCCCCGCTACAGTTAGTCTAAATGAAGCCTCCCCTCCAAGTCATATTAACACTCAAATAGCTCGTGAAAGTGGTCGAGGAGGGGGCGTGGCAGCCATCTATAACTCTGTTACTAATTAATATTAACCCAAAATCCAACTTTAGTTCTTTTGAGAGTCTGAGCATGACCATGCGACACCCGTCAAATAAAATAGTAAATTCTCTAGAATCTGTAATCATTTATCGTCCTCCTGGACCTTATTCCACTTTTTTAACTGAATTCTCTGAATTTTTGTCAGATCTAGCCCTGACTAAAGATAAGGTTATCATGGGAGGAGACTTCAATGTTCATGTTGACGTAGAAAATGATAGTTTCAGTGCCAGCTTTAAATCTACACTTGACTCTCTAGGTTTCTCTCAGGTAGTAGACGGGCCTACCCATAAACATCTACACACCCTGGACCTTATTCTAACTTATGCTTTGAATATAGAGCATCTAACAATCTCTCCTCACAATGATTTCCTGTCAGATCACTTCTTAATAACCTTTGACTTTGTTCTAAATAGTTATAACCCTCCGGTTAAAGCCGTGTTAACCAGGTCTCTCTCTGATAACATCGTAACTAAATTCAAGGAAAGAATTCCCTCTGCTATAGAATCAGTAGTGAATCTTCCTGACCCGTATACTGTTGCTAGCTCAGACATTGAATACCTAACAAACAGTCTGACAGATATGCTAAAAACAACGCTAGACGACATAGCTCCTCAAAAAATTAAAATTAAAAAACAGGAAAAGTTATCCCCATGGTTTAACTCATCAACCCGCGAGCTTAAACAATGCTCCCGTAGATTAGAAAGAACTTGGCGTTCAACATAAACAGACAGATTATATAGCCTGGAAGGATAGCTTCAAAACTTTTAAGAAAGCTCTGAGTAAAAGTAGAACTAATTACTACTCATCCTTAATAGAGGAAAACAAAAACAACCCTCGGTTTTTTTTCAGTACTGTAGCCAAACTGACCAAGAACCAAAATAGCGTTGAGCCCACCATTCCTATCAATATATGTAGTGAGGACTTCATGAAGTTCTTTCAAAATAAAATTACAACGCTTAGGGATAACATCAATCAAACCCTACTGTCCGTTAGCCCCATAACAGAGGAACTGGTTAAACCTAACAGTCATCTGGAATGCTTTCAGCAAATACAACTAGTCGAACTAAATTCCCTTATTTCTTCTGCTAAACCAACTACTAGCCTGTTGGACCCAATTCCTACTAGAATTCTGAAAGAGGCACTGCCACTAATCAATAATTCGATACTCGCAATTATTAACCAGTCTCTAACAATAGGCTATGTGCCACAATCCTTTAAACTAGCAGTTATTAAACCTCTCATTAAGAAGCCAAACTTAGACACAAGCCTTCTCTCAAACTACAGGCCGATCTCCAACCTTCCTTTCCTGTCAAAGGTTCTGGAGAAAGTAGTCGCTAAACAACTCAACGATTATCTGCAGGAGAATAATCTGTTAGAGGACCTTCAGTCCGGCTTCAGAATGAACCACAGTACAGAGACTGCACTGCTAAAAGTTACTAATGACCTTCTAATGGCCTCAGATAGAGGTCTTCTATCTGTTTTAATTCTTCTGGACCTTAGTGCCGCATTTGATACTGTCCATCATAATATACTTTTAAGGAGATTAGAAGATGCCGTCGGCATTAAAAACTTAGCCTTAAACTGGTTTAAATCATATTTATCTGACCGGTTTCAATTTGTTCATGTAAATAACAAATCTTCAATGCATGAACGGGTCCTGTGTGGAGTACCACAAGGCTCCGTCCTCGGACCGATATTGTTTAAACTCTATATGTTACCACTTGGAAATATTATTAGGAAACACAACATTAACTTTCATTGTTATGCAGATGATACTCAGCTATATTTATCAATTAAAGCCAATCAGGCCGACCACCTTGTTAAATTAGAGTCCTGCCTCAGCGACGTTAAGTCCTGGATGTCTATCAACTTCTTAATGCTTAATACATCCAAGACTGAGGTTATAATCGTAGGTCCTAAAAAGCTCAGGGATAACCTTTCAGATAGTTTGATTACCTTAGATAATATTACCTTAACTTCTAACAGGGATATTAGGAACCTGGGTGTTATTTTTGATCAGGATCTGTCCTTTATTTCCCATGTTAAACATGTCTCCAGGACAGCCTTCTTCCATCTAAGGAATATTGCAAAAATTAGAAACTTCTTGTCCTTCAAAGATGCAGAAAAAATGATTCATGCCTTTGTGACTTCAAGATTAGATTATTGTAACTCCCTAATGTCAGGATGTCCAAACTCCTCTGTTAGGATCTTACAGCTAGTGCAGAATGCTGCTGCACGTTTACTAACCAGAACTGGAAGAAGAGAGCACATCTCCCCAGTCTTAGCATCCTTACACTGGCTTCAAATCAAATCTAGAATAGAATTCAAGATCCTTCTGATCACAGATAAAGCTCTTCATCACCAGGCTCCGTCCTATATCGAGAAACTTCTAGAAGTGTATCACCCTCCACGAGCCCTTCGCTCTGAGGATGCAGGACTGTTGGTAATCCCTAAAGTCCATCAAAGTAAAACAGGAGGCAGGAGTTTCAGCCATAAGCTCCTTTACTCTGGAATCAACTAGCAGCCTCGGTCCGAAGGGCTGACACCATTAGTTTATTTAAGAGTAGACTAAAAACCTCCCTCTTTGATAAAGCTTATCAATAGGAATAAAATAGGAGCACTAAGTTGAGCTGCTCTAGGCCTAGACTGCTGAGGGGATTTTCTCTCTCCCGTTAAAGGGACTAACTCTACATTTGGAGGTTCTGTTTCTTGTCTTTCTTTCTTTCTCTCTGTGTAACAACATTACTGTAGCCACCAGATACTGCCGCCGTCTTTTTTTCTCCCTGACAGGAGGGGAGCAGGATCCAGAGGATCAGACCCAAGACTCACAGAGTGGAGTTACGACGGTCCTACTACCCGACCCCACCACAGCACTGGGACCCCACCGCAACAGCACGGCCCTTAAACTCCAGACTGAGATTGGTTCATCATCAGACCAACGCTCATCATAGACTTTTCTTGGTATTTGTACTTATCTCGCCTGTCTGCCACTCTCTCTCTCCCTCTTCTATTCCTCTCTCTCCCTGTCCTATCCCATGTACTTCTCCCCCCAAACGGTCAAGGCGGATGGCCGCCCTTCCAGAATCTAGGGTCCGCCCCACGGTTTCTTCCTGAAGAGGGAGTTCTTATGAACTTCTCTTCCTGTGAGGGAGTTTTTCCTGGCCACTGTTGCTTGTTACATCTGCTTGCTTTGGAAGGGTTTAGTTGGGTTCTGTTGTTCTTTATCATTGTAAGAGCGCTTTGAGATGTCTGTTGATGTGATTTGGCACTTTACAAATAAAATTGAATTGAATTGAATTGTGATCACAACAAAGAAAAACTTTCAAGTGTAAATTTAAAGGTTATTATAGCAGTAGTTTTCCAGTCTGGTCCAATTAAGATGAAACTGGACTGTATGTGGTCCCTGATGTAAATTAAATCTTATGTAATAATTATTTTGTATACATCTTAGATACACCTGTATATATGTATTTATATTGTATACATCTTGTATTGGTTCAGTTATGTGCTTTTAAATGACCATAAGATATTTGGTGTTTGGTTCGTTCAGTATCAACTGGTTCTACAATTTGTCCTTGTGACCCATCTCTCCGAAGCGAAGACACCTGTCTCCAGGGGACACTTGCCCTTGGATTTTAGGGCATCCCTACATCAGAGGTTTTACTGTACTCCCCAAAACTACTCAAGTACTGTAGCAAAGTATATTTTACTTTGTTCCATTACACCACTGCTGCATTGGCTTTGCCAGTAAGCATCAGTATTACACATTTTTCTCTCCAAACTTGTGACCTTTCTCAGATCCTTGTAGAGCATCTCACCCTGCATGGTGGCTTCCTGCTGGAGCTGCTTGGTGGCTTCGAACCACAGTGTCGCCTTCTGCAGCCACATCCCGCTGTTTTGGCCAGTGATGGTCATGGTCAGCCATGGTCTTGTCGAGGGCTCCTCTCATATTAACAAGGTCTCCGTCTTTTTTAGTGACCTGGGTCTTGAAGTGTGTGACCTCAGCTTCTCTGGTATGCAGGGCCTGTTTTAGGGTCGTGACCTCTGAACTCAGAAGGCTGAGCTTCTGTTCGTACTGAGATTGCAGGACAGCTTTTCTCGTCGACTGTCGACTGCAGTGTAGTGACCAACATGTTCTCCAGGTCAGCTTTGGAACTCTCCAGGTTGTTCATGATGGTTGCTACCTTGTCACGCTTTTCCTGGAGTTCCTCTTTGAGAGCTGCGCAGTCGGCCTCTTTAAGGTCCAAAGAACTTGTGAGGTCCTTAATTTGAAAATTCAGACCTTTACTGTTGGTCACATAGTTGGCTCGTAGATCTTTGACCTTGTCAAAGCGTGTCTCCTGTTACGGACCCAGTAACAACCAGTTACCGCAGCCTCACAGAACTGCACTGCCCCATGGACAGTGCTGTCCAGCACAGCACAGCCGAACATCTATCCATTTTCTCCCGCTTATCCATTTCTGGGTCGCGGAGGAGGGGGGGGCAGTCTGAGCACTGTCACCCAGATCACATTGCACCGATTAAGAACCTTTCCTGCGGGTGGTGAGCCCACGGGAAGGTGGCGCCCGACCTGGGACATGAACCCACTACCTTGAGATTGCAAGTGTCATGCTCTATCAACTGAGCTAGCCGGAGGCGTAAGAGCTTTGTTTGGGCAGCAATTCCTAGATTAGCCTGAAGCTAATATGCAATGTGTTTAATGTGTCATTAAGCCGCAGCTCTGCACGAAGCTGCAGGCCATCTGTCTATGTACGCGTGTGAACGACAACGTTCACGTGCCCCATCGCAAGTTGAAGACTTGGGTTTTCCACCTCAGAACCAGAGGTCCAAGTGACCCCTAGGCTGACTGGGATCTCTGTGGAATTCTGTGGAGAACCGGGTTTCGGAACCGAACCTCGCCAGAACTCTCTGTCTTTCTCTTCTCTCTCCCCTCTCTCTCCCCCCCTGCACTAACCCGACCGTGCGCACATCTGCTCATCTCATCTGATCGAGATAAGCTCACACACATAGCCACGTTTAGCACCCGAACCGCTAACTTGTGCCGTAAACCACATCCGCACGATCACCAGAGTTCTGTCTGCATGTTTCGACATTCAGTTAGAACACCACAGGCACGTGACCTCGGAAAGCGTCTCCCTATCAACACGGTAACTCAGCTCTCCGCCGAGTGCAACCAGGCTCTTTGAAACCACATCAGAGCTGCCATCCGGTTGACGTTCGAGATCATTACACCCACTCACACTGACCACTCCGAACCACACACACACACACACACACACACACACACACACACACACACACACACACACACACACACACACACACACACACACACACACACACACACACACACACACACACACACTCTTTGTACATAGTGTTTGCTGTTTAATAGATTAGATCGCCGTGTTAGATGACGTTTGATACTTAAATGTGTTGATTTATGGAATGATTTCAGAATTATTTATGGATTAATACAGTTTTGTTAATAAACGCCTGTTAGCTGAATTTGAACGATTCTTGGTGATTATTGTGTGTTTATTGTTGACAATTCACTGGTTTGTAACAGTCTGTGCTCGGATCTCACACCTTCCCTTTTATTTAAGATTGTTATATTTTTACACAGAAATATTAACTAACTTAAACAAATCTTTTTCCAAGTGAGACTGATATTCATGTGTGTCTTTATATATCGGCACATTTAAAAACAATACAATGAATTGTGTATGTATGTTTGCATTTGCCAATGAGGTGCGGTGCACAATTAAGCTGGAGTTAAAGGGGTCATATTATGCAAAATTCACTTTCTAATGGTTTTCCACTATACCTAACAATGACGCCCCAGAAGTGAAGAAAGTCTCTCATCTCACTTGGCTTGTTTTAGTTTTTAAAAAGTGTGTTTCTCAACAACAAGCGAATCAGAAATCCAACCTTATATGGTTTGAGGTTTGGATTGGCTAAACCAGGGGTTTAGCCAATCCCAATCAAGGTAAGCCCTCCCTTTGACCCTCCCACAATTAGGCAGCTCTTCTCTGGCACATGGCACCATGAGAGGAAGTACTTACTCCTCTTCCAAAGATGGGCATGTGTGGGCGGAGCCAGTCCAGCTCACACAGACACAGCAGATTCAGAATGCAGCTATATGCTCCAATATTGAAATGGATGAAAATCAAGGAAAAGATTATTCACATATGTACTCACAATGTTGACTTAATGACAACTGAACAGAGGATTAAATAATTACAGCTAAACAGAGAGATGTTTACCCAACTTAAAAAGTGGTGAGAGTGAACCTGATGCTTTACATGTCTCACTGCGACATAAATACTGGTTCAGTTTGTTTCAGCAAAGCAGTCATTTATATTTTGAAATATAAATGAATATTGATCAAATGTATTTTTCAACTGAACTAGTCAAATGACAGCAAATCCAATTTCAATTGATGCATCTAATGAGTTATGATTTGGAATTTTCAATCTGATTTATTTTTAACAAAAACCCATTTTGATTGTAATGTTTGTTCCATCAATGAAGAGCATTTATGTGTGTTTTCAGTCCATTCCACTAGATTTCAATTTGTTTATCTACGACCATATGAGGTGGTTATTTTTACTGTCACAAAATGAAGAATTAAAAATATACTTTGAATAGATTCTTAAATTCAAGTACTTGAGTGCATGCCCTTTAAGTGATTCAGTACTTACTTTTGTGAACATGGGAGGATTGTGTCAAGTAGTAGTGACTCCCTGATACACTGTAGTTTGCAAAGTCAAGTCCTCTGTATTTTATGAAAACTGTTCCTAATAACGGACACAGAAGCGCCATTATGACTCAGTCTGATGGATGAGCTGCTGGCTGGAATGTGAAGTGACCCTGGCCTCTGTTTTTGGTTGGAGAAAGTGCTATTCCTCAAGGGGAGACACGCTGTGATTGAAGTATTTACAACAAGACAGAAATGTGATGACATAGAGAATGTGGGTGACAGTGACGCATGACTGAACAGATTACTGTGTACAGACTGTGGAGCGGCCCTTTGAATTGTGATGCCTCACTTTGTTGTGTCGGGGTTAAAAGGCTCACCTCTCAGGGAGCTGCATTACTCTACCCCCGGCTCTTTTTGATATAGTGGTCCACAGAACAAAGACCACGGCAGCACCAACCTCCCCACCACCCCTACACCCCCCATGCAGACAGTTTGGTTGAAAAGTAGAAATACACAGTAGACCACGAGGAGAAGTGACGGCCTCTCGTGTATAATGAAACACGTCTGCTTCAGAGCGCTCATTGGTATGCATGAGCACCAAAAGTCTGTCCGATTAATAAGGGAGGTGGAGAGAAGAGCTCTCCCCTCCTCAAGAACCTGTTTTAAAAGCAGGAGATCCCCCTTAATGCAGTGCAGCACTTTTAGCAAATGCAGATGACTACACGAATGTGCAGTTCCTCTTTCTCTACCGTTCACATTAATTATGATGAGTAGCTTCAGTTCTTCATGAAAGCAAACAGGGAAAAAAAATGGATGAACTGCTTTCAGCCTTCATTTATCCGAATTTTCCGAAATTACATTGATTTTCCTAAATCTTTGAACTCAGAAAAATATTTTAATGAAGATACAAATATTTCCCTTATACCAATGAGGTTTTAATGTGTCTAATGTGGCTGTATTAGCCGAGCATAAGGCCCAGTGTACACGACAATGTTTCAAGTGAAAATGCATTGTTTTTGCCTTTTCGTTTCAGAAAAGTTTTACGTTTACATAGCAGCATTTTGTAAATGATGTGTGTTTACGCAGAAACAGCAGAAACACTGGAAACGATGTACTTGGCATGGCAGGCCACGGGTTGATGCTGTTGGTTGTAATTTCAGTAAAACCACACACACACGTGCACAGAAAACAATACGCCATAAGCATTAACAAGCGAGTACACAGTATGGACAGACGAACAAGTTGGATTGTTATTCCGGTGACTGTCAAACATAAAACTAGTCCCAGGAGAATATGGACTGGAAGTCATGACCCCCAATGTATTTAGATCAACCCATGCTCTGGTATGTTGTTTCGTGTGTCATTAATTCTGCAAAAATTTAATCGCTTACGGTTAAATATTTTGGCTCTCTAAATGCCAGTGCAGTACTTACCATCTCTGGTTACAAGCTCTCAGGAGCTAATCAGTGCTGCATTTTCAGAACTGCCAACTCTAAGACTGCACTGGGGCTGCGGGTGGGCAAGCGAACAAAACCCTGCAGGTCCCAGACTGGTGCCAACAAGAAAGATTATGTCAACAAAAGACTTGAACAAAAGGTGAACTCAATCAAATGAAAGGATGTCTGACAAATGGAAACTGATGTGACTGATAAAGGCGGGAAGAAGCAATTCATGTGTTAGCGTATTAATTTACAACCGGCACAAATTGATTATCTCCAGTTTAAGGTGACACACCTGTTTACTTCATGAGCCAATGAAATCTTGGATCGAGGAAGAAAGCAATCTCCCCCACACACATTAAACAAGATAACCCAGTAAACAGGGTTTGGGAGTTTTGGTTTTTTTTTTCTGACTATCTTTAATCCAGGTGCAGGTGAATGGACACAAGCGGATACTGAAGGTTAGAAATCGACCAAGTGTGGTAGGGAGGGGGATTAAAAAAAAAAAGTACAGTCCGGTGCACTGCGTCACTGCCAACTGATTTCAGCCTAGACCAGGGGTTGGCAACCTTCAACACACAAAGAGCCATTTGGACCTGTTTCCCACTGAACAGAACACACTGGGAACCGAATGGTTGTTTGGTTGACTGGGTTTATTGAAACATCGGTGCTTCTCAGCACTGCGGTCTTCTGGTTCAGACTCTCCTCTCAGTAACAGGAGAGGAGGAGATCCAGCGGGGCTGATACTGCACTTGTACTTGTACTCGGAAAAAGATCCCCGATACAACCCAGCGAGTAGTGACAGCATGAATCAGCAAGATCAGCAGCTAGTGCGCAAGAGAGCAGAGCAATGTTTGCGGTTTGGGGATTTTTTGATGTTAATGACGGTAACTATAGTGCAGATAATATGGTAATTCGATCTTGTGTGAGGTCTTTATATAGTAAAGATTGTTTTAATTCTTTTAACAGCAATGGATATGGTTTTACCTTCATTACCCTCTAATACACCAACTTCTACACCTTCGGGGTTCATTATCAATTCTACTCGGTTATCATCCCTGCAACTCCAAATCATGACTGTAAAATAACTACAGATATCACGTTCATATTTCACATGGATCCAACGAAAATCTGAAAATAATTTGATCATCATGTCTAAAGCGTCATGGTGAGCTTCACAGACAGCACTACCAGTGGGGTGATAATTATCATATTTGTATAAATTGGCTCTTCGTACAATGCATGATCAATAATCCCATTGTGGTGCCATAAAGCCACCCTGCACTGACAGTAGATAATAATTTACCCAAAAACGCAACATGTTTGAGTCCCTGGTTTGACAAGTATACATTTCCTACCTGGAGATGCTGCATACTGTTACTCTAACTTCTTGGTATCCTTGCTTTGCACAAGAGCTTGAGCAATGTCCGCGCTTTGGGGATTATTTATTATTAATGAGAATGAAAAAAGACAGACTGTAAATTATTTTCTGCCAAAATATCAAGCGGAGGTGAAAGAGAGTTAGTACAACATCAGCAACTTCATCACCAGAGACATTTAGACTAGCGGAGTTAGCTGGATGTTGCTCATTAGTTTAACTGCTCGTGAATCCAGGAGGGTTTTACTTTGAGCCAAGCTACATGCTAAACATGAATAAAGTATGGATGATAAAGTTGCCACACAGGCCCGGAGTGGCTAATCAGGGGGACCGGGACAATTCCCGGTGGTCCGGTTTGATGTTTGGGCCACTAGGGCCGGTGTTCACTTTTATTAAATTATTTTATCGGATGGTGTTTTCATTTTTTTTTCTACAGCACTAGGTTGATCACACACTCTTTCCACTGGCAGACGCACCCTGATGACGTAACACGTCCATTCACTTGGTCAGTGGCGTTTGAAAGAGCAGAGAAGGCTAGAATTAAAAAGAGGAAAGTTCTGGAAACAGGTGGAACAAAATGTGCTGAGATTGGCAACTTGTTCATTAAATCCAGCCTCACGGTTAGAAACAACAAATGCGGATGGAACAGGTAAGATGTTTAACTTTGCCTCCAAACCACTGTTCAATTTAATTATCAAGTCGATGACTTCTGTGGCTTATAACATAAAATTATATCATTTGAATAATAGTATGATGCAACACCACATAACTGGGAAACTTTGTCTTAAAGCTGCTCAGAAACCAGATCCAGCAGCACCAAGCAGGTCGGACTGATCACAGGATAGATCAGATTATTATATTCAATATAATGATCAGTAGGATGGAGACCTGCTCCATATGAGAAATGTCCTGAGATTCTAGATGATTCAGCTCTACATTAATGAAACTGAAGTGAACTGTGTGAAAAGGGTATCACGCAGAACACAAGGATGGAGGACCTGGTGATATCTGGACTGGAGACAAACCACCGGACCTCTGCACGGATTACAGCAGGTGACAGGGACGGTGAGGACAGTGTGAACTACACACTGGAGCAGCAGGTCATTCAATAAATCATATTTCTCAATAAAGGAATCAAGTCTCTTTACAAACAATTTTTCAAGAATTTTAGAAAATTGAGGCAGTAAAGAAACTGGTCTGTAATTTGAGACCAACTGTTTGTCTCCTTTTTTATGAATTGGGATCACTTTGGCTGTTTTCATCTTTTCTGGAAAAACACCAGTTTGAAAGGATTTGTCACAGATATATGTTAATGGCTCAAGGACACAATAAATAACCTCTTTTATAATTGACATATTGAGGTCATGGCAATCAGTAGATTTTTTGCTCTTAAATTCTTTTACTATTTCTAAAATGTCGCTTTCAAGTACTCCCCCAAGAAACATTGTGTTACATTTATTGAAAGTTAAATTAAAGGTTTCCTTTTTTCCATCTATAAGGGGAATCTCTTTTGCTAAATTAGGACCTACATTAACAAAGTAATCATTGAACTCATTAACCATGCTCTCAATACCCTCAGTCACTGAATTGTCACCTTTAACAATGTTTGTTGGAAAACAAAATCAAGACAAAAAAATGAAATGTGGTTTCCTAAACATTAGATCTTTATCATCCAAAGCTCTTCTAGTCAATGATCTGATAACCGAACACAACATTGATCTCTTTGGATTAACAGAAACCTGGCTACGTAAAGATGAGTATGTTAGTCTAAATGAAGCCTCCCCTCCAAGTCATATTAACACTCAAATAGCTCGTGAAAGTGGTCGAGGAAGGGGCGTGGCAGCCATCTATAACTCTCAGTTACTAATTAATATTAACCCAAAACCCAACTTTAGTTCTTTTGAGAGTCTGAGCATGACCATGCGACACCCGTCAAATAAAATAGTAAATTCTGTAGAATTTGTAATCATTTATCGTCCTCCTGGACCTTATTCAACTTTTCTAACTGAATTCTCTGAATTGTTGTCAGATCTAGCCCTGACTAAAGATAAGATTATCATGGTAGGAGACTTCAATGTTCATGTTGACGTAGAAAATGATAGTTTCAATGCCAGCTTTAAATCTACACTTGACTCTCTAGGTTTCTCTCAGGTAGTAGACGGGCCTACCCATAAACATCTACATACCCTAGACCTTATTCTAACTTATGGTTTGAATATAGAGCATCTGACCATCTCTCCTCACAATGATTTCCTGTCAGATCACTTCTTAATAACCTTTGATTTGTTCTAAATAGTTATAAACCTCCGGCTAAAGCCGTGTTAACCAGGTCTCTCTCTGATAACATAGTAACTAAATTCAAGGAAAGAATTCCCTCTGCTATAGAATCAGTAGTGAATCTTCCTGACACGTATACTGTTGCTAGCTCAGATATTGAATACCTAACAAACAGTCTGACAGATATGCTAAAAACAACGCTAGACGACATAGCTCCTCAAAAAATTAAAATTAAAAAACAGGAAAAGTCATCCCCATGGTTTAACTCATCAACCCGCCAGCTTAAACAACGCTCCCGTAGATTAGAAAGAACTTGGCGTTCAACAAAAACAGACATAGATTATATAGCCTGGAAGGATAGCTTCAAAACTTATAAGAAAGCTCTGAGTAGAAGTAGAACTAATTACTACTCATCCTTAATAGAGGAAAACAAAAACAACCCTCGGTTTCTTTTCAGTACTGTAGCCAAACTGACCAAGAACCAAAATAGCGTTGAGCCCACCATTCCTATCAATATATGTAGTGAGGACTTCATGAGGTTCTTTCAAAATAAAATTACAACGCTTAGGGATAACATCCATCAAACCCTACTGTCCGTTAGCCCCATAACAGAGGAACTGGTTAAACCTAACAGTCATCTGGAATGCTTTCAGCAAATACAACTAGTCGAACTAAATTCCCTTATTTCTTCTGCTAAACCAACTACTAGCCTGTTGGACCCAATTCCTACTAGAATTCTGAAAGAGGCACTGCCACTAATTAATAATTCTATACTCGCAATTATTAACCAGTCTCTAACAATAGGCTATGTGCCACAATCCTTTAAACTAGCAGTTATTAAACCTCTCATTAAGAAGCCAAACTTAGACACAAGCCTTCTCTCAAACTACAGGCCGATCTCCAACCTTCCTTTCCTGTCAAAGGTTTTGGAGAAAGTAATCGGTAAACAACTCAATAATTATCTGCAGGAGAATAATCTGTTAGAGGAATTTCAGTCCGGCTTCAGAATGAACCACAGTACAGAGACTGCACTGCTAAAAGTTACTAATGACCTTCTAATGGCCTCAGATAGAGGTCTTCTATCTGTTTTAGTTCTTCTGGACCTTAGTGCCGCATTTGATACTGTCGATCATAATATACTTTTAAGGAGATTAGAAGATGCCGTCGGCATTAAAAACTTAGCCTTAAACTGGTTTAAATCATATTTATCTGACCGGTTTCAATTTGTTCATGTAAATAACAAATCTTCAATGCATGAACGGGTCCTGTGTGGAGTACCACCTCGGACCGATATTGTTTAATCTCTATATGTTACCACTCGGAAATATTATTAGGAAACTTTCATTGTTATGCAGATGATACTCAGCTATATTTTATCAATTAAAGCCAATCAAGCCGACCAACTTGTTAAATTAGAGTCCTGCCTCAGGGACGTTAAGTCCTGGATGTCTATCAACTTCTTAATGCTCAACACATCCAAGACTGAGGTTATAATCGTAGGTCCTAAAAAGCTCAGGGATAACTTTTCAGATAGTCTGATTAGGTTAGATAATATTACTTTAACTTCTAACAGTGATATCAGGAACCTGGGTGTTCTTTTTGATCAGGATCTGTCCTTTATGTCCCATGTTAAACATGTCTCCAGGACAGCCTTCTTCCATCTAAGGAATATTGCAAAAATTAGAAACTTCTTGTCCTTCAAAGATGCAGAAAAAATGATTCATGCCTTTGTGACTTCAAGATTAGATTATTGTAACTCCCTAATGTCAGGCTGTCCAAACTCCTCTGTTAGGATCTTACAGCTAGTGCAGAATGCTGCTGTACGTTTACTAACCAGAACTGGAAGAAGAGAGCACATCTCCCCAGTCTTAGCATCCTTACACTGGCTTCCAATTAAATCTAGAATAGAATTCAAGATCCTTCTGATCACATATAAAACTCTTCATCAGAAGGCTCCGTCCTATATCGAGAAACTTCTAGATGTTTATCACCCTCCACTCTGAGGATGCAGGACTGTTGGTAATCCCTAAAGTCCATCAAAGTAAAACAGGAGGCAGGAGTTTCAGCCATAAGCTCCTTTACTCTGGAATCAACTAGCAGCCTCGGTCCGAAGGGCCGACACCATTAGTTTATTTAAGAGTAGACTAAAAACCTTCCTCTTTGATAAAGCTTATCATTAGGAATAAAATAGGACAACTAAGTTGAGCTGCTCTAGGCCTAGACTGCTGAGGGGATTTCCTCTCTCCTGTTAAAGGGAGGAACTCTACATTTGGAGCTTCTGTTCCTTGTCTTTCTTTCTTTCTCTCTGTGTAACAACATTACTGTAGCCACCAGATACTGCCGCCGTCTTTTTTCTCCCTGACAGGAGGGGAGCAGGATTCAGGGGATCAGACCCAAGACTCACAGAGTGGAGTTACGACGGTCCTACTACCTGACCCCACCACAGCACTGGGACCCCACCGCAACGGCACGGCCCTTAAACTCCAGGCTGAGATTGGTTCATCATCAGACCAACGCTCATCATAGACTTTTCTTAGTATTTGTACTTATCTCGCCTGTCTGCCACTCTCTCTCTCCCTCTTCTATTCCTCTCTCTCCCTGTCCTATCCCATGTACTTCTCCCCCCAACCGGTCAAGGCGGATGGCCGCTCTTCCAGAGTCTAGGGTCCGCCCCACGGTTTCTTCCTGAAGAGGGAGTTCTTATGAACTTCTCTCCATGCGAGGGAGTTTTTCCTGGTCACTGTTGCTTGTTACATCTGCTTGCTTTGGAAAGGTTTAGTTGGGTTCTGTTGTACTCTATCATTGTAAGAGCGCTTTGAGATGTTTGTTGATGTGATTTAGCGCTTTACAAATAAAATTGAATTGAATTCAAACTACGAATCAGTATCCTTTTATTGTCATTGTGGAAATGCTTCCATACACACGACAATGCAGTTGGAAAGGAAAAGGAAAAGTCATTAAACTGACTTTTAAGAAAGAGCAAACGCATAATCTCTGATAAAATCTAGCTATAAATTCAGGAGAAGCGACAGTACAAATAATGAAAAGTCTCACTTGGAGGTCAGGCTTGAGAGCCATTTTGCATGTTCTCCCCATGAATGGGTGTGTTCTTTTTTGTTTTTTAAACCAGGCTTTCATGTTCCGCCCACAGTCTAAAAACCTTTTTTTGAGATTAATTAACAAAACCAATTGTTGTTTAAATGTTAGATTACTAGTGGGTGCTGTTGTGTGTTTTTGTAATGAAACCACACACACATGCGCACAGAGAATAATACACTTTAAACATCAACAATGGCGAGCGGACATTTGTATGGATGGACGATCATATGGGTGATGCTCAACTCTAGGAGAATAGACTGGGAGTCATGACATTCTGGAGGCAAACATTGTTGTTATTGTCCATCTACTGAGCATGTGCAGAAGAACTATTTTTTATCAAGGTGCAATGTGCTGTTGCAGTGCTTCCACTGTTTACATGGAGATGGAGTCAGACCGTTTTCAAAAAGTTCCACCTGGGGAGCCGTTTATAAAAAGCTGCATTTCCAGTGACTGAGCAACATTGTCACATAAACAGACACTCAAAATGCAACAAATGTTTTGCGGTTTTACTTGAAATCGGGCCTAAGTTTGCCTGGATGAGAGTGTGGTTGTCTCACAGTTTATACTTTAATACCCTGATGATTAGCCAAGGTTGTATCCTGCTTTGGCCTGCAGTCAGTCAAGATTGACTCCAGCTTTGATGAAGGCTTACAGAGGATGTACAGATGCATGTGCATAAACAGAGTCATCAATCTGCTTTGGGGAACATTTTTGTGAAATTGGGTGAAAATGTTGCAGCGAACTGATAATTTACTGAAGCATATTGCAGGATTCCGTAGCTGTGTTCAAAACAGCTGTAAGTGTTGTTCAAAGACCTCCTGAGTTTTGGGAAAACTTGCTAATGCTTTGTGTTTGATGCAAACAGGTGCGTGGGTTTGGCTGGCCGTGTGCGGAGACGGATGAAAACATGAGACACAAACAGAGGATAGCTTACTGGCAGCTCTGCCGGTAAGTTCTGTTTGTTTTCGAACGTCCTGAAACAACACAATAATTTATCTCACCGAGGCGTCTTCATATTTGAGAAACACAATACATCATTTAGCAGTGGATCTTCTTGGGTTGCTCTGGAAAGCAAGAAAATCTGACAGCTTATCTGCTGACTGAGCAGCGACGCTGCTGTGCCCATATTCACGAAGTGTCTGAGTCCTCTCAGGCAGCTCCTAACTTAGCCTAAGAATTCTTAGCAAGGAATCTTAGCTTAAAAGTGATTCAGGGCGTGTCTAAGAGTAACTCTGAGCAAGGGGTTGACAGCAACTTTTATCTTAGTGAGGAGGTGAGGTTGACCCCGTTGCTATGTATGATGCAGTCTGCTGAAAGCTGTGATTGGTTGTTAGAGAAAGGAAGACAGAAAAAAGCCTCTGTGCTCCTAGTAATGAATGGAGTTTGGAGTTTCATAAAAAAATTTGGATACACCCTAAAAATGATTGCGCTTACCTCGTTCACATGCAGATTACAACATTGATTTGATTATTGTTATATTTTTACCACTGATTGGATTTGATATTAATGGTGGAGGCGACGCAGCGTCACCAATTCCTGTGATTTACCACCAATGTGGGGCTGTGAAAGCGCCGTAATGGTCAGACTGATCACTCTGCTGACGGAGGGTTGGGACAGACCCAGTCATCACTGCTACAGCTTACCTGTAGCAACGTACCGCAATGTTGGTATCACCTTCATCTCGGCCGTTATTGGGTTGCTTCGCTGTGTGGGAGAAATAAGCTTTTCCCTCATAAAGTCGACCACAAACATTATTCCTGCACAATCGAGCCGGTAGTGTGTCAATCGCTGTCATTAAACAGGATTCAATTTCATAGTACGCACACCCATAAGCCCCATCGCGAGCGCAAGGGGGGTCGGGGGTGGGCATACAGAAACGGGGTACCAGACAGAGACAAAAACCCCTTTAGAATATTGAATTTTTTCACACCTTCAAAAAATTTGTACGCACATTGGTCGGCACCACTGATTAAACAAACGGAGAACATCTTTCCTTTCTCTTTCTGTCATCTTGTCTAAGAAACTCTTCCTCCTCACTACTCTTAGTGGTTTTCCACCTAAGGATCTTTCTTAGGACTTAAGATGCTTTGTGCATTACTTTTATTTTATTAAGGAAAACTTCTAAGAAAAGTCTTAAATTTCGATGAATTGTAAGATTTTTTTTTTTTTAAGAGCGACGTCAATAAGCTACTTTTAGCCTTAGGAAGCTTTGTGAATACGGACACTGGTCTTTATTCTAATGCGTGTGTGTTTTGAGGTTTTTTTTTCTTGAAGGTCACTGTTCATCTCAACTCTTGGATGTCAGATTTGCAAGAGAATGTGACACTTGAGACTGGTGTTTAGTAAATAATATCTTGGGGGATCAGATGTTTGATTTATGCTCATTTTAATCATTTTTCGTTTCTCCAGTTATCACAACTTTGAAAATGAGTTGGACATTTTCAGCTGTGTGTAATAGAATAATCAGTGTCTGATCTCTTGTTAAATTATTTTGTTTACTCGTTAGATTTAATCAATGTATTTAAAACGCAGTGGCGGTTTTTGAATGGATTTTCTTCAGCTGCGTTCATCATCTTAATCACTTTCTTTTTTTCATTGCCGCTTATATTCACAGCCATCAATCTCCTTCCCCAATAACTGACTTTTATTACAAAGTATATTAAACAATATTTCAGGAGGTAGTGCAAGATCGAATCCAGGTATTCATTAAAAAAAAAGTTCCTTGCACTGTAACTGATGTCTTTGGAAGCCTGTGACAAGAAGCCCACACCTCCCTTCACTTTGTCTACTGGATTGTTGCGCCTTCCTACACAGGAACAAAATGCTGGCAGTGAATAATTCAGGAATGAACTATTTATATTTGCCTCGCGTGAAGTCTCTGCAACATATAGGTGATGGTGGTCTGGTATCACAACTGGTGGACCTCAAAAATCTCTCACAACAAATCTGGGCTAATATGCATGATTCTGGTCCAGCTGCAGGACTGAGAACATATTTTGACTCAATATTTTGATGATAAGGGTTGTTTTTTCTTTTAGAATATAATTTTGCAGTTTAAAAAGCTGAGGGCTTTTTTGAAGCTTCCACCTACTCAACTGTTAAAACTATGAAGTACAAGAATCATACAAAGCAAAGAATGTGATGAAATATTACAAATCCGCATGTTTGATTTTACATTGTAGAACAAAATAAACATGTTGCAACACAAACGTGATCGAAACATGGAAAACATGTACATGTAATTGTTACATATATTGAGGAGGATGAATAGCCATTGACATACAGGTTGAATAGGGCAGCATAGTATTATGATGGGAAGGACAGTCAAGTCTGTTAAAATTCTTGCATCACAGTGAAAATGTACCTACGAGGCACATCGTTTGTGTTTATTTCAGAAATGTGTTCATAAGGCAAAATTCTGAACATGTAGTTGAACTGCTGTTAGTTTTTTTTTCTAATGAGACCACACAAACATGCGCACAGAGAACAATATGCTAGCAAAATTACCTGTAACAGGTGTGTTTGCAACCCAATGGCAGCACAGCGGACACACAGATACTGTTGGTGAAGGCTTTCATATAGTTGAAGGCGATTGCAAACGGATTGTCCAGCAGGTGAAGATCTAGACAGGGCAGCTACCAGTGTGGCAAAAACAAGAGTCTCTTATTCAAAAGGGAATTACCAGATACTTGTGGTCAGGGACAGAAGGCAGGGTAACAAGCAAGGTTAAGGCAAGGCTGGCTGGTCAAAGGCAGGCAGAGTTGGCAACAGGCTTTCAGTCCGAGAAAACAGTGTTGGAAGGTCTTGCGTGCGAGCAGGTGAAAACAATCTGGCAGTGGGTGAGTGGAGCGCAGGAGTCTTTATACTGAATCAGTCTGATTGATAGCAGGTGAGGGGAGTTGCCTTGATGAGATGGCTGGCTGGCAGAGTGGAGCAGAGGTGGGTGTGGCTGGCAGTCAGAGTGAAGTGAGCAGAGTGGCTGAACTGTGACATTACCAATGAGAGCACACAGACAGTCGTATGGACAGATGACTAAGTTGGACTACAAAGTCCCAGGAGATCATAGACTGGGAGTCATGACACTCTGTGTGTGTGTTTGTTATTGTCCATCTACTGAGCATGTGCAGAAGAACTATTTACTACGACAAATGGTGCACATGCGCTTTAGCAGAGCCAGAGCATTTTCAAAAAGTGTTGCTTCCCTCCAATTTCCATGGAGATGGAGTCAGTGCAACAGTGCAATAACATGCATTATGCTGGTGTTACTGATAAATAAGACTGTCTGAACACTCAGTGAAAAAAATTATATGATAATGACGTCACAATATCACAGAATGCTTTTTTGTTTCCATCTTCATTTTTCATAAATAAAGTTTCAGACAGTTGATAGCGATAAGTATGCTGTAAACCGAACGATAACAAAATGTTTAATCAGAAACTCTACATCCTGCATGACACATTCTAATGGCGGTTTACATATTTGAGGAGTCGCAGCTCCCATTTGTCATGTGTTTGAGACCCTAAAGTCAAGCTCAAAGCTCAGCAGGCACGCTGACACACTCCCATAAGAAAGCCAGCTGTGTCCCCATAAACCAGTCAGGCATAGATGACAATTTCAGCTTTTTTTTTTTTGCTTGATTTTTAACTCAAAACATTTAAAACAACACTTGTTAAATTAGTGCTTGTTATTATTAAGTGCTGTAGTTTATTCAAAGATAAAATATGATACAGTAAAAATTATTGTATTGTGTAGAGTATAACAATATAGCATATAAAACCATGAAATTGAGTGAAGTTAATAAATCAGGGGTGTCAGGGAAAAGCTTAAGACCCATAGGCCAAAAACTGGGGTGATTGTGGCTCAGAGGTAGAGTCGGTCGTCGAATCCCACTCTATCCAAGTTATTGTCGTTGGGTCCTTGGGCAAGGCACTTTACCCACATTGCCTCGTATGAATGGGAATGAATGGTGCATGAATGTTGGTGGTCGTAGGGGCCGTTGGCACAAAATGGCAGTCACGCCTCTGTCAGCATGCCCCAGGGCAGCTGTGGCTACAACATAGCTTACCATCACTGGTGGGACTGGTGTGAATGAATAATGGTCTCTGTACGCGCTTTGAGTCAGTGTGAAAAACGCGCTTCATAAATCCAAGCCGTGAGGCTCCAATCCAACCCGACAAAACTTTTTGGACATTTCACTGTATATTTGTCATTAAAGTGAGCTTTTTGTTGAGATTATAGTAATTTTCTTTCGTGTTTGTTTGGTTTTTGTATGAAATATAGACATTTTCATCACATACGCTGCACCACAACAAGGAAAAGTTTCAAATTTAAAGGTTTTTAGGGCACTAATTTATCATTCGGCCCACTCGGAATGAGATTGGGCTGTATGTGAAATGAATATGTTTGACACCCCTGCATTAAATAGGAAAACAGAGTAAAGGGTAAATCAGGATAAAATAAAAAAATGTTACCAGTCATTTTTTTTTTTTAATGGATTGTTTCCGTCAGGTCTTTGTGTCTGCCCTTGTGTGTCTCACCTCGTGTTTCCAAGCAACCAAAGGCCTTCTCCCTCTGTGTGCACCCATCGTTGTATTCCACTTGTGTCCACCGCTTCCTTGTGTATTTAAACCCCTCTCCCTCTGTGTCTTTGTTGGATCGTCTCGTCAACATGTCTCACATCTGGTCATCATTTCGCTTCTCTCGTCTCGTCGTCCCCTGCGTCTCCTCGTGTTCCCTGGACTTTGTTTCAATAAACCTGATTTTACTTGCTGAGTCTGCGTTTGGGTCCACCCTGCACAACCCTGACAAAACGATCCTGGACCCAGCGGACTCATCAGATCCACACAAATGCTCCAAGAATCCCTGTGACCTGTTCCCGTCTGGCCTGTTTCCCCCGTGATCTGTTCCTGTCTGGCCTGTTTTCCTTGTGACCTGTTCCCGTCCTGTGTTTCCTGTGCCCCCCCCCCCAGTCCTGTGTTTCCCAGAGTCATGGTTGCCTTCAGTCCCCAGTCCCTTGGCACGGGTTGCCTTTAGCCTTTCCCCATGGCCCCCGTGCCTTCCAAGTCCCCGAGTCCTCGAGCCCCCCCACCTAAAAAAACCTGTTTTTTTACGGAACTTGCTGAGTCTGCGTTTGGGTCCACCCTGCATAACCCTGACAGTTTCAGAGTGATCTATGATATAGGTAGTTCTTGATAGACTATCCCATATCTTCACTGAGGGGCAGTAACAGAAAAAGCTTGATCACCACATTTTCTTTTTATTTGTATGGATTTATCTTTAAGGCCATCCATCAGTTTTTTTTTTTGTTTTTTTATTCTCACATTGTCCAAGGGATTTGAAGAAAGAGCTGAGACCAGTTTGCTTTAGGTAAAGGGCATCCAGGACATGCTAAGACATAATTTAATCTTATTGTTCAGCTATATAAGTACATCTTTTACAAGGAAAAAGCCCTCTGTCAAAACCAAGGAATGAATGTTGAAATCATGACAAGTCTGCAGAGAGAACAATGAAATGTTCGTCTTCCTAAAGTTGGGTTAGTTTCAGATTTTTTAGGGTTTGCAGTGTGCTATTTAGTGCTCCCCACTGACAGTCAGGAACCCCACAACAACTGCTGTGAGGTTCTCGCTGAAACTGAGCCACGTGTTGATTTCCTAACATGCAATGCTTTTCTTTTTTCTTTCTATCTGTGCAAAGTAGGAAGCAGAGCGAAAGTACTACGACAATGCTATTGGCACACAATCTGTGGAGTAAAACCAAGCTGCTTATATCCAATTCTCAGCAAATTGTTCAAACCATTCAACCCATGTCTGCACACCCTCTGTGCTCTCTGTGCTACAGCAGCTTTTTCCTCAGTCCGTTTTTAGCTTGCACAGATAGTCAGTGCAGACAAACTCTGCTTTGTTAGAATTGTAAATGCTTGAATAAAGTTATTTTCTTTTAAAACAGCTTTGAGGATAATCAACGCCACCAATAATCCACACTGCAATGATCTATATTATGTCTACCTGCGGTTTGGGGCTACTTTTTTTCACATGTGTACAATTAGGTCATGACACAAATCATTAGTTAGAATTCACTCATTCCTCTCTGAATATACAGTCTTTGTTTTCACATGTCAGAAAGTGGCATGATATGGTCAATGTTTAAAGGGAAAAATCCAAATTTTGTGGAAAGAAAGTATACATTTCTTCATGCACTTGTTATTGCAAACTTCTTAAAGCAAACTGAAGTTACTTGCATGTCCATATAGATGTTTGCTATTTGTGCTAATGTTTTAGCTGTTAGGTGAATAGTGTTTCTAGTTAATGACACGTAGGGTATGGGTTAGTTACATTTAAGATTTGAGGCAGATTTCATACTTGTGTTGTCTTTGCTTGCTTTTGATCCAGAAGGATGTAAAGAAAACAGTAAAGTGAACAGCTCTTGTGACAAATATTCAAAGCTGTAATCTTCTAGTTCATACATCTAGTCCTACTTTTCAAATAAATCGGATCCACTCATTGGGTGTCACCAGAGTGCAGATGTGAGCGTTCAAACACTGTAATCATACTCATAGTGTTGTGGTATCGAGAGTGGCCTTGGTCTCCAGACCAAATTTGCAAGATCTTGGTCTTCACTTGGTCTCGAGCCCCTTAAAGTCTGGTCTTGGTCTTGACTACAAGACAAGGTACCAGGGTCAAATGTGGCTAATCTAAACACATCCTGAATTAGAATTAGTTAGTAAACTTTCTTTGACTGGCTCTTTTTATGCAGGTTTTCACAATTAGAAGTGCTTACCAGAAGATGATGTTGTGGACAAACCAGCAAGAAGAAGAAAACAATGAACACAGAGCACAAATAAAAATACAAAATTACACAAAATTGACAATTGAAAGATTGTTATTAGGACTTATATGCTCATATTCACTCAAAAAAGTTCAACAAAAAATTGTAAATAAGTATGTTGTGGTGCACCTTGAGGGAGGTTCTCTCATTCAGAGTGCAAGGGGTGTGTCGGTGATGTGTGGGTTGTGTGTTGGTGCTGCGGTAGGGTTAAAGGAGGAAGTGCGGTGATGTCACGGGTGAAATGTTTGACAGGTCTACTGTCCGGCTGTGTGAAGTAATAAAGAAAACACGACTTGACAACTCTGTCTGTCTCCTCTTTCACGGCTTCCACATTGGTGATCCTGACATGAGAACATGTCAATTGAGAACGCACAAGCCGGCGGGGCCGCAATGTTTGCCGCTACCGTCAAATTACCTGAGTTTTGGCAACATGATCCGGAGCCGTGGTTTCAGCATGTCGAAGCCCAGTTCCAGCTCCGAGGCATCACGGCGGACGACACGAAAAACTACCATGTCGTCGCGGCATTAGATTCATCCACCACCCGCCGAGTCATGGGGCTGCTGCGAGATCCGCCGGCGCAAAGCAAATTCACCGCTCTGGGTAAGCTGCTGTTCATTAAAGACACTTTATCCAGGAGGCGTTTCCTTCTAGCTATTGCTAAGGAGGAGTTTGCCACTATGGAACGGCTTGGGATTGTGCGGCGCTCTGACAGCCCGTGGGCTTCACCTTTGCATATGGTCCCTAAAGTGGATGGTAGTTGGAGGCCTTGTGGGGACTTTCGGCGCCTCAACAATATCACAACGCATGACCGGTATCCAATCCCACACATCCAGGACTTCTCTGTCCACCAGGCAGGGAAAGTAATTTTTTCCAAGGTGGATTTGGTGAGAGGCTATCACCAGGTACCTGTCCATCCTCAGCGTGTGCCCAAGACTGCTGTCATCACACCATTTGGACTTTTTGAGTTCCTCAGGATGCCATTCGGGCTTAAAGGTGCAGCACAAACGTTTCAGCGGTTGATGGACTCTGTGTTAACGGGGCTGCCTTTCCTGTTTGTCTATCTGGATGACATCCTGGTGGCCAGCGCCTCACCTGAGGAGCACCTGCTACACCTGCGACAGCTCTTCGAGAGACTTCATAAGCATGGGTTGATTGTGAACCCAGGTAAATGTCGGTTTGGGCTGTCAGAGATTGAATTTCTGGACCACCATGTCTCTTCGGGTGGAGTGGTCCCCTCACCAATTAAGGTGGAAGCGATTGCTGCCTTTCCGCGTCCTCAAACCGTCAAGGCGCTGCAGGAATTTCTCCGAATGGTGAACTTTTACAACCGCTTCATCGCCCACGCAGCCCACTTGATGCGCCCCCTGTATGAAGCACTGAGGGGCAGAAAAGCCAAGCAGGATGTGGACTGGTCCGCTGAAAGACTCCTGGCATTTGAAAAGGCCATGGTTGCGCTCTCCGACACCGCCATGCTGGCGCACCCATCTCCAACGGCTCCGGTGGCACTCACCACTGATGCCTCGGACTACGCAGTGGGGGCAGTATGTGAACAGTTGGTGGCTGGAGCCTGGCAGCCTCTGGAGTTCTTCAGTAGGCAGCTGCGTGACAGTGAGAGGAAGTACAGCACGTTTGATAGAGAACTCTTGGCTCTTTTCCTCGCCACACGTCACTTTAGGTTTTTGCTGGAGGGCCAGGAGTTCACCGTTTTTGTGGACAACAAACCCCTCACCTTCACTATGGCCAAAACCTCAGAGCCGTGGTCTGCAAGGCAGCAGCGCCACCTATCTGCCATTAGCGAGTTCACCACTGACATTCGGCATGTGGCTGGGAAAAACAATGCAGTGGCCGATTGCCTCTCCCGGGCACGAGTAAACTCTGTGAGGACTACCCTGCTATGGCCACTGACCAGCAGACAGATGCCGAAATCCAGTCATTCAGGACAGCCGCGACGGGGTTACGGCTAGAGGATGTGGTCTTCCACAACAGCGGGACCACGCTCCTCCCGGCTGGTGACGCCAGGTTTTTGAGGCAATACACACTTTTTCACATCCGGGGTGAGGGCATCAGTCAAACTAGTGGGGGCAAAGTTCGTCTGGCCAGGGCTTAGAAAGGACGTCAGGAGCTGGGCACACCATTGGATGTTACATCGGACAAAGGTGGGGGTGCAATGCAACCGTTATGGCCGAGCACTAAGACCTCCGAACAGGACTTAACTAACCTTTTTTTTATTTTATTTTTTATGACGTTGTGGTTTTATTTTTTATGACCATTCTGAATGTGGTGGGGGCTTGTGTGGTGCACCTTGAGGGAGGTTCTCTCATTCAGAGTGGAAGGGGTGTGTCGGTGATGCGGTAGGTTTAAAGGAGGAAGTGCGGTGATGTCACGGGTGAAATGTTTTACAGGTCTACTGTCCTGCTGTGTGAAGCAATAAAGAAAAAACGACTCGACAACTCTGTCCGTCTCCTCTTTCACGGCTTCCACAATGTTTTATTTGTCGTTACAAAACTTTTGATGCTTTGGTATATTTTTGCAGGTCACCCAGACTATGTTTACATTTGTAACTTAAATAAATTCTGATATATTAACATAAATATTTGAAACAAATAAAGAAAATATTTCAAACTTTCCCCTTGACATGAAGAGTCCTCTTTGGCTTTACATTACAAACAATTTACTCACACATTTAACACAAATGAATCTCTAAATGTAATGATTCACTGAAGAAACAACTCTGAATATCTTCTCTTGACCTCAGGGTGGACGTGTGAATCAACTGGCTGTGATGAAGGCTGGACAACTGACAGGTATGAGAAAAGGAAACCATTCTGAAGCTGGAATAATAAGGAAAACTGAAACAATTACAATAAAATGAATACCCCCCTCCAAATAAAAAGTCTTCAGCCTCCATCTTAAACAATTGAATTTATCTTTTCAATACTTTTGAAGTGGACTGTATCACATTAATGTCAACATTGGATTATTTAGCTTTATGAGATGCCAGTGATCATTTCAGTACACGTCAAAAATAATGAATTGCAATCCTTCCCTTTCATTAATTCCGGGGGATTTCAAAAGCCCTCCTCCAAATGGTAGGACACAAGTTAATCAAACATGGTGGGATTGAACATATCAATCATCTCATCTCTTTGAAGGTCCAACATGACAACCAGAGCACATGTCATTCATTTCCAGCCAATTCACTTGATGAACAAACCTCCCGGCTGAGCATTTGGCACTCGATTTACATTTCCATAAATCTAATTTCAGGTGAAATATTCAAATCTCACCTTTACCCCGAGACAGCCTTCAGTCCTTCTGCTGTGACAGAAACAAGCGTCTCCACCGAGTGCTTAGCAAAACGGAGACCAAGACCAATGGACCGGCTTTGTTTGATGACTCAACTCAGCATTTACCCCGTTAATTGCTTATTGCCAAGTTATGTAAAAATGAGATTTACAGTATAATATGACCCAATCTGACACACGTTTGAACGCTTACTCGCAGTGATTAACATTATTTACTAAGACAAGCATTAATTTTCATGTCACTCCAGGTTATAGTCAGCAGATTGCTGTGAAGTTAATGTGATATGTTTTTCCCTTGTAAGCTTCAGAGTGAGTAAAATAAAATTGGTTAAAGATAGAATGACATCTGGGGTCAACACTGCTTTTAAACATATCCATATGAATTAAAACTATGCAATAATATCAACTGAAATCAGATTTTTATTCCCAGGTATATTCAGCTTATTGAGTTTTTGGGCCGCATTAATCAAATATAAGTATGGATAAGGACACTTAGATAAAGTCACATTCTATTTATGTTGACACATATCCACATGTAGCCATAATAAACAATAAGAATATAGACACCTGGTCCTGGATAATGGTGGAATCAGAAGGATGGTGAAGCTGGATTCTTTCTTAAGTCTACAATCATGTCCACAAATTGTTCTGGCTGCACTAGTTCACCATCTATCTCCCTCCAGTAGGCAGACTCCATGCATGAAAATGATTATTTAATTCACAAAATCCATCACCTTCAGCTCATTTTTATTTTCTATGAATTTTAATTTTATTTCTTCACATCTGATTTTCCTTGTATTTTACAATCGCATTATACATTTAAAGAGACTTGTATCTCTGCCATTTTACTACATTCTGTCATGCAATAGTAATAACTTCTCTCTCCTCGTTTCTTAATGTGAGATGCATAATGCATGTTTGACTAAAAACTGCTGGAGTGAGACAGAGTTTCGAGTCAATGGCACTGAATTACGTCAAATGCTTTGGTTTGGAGGCATATTGCATTTATTTTGTTTTTATCATTATTGTAAGTTCTCTGAATTAAGAAGATAATGTACACAGCTTATTTCTGCTTTTCCTGAATGTTAAAAACCCCTTTAAAATGAGTTTGACAGGTTTATTAGTTAAATCAGAAATAAAACTATCTCATCATTTACCCAAATGAATGCGAGTTCAAACTGCTACAGTTTTATTCCACCTACTCAACATTTTAAACAAAAAATCTTTTTGTTATAGTAAACTTTCTTTTACGTTGTCTGTCTGGTCTGTCACCGACTGTTACTCCAAATCTGCACTGTTTGCCTTCTTGTCTAGCTCAGGGCTCTACATTAAGGCTTGTCTTAACATCCGGGTCTAGTAAAAGCTTTGCTCGGGCAAGTGAATCATCTGCCCACCTTGCCCGGGCTAGTGGTTTTTAGGGAGGGGACCGATCCGATTCGGTATCGGGTGCCGATATCAACAGAATTCCCAAATCGGAAATTTCCGATATATTTCCTGATATCATGGATATCAGGAAATCCATGGTATCGGCATGGATTTCCTGACTCATTACTCCACGTCATTACGACCCGCCTCCCTTCAGGAAATCCAGTGCACAGTTTGCAGCCAGCGAGCAGAGCAGCAGCAGGGAAACACTGTAGAGTCATTTCAGCAACAGTGATTCCCTGCTGCTGCTCTGCTCGCTGGCTGCAAACTGTGCACTGGATTTCCTGAAGGGAGGCGGGTCGTAATGACGTGGAGTAATGAGTCAGGAAATCCATTCCACAGTTTGCAGCCAGCTAGCAGGCTAGGGAAGTAGCACTGTGCTATCCAACTTTTCATGACAACATGTTGCTGTTTAAACGTATTTTACGCTCAAAACACCACAAAGCAACAACGTGGATGTTTGCAAAGCCGTAGTACAGCGAGTAAATCCTATTGTTTGTCTAGCCATTTTTAGTTGGAGTCAAATATACCTCAAGTTTATTCAAAAAAACAATTACAGAAACATATTACAATGTGTTTATTGGTCGAATTAGTCCATTACCCAAGCTTATAAATTTCCATTAAACTTCGGGCAAGTAGAAATTTGTCCGGGCAAGTAAAAATCCTTAATGTCAAGCCCTGGTCTGTGCTCTCGCATACTCGTGAAACGTCATTCGCTGTTGTCTGCCCAAGTATTGTTCCTATTCAAAGTTTGCATTCGGGCAAAATCAGTTCACAGTTCAGGCTTGAGGTGCAGAGAAAAGATTCAGGGCTGCAAGTAATACTATTGTCGTAAGTAGGGTTGACCGGGCACTGGGTGTTGGATATTTGTTCGAGCTGCCAGGCCTCTAGCGGCATAATTCTCCCAGTTATAGCCTTGTCAGTCAGTGCTTACATGAAGCTGCAGCCTCAACCGATGGTAGCCTTGGCAGGATGTCCTTCTGGCTTCATTAACGGGAGATTACTTATCTCTTTTCTCCTACTTTTGGTTTGTTTCTAGGCCTTTAAATGGCAAAATAACATGAATAAAAATGTTGACAATATTGTTAGGATATTTATAGTTGCATGTTTGCAGTGCTGTGACTGTCATTCTGTTGGTATGTTATAATGTAATAGTGAGTTTGAGGCTTTGGACCTACATTAACGTAGTTTAGCTTGGCTACTTACTTACCTATAATACTGATCTTTGTAATAAGTCACAAGCAATTTGTCTTGTTATTGACGATTATATTTTGGTGTTTTTTTGTATGTGTAGTATATCTGTACTTCTACGGGTCAACATCAATGGGTGACCCTGCGACTGGAGAGTGGAGTGGAGCGGCGACTTTTTGGACATCAGCCGTCACTCGGGCAACAATCTCAGCTCAAAATGACTTTAAGTTATTCTTCCTGACACCACAGCAACTCGTACCCTGGCAGAAGAATGTGCTTAGAAAAGTTCTGCTGAAGAAAATACAGGACTGCACTGAATTTGAAATTCAACTTTTTTTTTGATGTAGGTAACATTCTTGTACCAGTAATGTGTTTTTGTCAAAAACTGTGACAAAGAAAATAAAATATCAAGAAAAGCATTTAAAATAACTTGTATCTGTGTTTGATTTATAAACTACAACATTGACTACAATACATCTGGCTGAATTGCCTCATGAAGCAGTTGCCAATTTTAAATTTGAGTGCTTCCTTTTTTGGGGCGGCTGGGAGATTTTCCAGCATGTCGGCAGCAACAGAGTGAAATCTTGTGTTTTCAGAGTCCCTGAGGGCGGCTTTCTTCTTGTCTATGTTTTCAAGTGCTGCAACAGATAGCATTAGCACACCTTTTGTGTATGGAGTATGAATGAGGTTTTTTGGCATCTAATAAGTTCTCGTATCGGTACTCGGCATCGCCAAATAGCTAAAGTTTAGATCTTGTACTTTTACTCGTTCTTCTTAAAAAAGTGGCACAATTAAATATCCTCTTTGGTTTCATTGTTTAATCTCATTTTGAAAATGGCTGCAATCAGGACTTTGCATGTCAGATCATCATTATTTATTCACATGTAATTGTGGCCATTTGACCATGGTGGGAGTTTTTTATCTTGATAATGGTGGAGTTAACAGTGATTCATGGAAAGCTGTAATCTGTGAGCGGCACAGCTCGACTGAGAGGAGGCTTGAGTCTGTTTCTAACCTTATATTGGGAGGTGAAAATGTAAAACAACAGAAGCCGGTCAAGAGAGAGTCACACCTGATGTAGAGTGGGAGCTAAAGTGTATTTTGTTTGCAATAATGAGACCACTCATGAGAATCAAGCGCAGGGCTGCATTAGGTGGTTAAAAAACAAAAAAAAGCCACCCACTGTATTGTCACTATATTCAATATGGACACCAGATGCTTCAAGTATATTATGCAAAGTACAGGTGGGTGTGTAGTTTTGGGGGCAAAGATGCAGTTGTGCATTTTGGACTGAAACGGTAAAGAGAAGACAGATGGAAAGATTTTTCTTTACACTTGTGATGATTACATAAAGACAGCCAGTTTAGCGATTTCATTTCAAATGCTTTAATATCATACTCGTTATTTTTGCAACACAGCTCATTATCCGTGCTTATTGTTGTAGCTATTTTTTTTTCTTCTTTTTTTTTAAGCACCATGCAACTCAACTGGAGACTTTTTAATGAGTTACCTGTCAAGTGATCAAAACCCGTGTCTCCGGGTATCTGCCTTTCAGATACCTCACTCTCATATCTGCACTTCAATCTGTTGTTCTCTGTGTGGCAATAGGCCTTCTTTGAGTTCTAACTTTATTGAATGCGCTTCACTTTTATTTACAATTTACGATAACGATCACAAGTCATGGAAGATTAGCAGTGACGAAATGACTTTCCGGGCTGATATGGTAATCACAGGATAGCTTCACCTTTAATTAAAACAATGAGATCTGCTTTTGCGATGGGGCTTTGCATCATATAGATTATTGTTATGTTCTCAATTCATGCATTAATACCACTGGAGCTCTGTCTTCATTTTAGATTGCTTGTATCACATGGCTGATTGACCATGACAGATCCTCCAGCTTTGAGATTATTCTGCTGTGAGAAGAAACTGACGTTTCGTTGTGCTATCCAACAGTTTTTTGCTGGGTTTTTTTTTTGGGGGGGGGGTTACGGATTCTTATAAATGAAAAGAGATGTCCTCGATTTCAAAGTCACCTCGTACCTCTAATGTGGTCACTTTTGTAGATTGCATGCAGCCCTGCAATTTCAGATTGGCTGGTTTTATTTTTAGTGCTTGTTTTGAGGCTGTGAGGCACACACTGGTTGCAGACTTGACTGAGACTCAAATTGTCATTTTGAAAGTGACAAGGTGCTGATTTGCCCACCTGGCACTGAGCGATTGGACATCACTGTTGACAAATGGGCAGTGGAACAAAACTGGCAGGATGCAAGGGAAGACAAAATGCCTTCAGCCAGAGTTTTTTTCTCCTATCTGTTATCACAGCTGGACAACAGCTAGTTAAAATTCCTGAATTTACTGATGCTATAATCGCTCTGCCGCCAACAGTTTCTGTGTCAACCAAACTACTGGCAAATAGAAATCTAGACCACAGACTGAAAATACAATAATTGTACTTGGATAACTTTCTATACTGTGTCAAGAAAATGGGGCTTTATGTTGATATACATGCACATGTGTTTGTGGACATTTCTATAGACTGTGGGTTGAGACTATTTATTTTGCATAAGTATACATTTAGTAGACTTGCAGTTTGTAGGTGTACATACAGTATATTGCCCTGTCTATGTATGCATATGGTGTTTGTGAATTGAAATAAGGATTTTGCATATATTTCCATTTTAATCATGTATTTGTGAGTATTGCGTGAGTATTTATATATACGCATGTGTATATGTATATATTGTGTACAGAATTTCTTTAAGTCACATTTTTCAATTTAAAGGAATCATATCACACAACTTTTCAACACTTTCACATGGTTCCTATTGGTCCAAAAACATTGTATTCAAAGTTTTTTGCCCCAAATCCAGCTTGTCCTTGATTTTCAGCCAGTTGAATATTCGATCATTCGAGCTGCATTCAGAATCTGCTGGGTTTCGGGGAGCTGGACTGGCTCCGCCCCACATGCCCATCTTGGGAAGAGGAGGAAGTGCTTCCTCTCCTTATGCCATGCGCTATTGTTTACATTCTATCTATTGCTGTCACCGAGAAACATCTTCAACCAAACCAGTATGAACCAGAATGTTAGTCAGAAGGAGAAGCTCCTGAAGAAGTTCTGACTCTGCTGCTGCAGCAGGACGTTCAGAAGGTTAGTAAAACATATTGTGTATCTGAATATGTTAATGAGCTGCACTGAATATTTTCTTTACAAAGAAATGTGCTGTTTTAACAGCAAATAAATTACTATTCAGACCAGCCTGAGTGAATATGCACTTATCTAACTATGTGCATGCCACACTGAGATCGGATCATTTTATTATCCTCTACTAATGATCATAAGTAGTAGCGAACAGGAGAATACCCGGAGCCACCATTGAATCATAGAAATAAATAAAAAGATCATCTCACAATTATCAAGCCCATACACAGACCTCAGACTCTGCAAAGCCTAGTGTTGGGAAAGTTCAGTTCCTATACGAACTAGTTCAAAGTTCAGTTCACAAATTTTAAAATGAACTAGTTGAGTTCATAGTTCGAAATTCACAGTTCCAAAAATGAACTAGTTCATAGTTCTTTTTTTTCTTCAATATGTTGCTGCGAGCTATTACCCTCAGAATACTGACATTTCCCCATTGTTGCCCCCCATTCAGTCCACACTAGTAGCCAGCTGCAGCTTCCCACCCCGACAGTAGATTCTCAAAAACATGAGGAAAAACTTGCTGCTTAAATGGTCTTTTTGAATGAGGCATTATTAAAACAAAAAACAAAGAACGGACAGTAGTCCTTAAGGTGCAAAGGAAAATATACCGGGCAGGTTCTACAAATAAATTACAACTTAAAATAGTAAAACCCTCAAGGAATGTTTGAGTCACTGGCACATACCTTGAAAAGCCAGCCTGGTTCAATGTGCTGTCTCAGGTTTAATGTTGACGTTGTTGATGTACGGAGTTGCTTCTTGAAACCCAGCAGGCAAAGTTTACACAAAAGGTAAGATGTTTCCCACCTGGACCATCACAGACTTTTTCCTAAAATTATTTTAAGAACCGTGATTTCCAAACTATTGAGGGCACCGATATATATAAGCAGCACCCACCAAATTTAAAAAAGAAAAACAAATATCGGAGTTACGTGATGCACCTGAACGCATCATCCGCGTATCAGAGGCATGAAGCTCGTTAACAACAGTATTGGCTTATCGTCCGGAAAGTACGGTAATCATACGAAGATGAAGTATTAATCGTGGAGTCTGAGGTAGTGCTGCTGTCTTCCATTTGTTTTTGCCGCGATGCTTCACCTTTTGATGACGCATGCGGCGGTGCGACTCTGTGGTGGCTAGTTGCAAGATTGGCTGTTTTCCTCCTACATGTTAAGGCCCTTTTACGGTGTGCTTTAGCCAGGTTTTTGTCTGGAAGGCTCAGAAATCTGGCACTCTCTTAAACAACGTTAAACTGTGAGAGTGCTGTTCACAAAGGCCAGAATGAGCGCGCTCACAGTGACGTTTATCAGGCAGAAATACTGTAGGTTCAGTTCACATTCGCCCAAAATATGATCGTGTTCAATGAACTCGTTCAGGCACAACACTGGCAAAGCCTACATATTTGATCTACAGTCTCTATCAACACAACTTTGCAGACATGAACAATACCTCACAATAAACTTTTTTTTTTTTTTAAAAGATTGGCCTCAGCTGTTGCAAACTAACCAGCCTGGTGCTTCGAAAAGTAATATAAAAGCATATAAATCAGAATATTTTACTTACAGTCCCCACATTTGCAGTAGAGTCACAGATAGTTGGTACAGATCCATGCTTTATTAGAAGTTTTGCAATGAGCCTCTTTTCCTTTGCTTATTGAGAATTCAGACAGTCCTTATCATGGTCGCCACACAAACACTTCCGGGGTTCAGGAAAAGTCGATAGATAAGGAGATAGGAGGGACAGGGACTGTCCGAATTCTCAATAAGCGAAGGAAAGGAGGCTCGTTGCTTCCTTTAGAGCTTCCTTTAGCTTAGGAACCACTGATGCATCCTTTAGCAAAGGAGGCGAGCTCATGCTGCCCCACAATTCCTTGCAGCGACAACATTTGAAGGGGACCCTCTCATTTGAGCGTTCAGGGAAACTTATGATGTCAGAAAAAGGACACAGATCATGTAAGTTACCAAAGCAATAATCTGCCTTGAACAACTTTAAATCATCTAAAACCCAGCTACCAAATATGAATGTTATGGATGTTGTAAAACCAACACAGTAAAGTAACTTTTTGTGCAGCCTATTCTCAGTTTGTGTTGGTTATTCATTCACCTGGCAGCCATTTCACTTTAGTTCCTCATACCCTGGCAGCCTCTTTTCCTTTGAGTTCCATTCAAACTTTGAGATATTTGAGTTTATATCAGCAGTTAGAGGCACAGGGGAAAGTGGTAGAAATGCGCTTTTTGTAGTCCATTTTCAGAAACTTGTAGTTTTTCTCCCACCATGGCGGACGTCACTAACTTGCGCCGCCGTTGCATTATAATGACATCACTAAGTGAAAGTGCGGTCCGACTGCCACACCACTGTGATCACCTTTCACCAACTCCTTTAGGAAGCCTTCTAACACCTTTCCTTAACCCCATGACGTCATCCACGGGGTTAAGGTAAAGTCGATAGATATGGAGATAGGAGAGACAATTCACGTACCAACGGCCTTCAAGAATGCCTAGGGTGACGTCAGCAAGAAAAGCCCGCTGATTGGATTGTCAGAGTTCACTCTCCAGCGCTAGCTGATTACATCTGTAGCGAGCTGCACCGGGGGAAGTTCTGACCCTCGTGGTCGGCTCAGAAGAGGAGTTGAGGCATTCTGTTGCAGGCCTCTGCTGTTAGCAGGATGCTAACGCTGGGTGAGCAGGAGCAAAGCTTTTTGAGAGAATCTTTCTAAAAGGCTTTCGGTAAGGTGGGGGCATTCCAACGTGTCGAATCCTGGGAGCCTCCACCAATCGGTGACTGGCTGAGAGTATGGGGCAGTCAGAGTCCTCTGAGCAGAAAGGGGGAGGGGGGGGATTTGCATGGGACTGCAGTGTCTGCAGGACCCCCTGAACATACATATATGTGTGTGCATATATATGTGTATATATATATATTGCTGTCAATCGATTAAAACAATTTAACAATTGCACAATTTAATGTAATTAATTGCGATTAATTGCATTGTTTTTCTACTGAAGACTGAAGCTTGTAATGGATATTTATTCAGGGAAAACCACGGAATTGATATCGACTCAACACACAGAGACAATATATAAATTCAAACGTCCTTTTAGTTTTGCATGAAGCTGTTTCTCTCCAGGATTAGCAAAATAATAAAAACATAAATGAATTAATAAACATCTAACATAAGTCTGGGTTTTGTTAGAGTGCAGGTCCACCACTTTGACAATTTGAATATTTTTAGAAACAATGTTGTAAAGTTACTACATGAACAAAGTGGCAATAATATACTGTAATACACACACACACACACACACACACACACACACACACACACACACACACACACACACACACACACACACACACACACACACACACACACACACACACACACACACACACACACACACACACACACACACACACACACACACACACACACACACACTCTGAGGCATAGTGTTACGTTTAAAATATGTGGATTTAATCAGGGGTTATTATCTCATGTATGGAGAGTGTGTGTCTGTGCATGTACATCTGATGTTTTGTGATTATAAATCTCCACCGTCGGAATACATCACAGGGCTAAGTCCAAGCGAGCTGAATGTTCTCTCCCTGTGAGTGTACGACGTGTACTGAGTGAGGGAAGGAGAACATGCCTGAGTGGGTCAGTGCATGTCAACACGAGACAACGATTGTAAATGGATTAGAAAGAGGGAGGGATGGGATGCAGATTGCTGTCATTTCTGCAGGATTCCTCTAAAGAAAACCAGATAACTGCAGAGCATCTCGACTTCACGTGTTGTGTTTCCTGGCCTCGCTGTGTAAATACACAACATATCAAATTCAAATGTTCTGGTTTTCCTTTTTGATTTGTCGCAATACCTGTTTAAAAACATTCACGAGGGAGGAAAAATATACAGTTGCATCTCTCAAACTGGAAGCAAATTCAGCAAAAATGGTAATCCTTGAAGTACAACCATTTTAATCTGAGAGTGTTTACAGCCGAGACTGAATCAGGCCTGTAACCGACCAGACAGGACTGTGACATGCTCTGGTTTCCCTCACATCATCCTTTAGAGTGCTAATGCATTATTCAGACCTGTACTGAGAGCGGGAGTTAGAGCAGATCACCTGTTCCCGTTCATTCACCAAAGGTCTGATCAGATCCACAACTCCAACCACGAATTTACCCAACTAAATTCTATGCGCCAAACATGACTGGATGTGTTTTTTTCTTTCTTGTTTTTGGGAGACACTAATGTATTTCCATGTTTCTCTGTCTGTCTTTGCCGCTGCACAAGAGCACTCTAATGAAAAAAAAAAAAAAAACGGAAAGGAGAAAACATACTTTGGAATTCTTTTTTTTTGTTTTCCCCCTTGTCCTGTTCGGCAGCTTGGGCCAACAATATGATGTGATTGAGAGCCTTCGGAGTCAGAACAGTTTTTGGTCTTGCAACAGGGAGAGACCTGGAGTCTCCTCCTGTTGCTGCCTTTATTAGAAGTTGGCATGGCTGCTGTACACCACCGGGGGGGAACGCTCAAAGAGACAGAGAAGAGAGAAGATTGCGGGGAGAGAGAGGGGGGATAGGGGGATGTGAGGTTTGTCCACTGGGTGTGGTTGGAAATGTTGTAGGGAGGCCTGTGGCGACAACCCGGGGCCCGAGGCCATCAGGCACGGACACTGGTGCCTGGTAGCCCCCAAGACCCGGGGAGGCTCTGGTGAGCCACCCCAGAGAGCCACGCCCCAGCCCAGAAAGCACCAGATGGAGAATGCAGAGAAGATCATCCCCACCCCCAGCCAGGAGGAGCCAAGACCCCCCCCCCCCCCCCCCCCCCAACACACACACACACACACACACACACACACACACACACACACACACACACACACACACACACACACTGTGACAGCCAGCCTGTCCACGCTCCCTGTAATCATGACTGGTGCACTGAGCAACTGATTTTGAGAGGCGCTGCTTTAAAATGTCCGCCTCACCTGGCAGTGTTGAGGGAACACAGAGAGAAGCGGACTAGTCTGAGCTCTACTCGTTAACGATCGTTAAGAGAAGTAAATCCTCCTGCAACATATTCGTGTCCGGCTGTGGGTTCCTCCGTGCCAGGCTTTTTACAGACCTCTCGTTCCTCCAGCCACTGCAGCTCCACCATTCCACTACAGCGCCCCCTCTGGAGCAGTTTGGGAAGCACGACAGGAGACTGACTGACTGACTAAATAAATTTTTTTTATTGGAACGATTTCAGTTTAAATGAAAACAAATACAATATTTCCTTTTGAAATCAGTGTTCTGTATTTGCTTGTTTAAGACATTTCACATTAGTAGGGTGTACATTTAACTTGGGTATTACCTTGTGTATGTTTGATGTGGGAAGAAAGAAACAATGTGATGGGTTGTGTAAATATATTAACTTAACGACCTACTGACTAAAAACATCTTACATGTCGGGAGAGAGACCTGGCTGGCACCCAAACAAAAAACCTTCATACACACGCCCCCCCACCAAACCGTCACAACACACACACACACACACACACACAACTCTGCAGAGCAGAGAGGGCCCCAGGGGTCCCTACCCCAGACCAGGAAGAACGAAGGCCCGACCGGGTCCGGTCGGAGGCCAGCCGACCCCCCCTCCATGTTCTACCTGTGTGATTATGGATTTTCTCCAGTTTCCTCACAGTCCAGAAATGTGTTTCTGTGTGTGTGTTTCCACTGGATGAACTGGAGACCTGGCCAGGGTGAATCACTGCAATAGAAGACGGACGGACAACTTAATTACTTGCAGTTGCATAGCATGGTGTCATACACATTGTTGTAGTGTGGACAGATAATAAGCAGTCGGACCCCATGCTTGAAATTTTTGGGACACCGCATGCTCCTGACCCGTAGCTGCTCACCTCAAAACTCGTGAGCATGTGCTAGCATGACATCTCACACTTCCCATTAGGTGAGAGGTGAGGAACCAATTACCTGGAGATATGTCTTGGGGCCAAAAATATCATTGTCAGCTTGTCACATTGTGAGAAATGGAGTGGAAAAAAGAGAACAGTGACAAATCGCAAGCTAACATGACAGATTGTGTTATCTTGTGTTTCCTGCACATATCTGATAAGATTGACGGCGGGAACTATAAGCATAGCGTGTATGCCTCTGAACGGCAACCTCGCTTAATATTATGGGAAACGCCTGAAGGGATGGAGCTGACAAATCATCATATATTAGGTTGATGCAAACAGAGAAATGGTTGTGTGGATTTGGAGTATTTTCTGTGTGGTCCAGAGATTGTAAAACCTATTTTGACAAAAATATAATCCGATGCGGTTTGTTTTACTGTTGTGGTCAAAAAACAGCACAACAGTGTTCAAACTCAATGAAAATACAACAAAAAATATGACTGACTCTTATGATAAAGTTGAGTCATATTAATATTTCTGTCATTTCACCACCATCAGCTGTTCTTTTCCACTTGAAGCAGTCAGGCTCATAATGACTGTCAGTGCTGAAGTTATTAATTTTCTTTTCTTTGGAAACAAACATAATTTCAAGCTAGAAAACATTTGATCACTTTTTTGTGTTAGAAGCCATATGCACTCCCAAAAAAATAATTAAGCCAAAACTGTAGACATTCTGTTTATCAATAAAATGCAATTGTTCCATGTAATTCCACCACATAAGCTCAAAGTAAAAATCTCACATAAAATGCAATTTTTTTTTATTTTTATCATGTGACGGTCATTTAAAGAACAACATTTTATATTAAATAAAGTTCAAGTTAAGGCAAGCGTCTACATAAACTTCATGTGTTCATTTATTTAGTGAACCTAAAGTTAAGGTGAACTTCTTCATTGTTATGAGTTTATTCAATAATCACATACAAAATTAACAGAAAAATTGTAGATAAACCTTATGTGGTGTTTAAGCATCCCACAAACAAAAGTTCTGAAAGAGTTAAAACTTAATTATAAACCTAAAAGTAAACTTGTAATTTAGCTATTTAGTTTGTTCCTTGAAATTTGTTTCCATCGGTGGGTCATTTGTGGGTGGAGGAAGTAATTGATGGAGGGCACAGGTGCAGGGATTTTGTTGTTTGCAAAGAAGTCAGGGAGTCCGTCATGCTAAGAAATTAAGTTGCTTGGATTGTTCATTTTTTGAACCAGTCAGTTTGTTAAAAAGGACCTGTGGAATTGTACCCATAAACAGGAGAACGAGATCAACAGACTTGTGAGTAATTTGCTTCATTTGGGGACATCAAAACAAAGGCAGACTCCCACTGACTCTGTGCCATTTTATCTCATCCACGAAAATGACATTAAGATGGGAAATCTTTTCTATGAATCCTCCAAACTAGAAATGTAATACTCTGCATAACTGTGCTTTGTGTTTTTATCACTGGGTGCAAGTTTGGTGTTTACAAAGTACTGTACATTTTGTACTGTTACCTGTCCCTAGATGTTTCTTTTTTTTTGTAGGTTTTTTTTTTTTTTTTTTAACATATCTGTGCCATATATGTAGAAACCGCAACCATAATGAGTGTTCTCAGGATATCATACAGTTGTCTAAACAGAACCAGATGAAAAAGTTTATAAACTTTCTGACCCCTCAGTTGGAAATGAGGAGCAGAAAGAAATGAAACCAACTCAACTATGAGCTGCAAATTCTCCATGGTGGTCTCAAAATGTTGTTTTACCATTCCAAATCTCTGTGGCGTCCCTCAGGGGAATTAAACCCACTTTACATTATGAGAGCCACTTGGTTAAATCTTGAATTTAGGATTAGGGGACTCTGATTCAAATCACAGTTGTAGCAAGAAGGACATGGGGCAAAAACTAAACAAATCTCTAAAAGCTCTTGTAATTGCCTTTTTGTGTCATTCTGCTATTGGTCTTCTGTGTGTATTTTTGTTGTTTGTATACATCTGTTACAGCAAGACCACTTTTAGAAAAGAGGTTTTAATGTCTTTGTTTTGCTGAAATGAAAGATTTATATAAGGGGTGTACCGACACCACTATTTATTTAACAGTACATGTACGATTAAGGATTCATTTTGATGTGATTATGAAAATACTGATGTGGAAGTCAGGTGACACTATATCAGATTTTAGTGAATGCTTAAAAGTAATTGTGTAAAACTCTTGTCAGTAACATTTGAGATTATCTCCAGTGTGGGGTTCTTATGTATTTTATTGCTTTGCTTTGATATTCAGCTATCAAGCAGAATGGAAATCCATGGTGGAAGAGGCTGAGATACCAATTCCCCTGCTGACAGTAGCTTCAATAGACCATAATGCAATCCAGACACAAGACATGATACAATTTGAGTAAGGGATATAACTCTTACTTTTTCTCTGCTGGAGAAATTTGATCTCTTGCTCTCATATCGCTGTCACTGTCGCTATCACTATCACTCTCCCACCTCCTCATACGCCCACAGCTCAAAGCAGGAAATTCAGAGTTGTAGGAAAATTCACAAAATGTCTCACAGTTGTACAGATTGAGGAGAAAGTGAGTTTTTTTTTTTTTTAACTAGGAAATAAATGAGTGAATTGCAAATGCTAATCATAGAATTCCCCCTGAAATGAGCTCGACATCACAGAGTAATGATGTGTAAGCATGAAAATACATCAGAACATTGAATTATTTTTTAATACAGGGATGGCAAATGAAAAAGGGTCAGCAAGACATGGTTGTCTGCTTGATAAATCAGCTGTCATGGAGTCTATTAATTCAGTATCCTGCTGAGTTGGACAAACATCAAGTGATTTATTTTGTTCAGTTTTTACAGAATAGGCCAAAATTTTCAGCAAATACGTGATTATTGCAGACATTGCTTTTCAAACTAGAAAGCTGGGAACCATGGGAAAAGACGTATGTCGTTCACAGAGTTTGTGAAAATGGCTGAGACTCCGGCAGATGGTTCTTTTTATGTCAGTATTTCAAATGTGCCACCACACTGAAGGGGGAAAAAAAAGGGAGATAATTTCACAGCTGTGTAACAGTGTGTACAATGACTGTAAACAGCAATGATGTGCTCAGGTAACCATTTCATTTTCACAGGATATAAACTGTTTGCAACAGCTGAGACGGGAAGGCAGATTCATATCCTGACACTGATATGTACATCACTCTGTATCGGCTTTCCTTAAAACGGGGCAGACTGATATGTGTCTGCAGCTGTGTACATCTCACAAAGAGGTACACTTGTACTCATGAGGTGAGGGTAGTACTCTCCAAGACACTATATATTGCAGTTCACAACCTTGTGACACATGAGATGGGGCCAAAACGTCCCCATCCTGAAGACAGGTGAGACTTTGAGATATAGATGTGAAAATGTCAGTTCCATCAGTCAATCAGCTGGTAAAGCCTCCCCTTTGTCTGGATAATATGTCTTTCTGAAGATGAAATTAATACAATGTCAGAAAATATTTAGCCCCTTGTCTTGCATTGTTGAGTCTGTTAAGAGACTCACCAGTGCCTGAATTTCGGCGGATAAATAGGTCTTTTCTTCAAGAAATACAATGAGAGGATGGATGGGGTTTTAACAAGGTGCACTCATTAATCCATTATGTCACATTTGACAGTGTCTATTATAGTTATTCACTCAATTGTTTCATGTCCATGTGATTAAACGAGGGTAAATAATTGCTATATTAATTTTTAATCAAGGGGCCACGCAGTATTGTGGGTTTTGCTTTTACCTCACAATGAAATGATCCCAGTTGGTCACTTTCTGTACTTGGACAGGTTTTTTTTTCAACAGCCCAAAACATGTATTTGGCTGCATCTGGAATTTGAACTGACGAACACAGCAAAAGTCAGATTCCTCTTTTATTTATTTTTTTTACACTTTGCAGCTTCTCTCACCCATTTTTATTTTTATTTTGGTTTTTTAGATTGATTTACACCTATTGACATTTAGGCCCTGTTTACCTGGACAGAATTTCAAGTGAAAATTCAAAACCTTGGTGTCCGTTTACACGACAATGGTGCTCAGAGCCACTGAAAACCACACTTTTTGAAAATGCTCGGGCTCCATCGCCGTGTAGTTGGTGGAGATGCTGCGCACGTGCTCTGTACTTCTGCGCATGCACAAGCAGCAACCCAGTCTCACTGCAGTCCGTCAAATGGTCACAAAATTGTATCTATTTTTCGTGTTCTGTGACACGTTTTGTCCCTCTTTTTCATGTACAATCGAACACAATCGAATTTCAAACTAATACATTGGACTTATCTTTCGTGTCTGGGTCACGCTTTTTTCGGCTTTTTTACGGAACATATGCTGTGATGTTTTTGTCTTGCTTTTCTACCAACAATCAGGAATTAACTAATTTTACTGTATAGCCAGTCCACACTAATGACTATAAAGATCCCAATAAAGATGTGAGCATTCACACAGACGAGTATTAACCTGGATGCTCAGCCTCATAAGCTTATGGAGCCGGTAGCAGGTATTAGCACTAGCGCCACGGCTACTTGCGCTAGTTGCTGCGTTTAGCACCAATCAGCACCAGCCGCGTGGCTACTAGTGCTACTTGCTGCTTTTAGCAGCTATTAGCACTAGTGGCACGGCTACTTGCTCGAATTGCTGCTTTTAGCAGCTATTAGCACTTGCGGCGCAGCTACTAGCACTAGTAGCTGCTTTTAGCAGCTATTAGCAGTAGCAGCACGGTTGCT